>NW_024070187.1:20048130-20594235 GCF_014754425.2 Oryx dammah
GTTTTGAGCCTTTTGCTAGATGTTAGGCACAGTACTGGGGAATGATAACAGAAAACAAAAGCTGAACTTTTGGTAAGTAGCTAGTATTCTAGTGTGTATGTATATGTGTGTGTGTGTTGAGGGAGACTTTATGTATGTTTATGTGCATATGGCATGAGTGAAACATCATAAAATATATATATGAAAGTTATTAGGTACAATAAGTGGATGTGCCACTGATGATGGGTCCCATGTGTGCATGCTCGGTTGCCTCAGCTGTGTCCGACTGTTCACAACCCTATGGATTGTAGCCCATCAGGCTCCTCTACCCGTAGGATCCTCCAGGCAAGAATACTGGAGTGGGTTGTGATGCCTTCTCCAGGGGATCTTCCCAAACCAAGGATCAACCCCACATCTCTTAAGTCTCCTGCATTGCAGGTAGATTCTTTACTCACTGAGCCACCTGGGATGGGTGCTCTAATGAAAAAAGCAAATCAGGGTAAGGCATTTGAGAGTGACCAAAGGGGCTGGTAGTTCTTATACTGAATAGTCAAAGGTGCCTCTGACAGCTTATTTTTTGAGCAGAGACATGAATAAAGTGAGTGAATAAGGCCTGTGATTATCTGGGTAAGACCTTTCTAAGCAAAGGAAACAGCTGAGACAAAGGTCTTGAAATGGGGACACATCTGCCATTTTTCAGCAACAGCAAAGAAAACAGTGTGGCTGGAAGGGAGGAATGAGGGGGAGTAGTATGAGAATCAGCCAATGGCTGGACTATATAAAGGCCTTCTAGGCCATCACAAAGGTTTTTGATTTTACATTGAATGAAGTGGGAAATGTTAGTGGGTTTTGAACAAAGAAGTCTCACTCTGGCTGCTGTGTTCAGAATAGACTGGAGGAGCAAGCATGGACCTTTGCTAATATTTACTTGCTGCCTCTGGATAAACTTATAGGGTTGTAGAGGCGATTGAGGGAGATAATACATATAAAGGGCTGTTGAGTTCATATGCTCTAAGATCCTAAAACACTAACGTACTCAGTGTGTTAGCTGGAGAGCTGTCATAATTAAGTGGTTTGGAGATGAGCTTGGGCATTTCACTCTCTGGGTTCAATCTTCGCTCCACTTTACTTGTGTGATTTGGAAGAGCTAGTTAAATCCTGCATGCCTTTCATTTCTCATCTATAAAGTAGGAACAATCAATAATAGCATCTACTTCATAGAATCATTTTAAGTATTCAAATGAGCCCATCTCGGTAAAATACTTAGAGCATCACCTTGCATATAGCAAACACTCAATAAAGGTTTACAGTATCACTGCATAGCACTTATACTTTACGGGGTGATTTCATGTGCTCTGTCTCATAAGAGTAAACTGCATAAGTAGTATTGTTATTCCCACTTTGCAGATAAGGGAGTTGAATTTCGGAGAAGTGAAGTGCCTTGCTCAAAGTGACCCAGCTGGAATGCAGTTCGAGTGAGATCAAGCCCAGATAGTCCAAATTCAAGTCCTCTTTTCATTATATTCTGCTGCCTTTGAAAATTTGTATGATCTAAGGAGAACTCATGTAAATATTCAAAGGCAACATGGGCTAAGAGGAACTCGGGCTTCCCTGTGGCACAGATGGTACAAAATCTGCCTGCAATGGAGGAGACCTGGGTTCAACCCCTGGGTCAAGAAGATCCCTGGGATGAAGGGAATGGCTCCCTACTCCATCATTCTTGCCTGGAGAATCCCATGGACAGAGGAACCTGGTGGGTTAACAATCCATGGGGATGATTCCTTTTTATGAGCTTCCTGGGTGGTGCTAGTGAAAAGACCTGCCTGTCAATGCAGAAGACATAAGAGACACAGGTCTAATCCCTGGGTCAGGAAGATCCCCTGGAGGAGGGCATGACAACCCACTCCAGTATTCTTGCCTGGAGAATCCCATGGACAGAGGAGCCTGGTGGGCTCCAGTATGTAGGGTTGCACAGAGTTGGACACGTCTGAAGCACCTTACCACCACCACCACTGTCACACAGAGGAACTCAAGGTCAGGCTTTATAACTCTAAACTATTTTATTTTATCATAGCTTTTAGAAAAATCATCGTATAATAAATTATTATTGCATTGATGAAAGAAATGACATGAGAAAGGAAGAAGCTTTAGAGAGAAGACAACACATTCAGGTTTCTAGAACATGAAACATAGATTTGGGAGACTGGATACCAATCAGTTTGGTGACACATTGTACAATTTTGAGAAAATTGCCTAACATCTTGAGTCCTTGGTTTCTTCATATGCTAAATGAAATCTCAGTATATTCTCATATCTGCTGGCTAGATTTGTGAAAATATATGCCAAGATAAAGATGGAAACATTTAGAAAAAATTGCTACATATACCACATGTGTTGCTACTATTAAACTTCTCTGAGAAAATTCAGATCTAGACACCTCTAAACTAACTTCTGGGGTTGGTTAGTAAGCATTTGCTCAAAAACTTGAATTCTTTTCACTTTTCTGAGGGGGAGGAGAGGGTAAATTAAAAACTTTTTTTCTAATGGCTTAAATTCATGGGAATTTTCCCCACTTGCTTAGACACAATCATCCGGTCCCACCTTCTTCTTGACTTTTCATAGTAGAAGAAACTACCTTGAGTTTTTTTCCCCACCATTGGTACCATGAGCACTTGAACATCCTACTTTCATGGAAATCACTGAACCAAACTGTTTATTGGTTTCAGTAAGCAATTATTGGGTATATATTATGTATCAGTCATTCTACCAGGGAAGGCCAAAACAGATTAAGACATCAAGTCCTTACTGGAGCTCAGAATCTGATGGAGAACACAGTGTTACACACCAAGTGGAGATTGTATATGATTTGTGCTGTAGTAAATAGAGACTTCTACAAAGTGCTTTGGAGGGGGTAGTAGTTCAAAGCATACCTAATTTTGAGTGGGAAATATCAAGGAAGATGGGCCACAAACAATGCTTAAACCACGCCTTAAAGCATAAGGAAAGGTTTTCCAGGTAAATAATTGGAGGGGGATAAAATGAATGTTAGAAGCAGCAGCAGCAACAGCAGCAAGCACAAAAGAATGTATTGTTCTCAAGGGCATTGAAAGGAAAGGTAGGCTGGAACACAGGAGGTAATGGCAGGGGATGAGACTGAATACAGAAGCAGAATTTAGAGCACTTTTTCTGGGAGTGATACAGCAAATGGCCCGGTTTAATTAGGACAGTAATGTAATCAGATATGATTTATAGAAAACTTTGCTAATGGATGGATTGCAATCTGAAATACCAGTTAGGATACTATTTCAATAGGTTGAGTGAAATATTATTGAAATAGGAACTAAGGCTATGAAGCTGAGAAATGGAAACCGAATCTAAAAATAATCTAGTTTTTTTTGTTTGTTTGTTTTTGAAGTAGAATGTATAATACTTGACCAACTGGATATAGATGCTGAAGAAAACAGAAAAATCTAAGATCAAACCAGTCCATCCTAAAGGAAATCAGTCCTGAATATTCATTGGAAGGACTGATGCTGAAGCTGAAACTCCAATACTTTGGCCACCTGATGCGAAGAACTGACTCATTGGAAAAGACCCTGATGCTGGGAAAGATTACAGGCGGGAGGAGAAGGGGATGACAGAGATGAGATGGTTGGATGGCATCACCAACTCAATGGACATGAGTTTGAGTAAGCTCCGGGAGTTGGTGATGGACTCGGAAGCCTGGCGTGCTGCAGTCCATGGGGTTGCAGAGTCAGATACAACTAAGCAACAAAACTGATCTGCCCATTCAGAAGTTTTCATTAACAGAGGTAGAATGGAAAGAGAAGGAGGAGGTTGGCAGATAGGTAAAGGGATTGAAGGTCATGCATGTTAGTAACTTGGGGTATATGAGGAACAGTCAGACAATGCATTTGTAGACTGTTTCATATGAGGTTTTAGAACTCAGGCAAAGATTTGGAATGGACATACAGATTTGGGAGGTTTAGAATGTGGGTGATGGTTAGATGAGGAGCTCTGGGTAAATATTAGGGTGAAAAGGATCAAAAATAATGAGATAGTCTTGGAAACACCAACTTGAAAGAGTACATAGAGCAAGAGGAATCCATGGGATTTAAAAAAAAAAAAAGGAAGCAAAAAGAGCAGTTGAAAGGACAATGAGGAGACACTGTTGTCTTTGAAGCCAAAGACAAGAGTTTGAAGCAGAGTGTAAACTCTGTAAGAGTGCCCCACACTGAAAATGCTCATTGGGTTTGGCTATTAAGAGGTCATTAATGACCTTTACCAAAGCAGTTTTACTGTAATGGTGAGGCCAGAAGCCAAATTGCCAAAGCTTGTGAGTTAATAGGTGCAGGGGACTGTGAAGAAGCAGCACCTGTGAGTTCGTGCCTGTTATTTTCCAGAAAAAATTTTCTTTATAATGGGAATTGGTTGTAACTGGAGAGAAAAAGATACTTAACAATGTCTTGAGGATGCACAAAGGTTGAATTTGTTTGAGATGAGGAAGAAGAATTCTTTCTGCAACACTGAACTTCCACTCAGTGGATGGAGTGAGGTGACTCAATCACTCACTGTGTTAAGGCTGTTTTCTGGGTTTTAACATCTTTCAGTGTTCAGGGAGATTGTAACTTAGGACATATACATCCCCATAAAGAAGAACAAATATTGGTTCACCCCTAAACCATGAGACATTTGGGTGTCAAAATATTTCATAACAATAATAGACCAAATTATGGGAAAACTGTGATTTGTATATGTAATTTTTCCAACTCCAGAGAATAGGAGCTAGTCAGGTGATTGGAAAAAGGTCAGAGGCTGTATGGGACTGACCAGTTTAGATAACCTCTCAACATTATCTGATGTTTATCGAGACTGAATTCCAAACCTGGAGGCTTGCCCAGCTACGCACCCTCCCTGGCTTATGCTTTTTCCAATAGGCAAATAAGTCAGGATCAGACGGTGGCAGATACCAGGCCATATGCATATTTATAACATTGCAAACTTGCCATCAAGCTGACTAAGCCAAATTAGGCACATAAGAAATGAAAAGTTTAGATGGAAGCTGATGTTTTTAGGATTCCAGGATGTGGCTTTGCCAGATCAGTGTGTTAATGAGAGAGAGCAGCTCACATTTCAGGAAGGAAAGCAGTCTTGTTGCCCTGACAAAGGCGTCAATCCCTTGATGCGGGTTCTGTGCCCTGAGGAGCCCCTCCCCTCAGTCACCCCAATCTCCACCCCACACCTAAGAAGCACTCATCTGACTCATTGTAAAAATGCACTCAGGGTTAGGATACTGACTGACACCAGTAGCCTTTTCTGCACACGGCAGTAATTACTCTAGAAACACGTGGCTTCTGAATTCCCTTTAATGCACAGTTCTTTGTTCCTTTTGCTCATGTCCTCTTTCATTTTTGAGCCATTTCCTGTCTCTCCCTTCTCAATACTCTACAGAGTTTTCAACACCTCAGTAATTACCCCTTCTAATCTCTTTTAATCTAATGAACACGAAGCTAATTTTCCTCCCCTCGCTTCACAGTTGTAAACATTGACAGTATTTATCATTCTGTTGCATCTCTGTCCCTTTCCAAGCTCCGATAGCCTTTCTTATAATACACTTGAAACCCTGCAAAATATTTCAATGGCCTATCCTACAACAATTAGTGTCCATGGCTAATTTTTGTCAGCTCTCTAGTTTATGTCACTTTGCTTTGAATGCTTTAGATGCCACTGAGTAAGTGGTTTCAGATTTCTCTTCCCTTTTGGCTCTAGGTCTTTCTCTTGGTCCATATAAACTGTCTTAGTCTGTTTGGGCTGCTGTAACAAAAATACCACAGACGGAGTGGATTAAACAACAGCATTTATTTCTCACAGTTCTGGAGGCTGAGAAGTCGATGGGCAAGATGCTGGCAGATTCTGAATCTGGTGAGAGCTCAGTTCCTATTCATAGGATTTTTACTGTGTCTTCACATAGCAGAAGTAGTGGGAAAGCTCTCTTGGGCCTCTTCTATCAGGGCACTAATCCCATTCATGAGGGCCTCACCCTCCTGAGCTAATCACCTTCCATAGGCCCCACCTCCTAATATCATTACACTTGGGGTCAGAATTTCAACATATACGTTTTGGGTCCACGTAGACATTCAGTCCATAACATGAGCTGAACAGCTTGTGAGCATTTTAGGCTTTATTTTCTATAGCTTTTATATGCATTGACTTCTCTATCTGTATTAACATGTTCCTAGAATGGACTCATACCCCAGTCACTCATATTCTCATTTTTAGAATGATTGAGCAAGTCAGTTGTTCCAGGCTCAGTGAAAAGCCTATACCATATGTATTCCATTTGTTTTTTTCTTATATAGCTGTCTCTCTATCTTAGGTCCCAGCCTGAAAATAAAACAGGACTTCACTTGTCAAAGTGTGGAATGTAAGGAAAAAATGTCAAAGCTCTTTCAAAGAGGATTTATGGTTGGAGCCCATCACATCACTGTTTTTCCAAGTGAAAAGCTCTCTCTCCTAATTCTTTCCTCTTTACCCACTAAGCTTAGAGGTCCTGTCTGCTTTTGTTCTTCTCTGTGTGGGTGTTCAGTCATGTCTGATTCTTTGTGACCCTGTGGACTGGAACCCACCAGGGAATTTTCTGTGGAATTTTACAGGAAGAAATACTGGAGTAGTTTGCCTTTTCCTCCTCCAGGGGATTGTCCGGACACAGGGGTTGAGCCCGAGTCTCTTGAGTCTCCTGCACTGGCGGGTGGATTCTTTACCACTGTGCCATTCCTCTCCCTTTGACTTATTACACCCGAGCCAACACCTAGCTGCAGAGCTAGATGGGGGAATTCTCTGTGACAGATGGCAGCCTCTCTCCCATCTCCCCAAGCTTACTGTACACTGAGAAACAGACTCAGCCAAAGGCTAAGGAAGGGTTCTGGCTGTAGAACCCTCATCTTTTCATTGTCTGCACACAGCAGTTAACCTCCAAACAGACTTACTTCCTGTTAAAAGCAACATGTATCACATTCACCTTTCTGTCTGGTAAAGGAAGTTTATGTGGGGCTTTCCACTTGCACTTTTGATAAGACTAAGCTCCGTGGGAGACAGCTACATTTTGCCTTTGTCTCATTTGGGTGACACAAGGAAGGAAAGAGGTCCAACAAAGGAATATTCTGGGAAGAAAGTCTATTCCCTAATAGTTCCAGTTTATATATAGTACCTCAAGAGCCTCATGAATTTTAAAAAGGAGTTAATTTGGAAGTATGTACATATTTTATCTTCCAGAGATGTGGTGGTGGTGACTTTATTCAAAAACTCAGATAAGAGGATACTTTTAGGGCAGTAGCTGAGCAGTTTACTGCAAGTATGTCTTTCACAGGGCGGTGAGCCTCACAACAGAAAGGATCAAAGCAGCTGCAACAGGACTCTGGTGGAGAGGGTTGTCTGGCCATTTAACACAGGGCACAGAAAAGTATTGGCAGTGTAAACGCATGAGATAGAGAGGGATTCGAGTCACTGAGGGAAGTTTTCTACTGCTGCCCAAAGAAATTCTGAGAAGCCCATTGTGGGACAGAGAAGGAGACCTTCCTATGTAAGTCAGACCTTAAGGAAGAGTGGGAAGAGTCAGAATCGGAGGCGACTCCCATTGCAGTTTGTCTAGGATACCAAAATACGGCATCTGGAGAAGGGTGAGCCTGGGGTAGTGTCTCAGCTGTGGTCCAGTCCACGCATGGTTACAGAGATGATGGGATGGGGGTGGTGACTCAGGCAGCAGTAACAGCCTCACTCATGAAAGTGGACAGACATCAAAGGAGCTGACTCCTGGTCCTCACCCATTAACTTTTCCCTAAGTGGTACCTGCAGAAGCGTTGTTGCTTGCACAAGAAGAGAAACTTAAACCTATTCAGGTCAATTTAGCAAACATTTATTTAGCCCTTTATATATCAAATACTTTGTAAGAGGCAGGAAAAGTCAGGGGGAGCAGCACGTGGTATTGCTTCCGGGTTGTGTTCTGGGATGTTTGCGGTTGTGAGGAGACCCTTGTTTTTTCATGAGGTGATGTGTGCAAGCCCTCACACAAATGGCCTCCAATTAAACTGACAAATTGACACAAGTTGCTGGTGAGGTACCGAGCATTCTATTTCCTGTCCAAACATCACAGATGGAGACTGTATGTAATAGAATATATTCAACCTGGTTGCACCCTTAGGGAAACCTGAGAGCACCAAGTTCTTGTGCTATTGGTGTCTTTAAAGACTTACATAACTGCATACCCTTGTAGTAACGAGACTGAAGGGTAAGGCTGTTTGATTGAGGGCTTTCAGATGACTGACGTATGGCTGGGAAGTCTCCAAGTTCAAAGGGTACAGAGACAAAACAATTAGAATTACACAAACAGAAAGAGTGTCAAGTGTGGCACAGAAACCGAACGAAACAAAACAGTCATAGCTAAAAGTGAAAATCTTGCTTTAGATAGTACCCAAACAACTGTCATGTTTCTGACCACTTTCCCCTATTTCTCCTACAGTGAGGTTTTTTATTTTTTGTTTTTTCAAAAGTTCTTTTTTACTCCATGAAGACAAAGGAACGTACCCAAGGACAGAGGACCCTGTACTGGAGCCACGGTTGGAGCACAGATATTTTTGGCTCCAATTCTCTGCTGAGTCCATTAGACTATATCTCCTCTTAGCTCTATTATTTGATTTTCTGTTCTCTGTGTGTTTACATACTCAAAGTGATAAAATATATTTTTGTTCTTATGTTACTAATGCAGTAGAGGTATTTTTCAATTTTGCTGAACTACAATTCGCAAAACATGGCAAATAACTGCTTTCAACAAAATGTTTTCAAGGCATGCCTTGAAATGGGAGTTAAAAATAGGAATGCAAATGCTAATAACGGTATTGATAAAAGAAACTCTGGCTTCAAAAGCGAGAAATTCAATTAGAAAAGAGAGTGAAAGTATTTGAGGAAAATACAATATATGAGAGTACTAATGGAAAATTCAGTTTCACAGCATTATTACAAATTAGATAAAATTTTCCACAACATAGTTCCCTGTAGATCAGCTAAGATAATAGGGGAATGGTTTGGGGACTGTTACTTCTCTTTGACTCTAGAAATTCCATCCTAAAACTTTGACCATGTTGGTATTTGTAAACAATGAAAATCAGGAGTATGTACTCAAGGGTTTACCCATTTGACCCAGCTTCTCAATATGCAGACACACATGCTGAGCCTAAACTTTATCCATCTGCGTTTGAAAGAGGTTATGCCTCCCTTTGTATCTTAAGATCCTCTAAGGTACAAGTGAAAAACCTAGACAGCATATTCAAAAGTGACAAAGGACCATCACTTTGCTGACAAAGGACCATATAGTCAAAGTTATGGTTGTTCTCGTCCTCATGTATGGATGTGAGAGTCAGACCATAAAGAAGGCTGAGTGCTGAAGAACTGATGCTTTCAAACTGTGGTGTTGAAGACTGTTGAGAGTCCCTTGGACAGTAAGGGAGTCAAACCAGTCAATTCTAAAGAAAATCAACTGTGAATATTCGTTGGAAGGACTGGTGCTGAAGCTCCAATACTTTGGCCTCCTGATGCAGAGAGCTGAATCACTGAAAAAGACCCTGATGCTGGGAAACAGTGAAAGCAAAAGAGGACAGCAGAGAATGAAATGGTTAGATAGCACCACCGACTCAATGGACATGAATTTGAGCAAACTCCAGGAGATCGTGAAGAACAGAGGAGCCTGGCATGCTGCAGTCCACAGGGTCACAGAGTTGGACACAACTTAGTTACTGAACAATAACGACAAATAAACAGGTAGGTCTAGATAACATAGAAAAGAGCATTATTACATGAAAGTAATTTGTATTGGGTTTTTCCCAAAGGAGCTCAAAGTATTTATTAGAGTATCTGTTACTAATTTTCACAGCAACTCTGTAAGGGAAAACCATCATTACTGTCATCAACATTTTTATTTTTATTTTTTTTTATTTATTTATTTATTTTTTTTTATTTATTTTTAATTTTTACTTTACAATTCTGTATTGGTTTTGGCATAGATTGACATGAATCCACCACAGGTGTACATGCGTTCAAACTCTGTAGAACTTAAGAAAGCCACTGTGTCCATCTGAACAGTACTTACAGTCTAAGAGAGCCTGATAACTTAAACCTTATGGATGTCAAAGCCACTTATAGTAATGAAATGTTAAGTGCCCTCCAAAGGCACTATATTCTCCTTTTTTAAAAACACATTCCACTTAATAACTGGATTCATGATATTTTATATTTTGATATAAAGCTGCTTACTCTGGATCTTTTCTCAAAGGACATGGAGTTCAGTCCATCACTAAACTTTATGGAAAAGACCTGAACTTTTACCCCTGAAGACCTTACAAGCCAGAAATTTTCATATCAGATAGGAGTTTTCATATAACATGAACAATTGCCCATAGTTAGAGTAGGGATATCAGGATAAAGACTTTAAAATACATATAGATATTTGGAATTCTTTTATATGCTGCATATAAATAATACTATATATTTAGTTTTTTTATTTTATTTTTATTATTTATTTTTTTCAGGGAGAATATTCCATCTACATTTTATTTTATTTTTTTAATTTTAATTTTTCATTTTTTTTAAATTTTATTTTTACTTTACTTTACAATACTGTATTGATTTTGCCATACATTAACATGAATCTGCCACAGGTATATATGAGCTCCCAATCCTGAATCCCCCTCCCACCTCCCACCCCACATCATCTCTCTGGATCATCCCCATGCACCAGCCCCAAGCATCCTGTATCCTGTATCGAACATAGACTGGCGCTTCATTTCTTACATGATAGTATACATGTTTCAATGCCATTCTCCCAAATCATCCCACCCTTTCCCTCTCCCTCACAGTCCAAAAGTCCATTCTATACATCTGTGTCTCTTTTGCTGTCTCGCATACAGGGTCATCATTACCATCTTTCTAAATTCCATATATATGTGTCAGTATACTGGATTGGTGTTTTTCTTTCTGGCTTACTTCACTCTGTATAATCGGCTCCAGTTTCATCCACCTCATTAGAACTGATTCAAATGTATTCTTTTTGATGGCTGAGTAATACTCCATTGTGTGGTACATAAATACTATATATTTAAAAAGAGAGTTGGGTGAGGACTAATTCTTAAGCCAGCCTTTTAAAAAATATATATTTAGGAACACTAGTTGCATAACATGCTCTTGAAACACAAGGTCAATAAATTTGGTAGTCTTCGTGACTGTTCTCTTAGATATTAACCATATACAATGGTATATTAAAGACTCTGAGATGTCTTTAAGAAACATGTTGTAACCTTGTAAAACCTGTCCAAACTTAACACCAAATTATTTTTCATGTTGCATCTATAAGGAACAAACACTAGGAAAATAAGCTCAATTCATTTCATCTGAGCATTTACCAAGTTAGACGCATTCCCTCTACAGTGGGGGAAGTATGTTAGCCATGGTACTTGAACTCAACAAGATCACAATCTAGAAGAGATACTGTAATTTTGTTTATGACATTAAAAATTTTAAAAGGTTGTACAAAATTATGAATGCTAAATTCCAAATGACTGAGACAGTCAAGAACATGCCTTGGAAGTTGAAAGTAGTTAAGGAAGTAGGTTTTTAATAGGAGGTTGGTGTCATCTTTGAATTGTTTGTATCTTCTAAATGCACGTTGAAACCTAATTTCCAACGTGATGGTACTAGGTGGTGGAGACTTTGTAAGAAAGAGCCATCATGAATGCAATTGGTATCTATATAAAAGATCCCAGAGTGCTCCCTGGCCTCTTCTGCCAGATGTGACACAGAAAAGACAGACGTTTATTATCTAGAAAACAGGCCCTCACCAAACACTGAATCAGCCAGCACCTGGATTTTGGACTTTTGAGTCTCTATAACTTTGAGAAATAAAGTTTTGTGGTTGACAAGTCACCTAGTCTTGGTGGTTTTTCAGCCACCCCTTCTATCAGCCTGAATGGACTAAGACAGTTGGACAGCCTTGGGTTATGCAGGAAGGAGCACAGCAGTCAGAGGGTGTGGGAGTGGGAGCTGGGGAAGTGAAGGAAGCTGAGCATAGTATTCCATCTTACAAGGATGAGTAAGGACTGCCTGATTGACTGTATGTATGCTTTGAAATGACAGGTTAAAGAAAATTTACTTTATTCCCCAGTAATAGACTTAGCTGTATCAGTAGATACTTAGATTTGACCTCATAAACACAGTGTGGCTGCTTCCGCCATCTTTGCTTTTCATTGAAAGGTAACCTCCAGCTCTGTTCATTTCCTCTCAGATTCCTCACCTCTCTGTCCAGGCACATCCACCAGATCTGAAGAATTGGAGCAGAAATATAACTAGAGACCTACAAACCATATCATATATCAAAATACTTAAAAATTGTAAAGTGGGAAAACTGTTAAACAGAATGTGTTCTGTCCTCCTACACTGACAAATATGCCATCACAGAAACCTTCAAGGCCAGGTTCCCATTCTGAATCCTTGCAGTAGGCAGATTTCTAAAAGCAGTCCCTATGATGAGCTGAATTGTGTCCCCTTAAAATTCCTGTCTTGAAGACTTGACTCAGAATGTAACTGTACTTGGAGACGGTGGCTGTAAAGAGAGAATTAAGTTAAAATGAGGTCATGCAAGTGGGCCCTAAGCCAATATGATTGGCATTCTTGTAAGAAGAGGCAATTAGGACACAGACATGTACAAGCAGAAGATTATGTGAGAACACAGGGTCAGGGCAGTCATCTCCAGGTCAGTGAGAGAAGGCTTCAAAGAAACCCACTCTTCTGACACACTGACCTCAGACTTTCAGCCTCCAGACAATACTGTGAGAAAATACATTTCTGTTGTCTAAGTCCACAGTCTGTGGTACTTTGGCACAGCAGCTGGGGTACTAACATGCCTGGCCCTAATCCTCAGAACCTGTAAATACAATGATCACTTATCAGGTAAGTTTGTAGAGCACAGATAACCTTAAAACAGGGCTATTGTGCTGGATTTTCTTGGTGAGCCAAAGTAATCCTATGAGCCAATAAAGACAGAGAAAGACATGGAACTTTCTCTGCTGGCTGAAGAGGAAGTCAGAGAGATGGAAGCTTCATGAACTGTTGCTGGTCTGAAGAGAGGGGCCATGTGAAGAGGCATGCTGGGGGCCATAGAGAGCTGAGAGAATGGCCCCTGAATGACGGTCAGAAGGGAATGGGGAATGGGGACTTCAGTCCTACAATCATGGGAAATTGATTTCTGCTCAAACCTAAGTGAGCTTGAAAGCATATCCTTTCCCAAATCCTAGGTAAGACCCTAGCCCAGGCAACACCATAGCTGTGGCCTTATGAGACCCTCCACAGAGAACCCATGTGGGCCTACTGGGACTTCTGAGCTATAGAACTGTGAGATAATAAATTCATATTTTAAGTTGGTAAGTTGGTAGTAACTGGTTTATGCAGCAATTGAACACTACTACAACATCGTAAGAGTTTTAGCTCAGCACAGGAGAATAGTGGGCCTATCGCTCATACCCTTTTTCTCCCTACCCCTAGTTCCATCCCTCACTGAGAAGTCTGGGACACTTGAACATACATGTTCCAACTTTAGCTTCACCCTTCACACCTGTTACCTGGACTTAGACCTGTACAAATTTGTCTCCTGGCTCCACCAGGAGGACAGAGTCAGGAAGGACGCCCACTCAAGCCCCAGAAGCAGACTCTGGGCTATTTGTGAAGGAAGTATCAAGGTCACAGATACCTTTAGTAGAGTTCAAGTTAAGGAATGAAAAGCTCTTCGTGGGTAACTGTCCTGGCCTGTGGACTTCTTGTTGGATGATGAGGATGGAGAATTGGTGGGGAAACAAGATGGGACCTCAAATTGCAGGACAACATTAACAGGGTCTAATGATGATACAGTCCTTAGTTAGTGGTTTTGAAATCTAAAAACAAAAAACAAAAAACCAAGAATTCCTATACAGGATAGCTTAAGAAACTTCATTATGATGGAAAGCTAATTGAACTTTTTCTTTTTAAGTCAGAGGAATAATATGATAAAGTTCAATATGAGTTCTCTTTAATTTGAAGTTAGGTATAAGTTGGATTTGATGTGAAAGAGATTGAAGGAAGAATTTCCAGATGAGAATGCATTGCAGTTATCTGAACCCAGGGTGATATTGGAAGTAATGAGAATATGGTTAAAAATATAGATGGAAAATATATTTTTAATATTGGTGAATTTGAAATGTTGCAACTGGAGATGTTCTATATGCAGTTAATACTATGAAACAGGGGTTCAAGAAAAGATCAACACAGAAAGAGACACTTTACTATAATTAACACTGTGAGAATACCTCAAATTGTTAAAAGAGTATAAGATTTTCCGGGGGTGTGGGTGTGTCCAGAAGGGGTTGGGAAGAACCCTTAGAAGACCATCAAAAATCAGGCACAGAATAAGGCAAATCTGAAGACAAAATTAAAAAGAGAAAGGTCATGCTCAGAATGAAAGGCTTTTCCAGAATTTTCTTGTGGAAATGGATCTGAGTGAAAGAAAGGGTGAGGCTCTGAGCCGGGTGAATGTAATCCTCTCTTTCCTTCCAAGATATGCTTCTCTTTTGCAATTCTTGCCTCTGAACCAACTTCTGACGCTTTATGCTGTTCTAATCTTGAGTTAATAATCTCGTTTGGATTTTGTCTCTGAGCTGGTTCCTGTTCACTGACTCTTCTTCCTTACAGGCAAATCCTAGACTCTCAGTTTTGGTCTCACTTTTACCCTGATTTCTCCCCCATTAGAGCTGATTGTATTTAAAATCCAAGCAACACTGGGGGGTCCTCAAAGTTAAATGCAGCAATGAGGAGAATAATGTTTAGGGGAAGGAGTAAGAGATGAGGTAATCATCACTGACCTTAATATCTCTTGCCAGAAATGTTAAACGGAAAGTCAATGGATAAATAAATCATATAACTTTAGTCTTATCACCTTGTATCATTGATTTTCTAGGGAATTTTAAGAGTGTTCAACCTGAAAATTAATTTGGCGCTCATTATTTGGAGGAAGAAGGTAGAGTCAGAGTTCAAGAACCTTTGTCATTACATTTCTGACTTCTGTCCTCTCAGAATGTAAAAAATGACCCCAATTTCATTGATTTCATGGGGGGGGGGAGCAAAAATATTGCATGAATACTTAATGGAAGACTATGAGGGTTTCTGTAATCAGGATCTCAGTCTTATGCACTGGGTTGTCATGAATGCATACAGATTTATTGAATGCTTACTATACCAGGGACTATTCTATGTACAGGGTTTAGAGTGCCAACAAGAATTATGAAATTCCTGCCCTCAGGGAGTTTACATTTTAAGAATGTAGGACAAGCAAATTAAACATGAAAACAAACAAAATGCTTTCCAATACAGAAATCACCCATCTCATAGTTTAAAATCCAAGTTGCTTTTTCATGTGCTCTCCAAATTTATTCTAATGGTAACATTTTTCTAGTCTTAACAACAACAAAACTTTTCCATGAATTTTAAACCTAGCCTGATACCTGGATCTTTGTTAGATGTTGTTTATTTGCTTCCCCATGACTGCAGATTTAGTTTCTAGTATGTGTTTGATTTATTAAGTAACCTAATCAGGGACCTGGGAGAATCATTACTCTGTTATTAGCAAAGAAATCTATTGGTCTCTATATGTTGTCATTTTCACCTTTTTGATAGATCTAGAATCATCCTTGTCTACTTCAATTCCATGGTTACTTAACTGAACGGGCATTATACACTGCTTTGGGTTATTTCACTACTAACTGGTCTCTCTGCTTCCCAAATTGAGTCTCTACAATTCACACCTTACCCAGAATGACCTTAAAGCTTGAATATGATCACATCATTTCCTCAGTATCTTTCAAAGACTTCTTGTCAACCAAGGATAAGGTGTAAACAGTCATCATTTGGCTTATACAGCTTTTTGTGACCTATATTTGTTCAACTCACCAGGCTCAATCCCACCATTTTCTTCCTCCTCCTCCACTCTGATTCAGCTGCACTAGTGATCCTATGACTTTGGAAAGAAGAGAGACTTTATTTATTTTTTATTTTTTTAATATAAATTTATTTATTTTAATTGGAGGCTAATTAGTTTATAATATTGTATTGGTTTTGCCATACATCAACATGAATCCACCACGGGTGTACACATGTTCCCCATCCTGAACCGCCCTCCCACCTCCCTCCCCATCCCATCCCTCTGGGTCATCCCAGTGCACCAGCCCCGAGCATCCTGTTTAGAGATGCTTCGGACTTAGTTTCAAACCAGGCTCTAACATGTCAGACATTTGGTGGGCTACTTAAAACTTTCCTTGGTTCCGTTTTGTCTTCTCTATGATGAATGTCATATCACCTACTTCATTATATCGTTATGAGAACCATATAAATTATGTTAACTTGATAGTTATGTACTTGTACATGAAATATCTAACACATAGTAATGCTTTAAATGATAGCTATTATTAGGATTACTCACCCTTTGTCTACCATATTCTTTCTCCAATGTTCACCTGTTCATAAAATAGGCTTAATTCTTTCTTCAGAATTTATCACAGACATAGTCTTCTCTGAATTAACATTAATTCAACTTAACAAGAATTAAGTTCTTAATTCTATTTGTATAACTTTCATCAAGTAATAGTTCCTCAGATCTTCAGTTTTATCATTTGTGCAATGAGGATGAATCCCTATCTTATGAGTTTCTGTAAGTGTTAAATCATTTTTGGAAAGGACAAATACCTCTATGCCTTCTTTCACAACACCAAAATGTTTCTCTCTCTCTTTCACTTTTCCTCTCCATTTCTTCACTGTTTTTATTGTTTCAAAATTAAAGAAAAGCTGATTGTATTTTACTAAATTGTAGGTTTATTATTTGTCCCTTTAAACTTTCTGTGAAAGCCTGTGAATTATTTCTTTCTATATTCCTTTCAGAAATAGGAAGGCTTTTATTTATATTTGGTAGAATCAAGGTATGAGTCAATATGCATTTTTGTGTTTATATTTGCCAAATATAAATGCATGATGCTTCATAAAAACTGCACCATCAGAGCCTACCACCCATGGAAATATTCATGTGTAGCAGATGGAATTAATGCAGATGATCCAATTTTGTATTAGATATTGTCAAAAGAAGTACACATCCTGTCTAGGGTGAGAAATACCTGCTTTCTCTTGAAAAAGAGATTAAATTATTTAGAAAAGGTTCTATTAAGGATGATGGACCATCCCTGGAAAAGACACATTTCTTCAGCTCGTGAGCAGAAAAAATTTTAAATAGGTACCTTTAAAAATTACTACATGGTTATAGCTATAAATATGCACAAGATATGCTTTGATCACTACTTTTTAAATAAGTACACAATAAGGTAGAATTTGCAATTGTGGTATTTATACATTGCATTTTTGTTTGTAATAGCCTATCTTCATTTGTAATTTGCAAATACATTCCTTTGCAAACTCTCCTGACAAAACTTCAAAATCTCTGCACAACTATGTAACTTGAATAATATGAACTCTGTAAATGTTCGTATCAGGAGATGAACAGAATTGATAGAAGATCTTCCTAGATTTTTAATAATAAGAGGAGTGCTTATATTGCAGAAATTTCTTGTAAAACTTAACAATTAGCCACTAAATGAAATCTACAACCCACAGTAGATAGTAGTAGTAGATAGTAGTAGAGTAGGTTGTGAGTAGGCAACCCACAGACTCATTTCCATCTGCCTCTTTCTTCCTAAACACAATTGTCTTCAATTAGTTCTTATCCTGTGTGTTTTTAGAATCATGTAGAAGTATTTCATTTTTTGATACAATATGGAATATCACAGCTTTAACCCTGTTGGCTGAGGTGTGTCTGTAATAAACTTGAGTTTATAGGTGTTATATTAGCAACCAATTGCTGATAAGTTATTGTGTACTATACAGCCTTATAAAAGGTTTAGTTTTCTTTCAAAATCTTTGCAAACTGTTTGGGCTGTGCTGAATGATTTTTTGAATGAGTTGACTCATCTTTGGCTGTTTTTACACACACAAACTCCTGCAAGAGATGAGTCACCAAGATGAGTGGACCTTGAGCACAGACTGAAGCTCTGCCAAGGTAAACATCAAGCCAAATAAATCAGCATTTCCTTCAGCTGGGTTGCCTGTAGACTAAGGAAGAATAAGCTACACAGACTCCCTCAAATCTCACTGAACAGAGAGGAGAGGGAAGCTCCAGGGATGGGGAAATCATGACACAGCCAATCAAATCATTCTGGATTGGAAAGGCTGAGAGAAGCTAGAAGATAGAAAATGCCGTAAAAAAGCGTCAAGTTAATTTCACGCTTTTCCACCTTCAACTTGTGCACAAATTAAATTTAATGCTCCTCAGCCTGACCAGTCTGCAATGCAAAAATGGTACCACATTGGTTGGGGCTGATGGAGATAAAAAGAGTTCAGTGTTATTTACAAAATAGTAAGAAAATATTTGTTCTGTGATTATGAGTAGTTTCACAGTAATTAAAATGTCTTCTCCTCCTCTCTCTAAATGTACTGAAACTATTGTAATTCACACAGCATTGACATTAAATCATTTACTGTTCCTTGATATGAGATACCAAGTTAAGGTAACCAAATAAAATTTCAACCTCTCTTAATTTCCATTTCAACATAGAAGTGAAGGATTTTGCTCATTAGATGATAATTTTTGGCACTTTTCTGTTCTAACTCTTAAAAATTTTTTAAATTGGTGACTATCTCAAAGTAGAAGTTAGAATAAAATGCCACAGGACAGGAAGATGTAGTGTGTGCATGGCCTGTAACGTATGTTAAGTAGATATTAATTAGAATTTATTACAATGATCATTTTACAATATGTATGAATATCAAATCACTGTTGTACACTTTTAATACAATGTTACATGTCAATTATACTTCAATTAAAATAAAAAAACCTCCACAGAACAAGGAGATGTCCCTGTATGTACATAGCCTAGACTGTATCTGGAAACAGACACATTTCATTTTTTAAAAAATTCTTTAATTTTATATTGATGTATAGTTGATGTATAATGTTGTATTAGTTTGACACATTTTTAATAAACACTAACATTAAACAAAGATCATGGCATCTGGTCCCATCACTTCATGGGAAATAGATGGGGAAACAGTGGAAACGGTGTCAGACTTTATTTTTTCAGGCTCCAAAATCACTGCAGATGGTGATTGCAGCCATGAAATTAAAAGACGCTTACTCCTTGGAAGAAAAGTTATGACCAACCTAGATAGCATATTCAAAAGCAGAGACATTACTTTGCCTACTAAGGTCCATCTAGTCAAGGCTATGATTTTTCCAGTGGTCATGTATGGATGTGAGAATTGGACTGTGAAGAAGGCTGAGCGCCGAAGAATTGATGTGTTTGAACTGTGGTGTTGGTGAATACTCTAAGAGTCCTTTGGCCTGCAAGGAGATCCAACCAGTCCATTCTGAAGGAGATCAGCCTTGGGATTTCTTTGGAAGGAATGATGCTAAAGCTGAAACTCCAGTACTTTGGGCACCTCATGCGAAGAGTTGACTCATTGGAAAAGACTCTGATGCTGGAAGGAATTGGGGGCAAGAGGAGAAGGGGACGACAGAGGATGAGATGGCTGGATGGCATCACTGATTCAATGGACATGAGTCCGACTGAACTTCGGGAGTTGGTAATGGACAGGGAGGCCTGGCGTGCTGCGATTCATGGGGTCGCAAGGAGTCGGACACGACTGAGCGACTGAACTGAACTGAACTGAACATTGCTGACACCAGTCTTCACAAAACAAACTCTAACTAACCACGCCCACGCAGAACAACCCACAGTAGTTGTCGTTCAGTCACTAAGTCGTGTCTAACTCTTTGTGGCTCCATGGACTGCATCACACCAAGCCTCCCTGTTCTTCACTATCTCCTAGGGTTTGCTCAGATCCATTGAGTTGGCGATGCCATATAACCATCTCATTCTCTCACACCCTCTTCTCTCCCTGCCCTCAATCTTTCCCAGCATCAGGGTCTTTCCCAGTAAAGTTGGCCCTAAATAGTATTCGAGTGTTTGACTTATAGATATTTATGAGAAAATCACAAACCAGTGTATTCTGCATTTGAATTTCCTCTTCTATTTCTCTGGCCTGGCTTCCCAAGGTACTCTGAAGAGTTTTAGTGGCTTAAGGAAACATCTAGACTCATTCCTTCAGGAATGAGGAAATGATAGAAACTCTTAGGAAATATATATGTTGTAAGAGCTGGGTCAAGGAAGGAACCTGGTGGAGTCGTCAAAATGTATTTGTTTTGTCCATTTTTCATCTTAGTTAACACACTCCTCCTGTACTTATACACTCCCAGAACATTTTTTCCTACTTTACCTTAAAATATGGTTATGTTCCTAATAACTCTTGAGAGAAGCTTTTTCCCAACAGTGACTTCTGTGTAATCCACTGGTCTTAGGATGGTGAGTTAAAGTTGAAAGCTGAAGTCAAAAGTTGCACTTTTGCTGGTGGCCTTCACTGGGTTCAACTGACTATGCTCTAATATTATTTTTCTGTTGAGGCAGAAGAGGAGGTAAGAGATTTTTATTTTAATACTTTCCCAGTCTGGGAATGGATATAAGGGCATTGGAGATATAAATGCAGACACTGGGTTGCTGTAGCCTGAGTCTTTGCTTCCCACTGCAAGGACCCTCTTACAAGGAGAGGTGAAGGCAGTGAACCGAACCCCAGGAGAAGGCAGATGAAAGGCAAGAGAAAGTGTGATCACTTCAGATGAAACTAAACCTTCTTCCATCAATGATGCTTAAAGGTGCCTTGATAATTTTGTTTATGGCAACATCTCTATCAAGTATGACATGAATCTCAAAGATTTCATCTGTTCAGTAAGAATTATAGGGAATGCATACACTCTTGCCTTAAGCAATCTTACGCATTTGTGGAAAAGTATTTTTCTTTAATCTATGCAAATTATCTTTGAAAAATATTATTTACTTTTTCCCTGAATATTATTTTGTTCTTTTTTCCCCTAAGCCTCCCCTTAAAATCTTGCAGCTAAGCTAACATCCTGGCTTTCTCTGCTGGAATCCACACCCCTCCCTCTGCCCCCTACCCCAGACCCTTGGTCTATAGACTCTCTTTTCCTTTCTCTCTTCCTTCCTCATCCTCACTGCCATCTCATGGACTGGTGGCCCTTTAATCATCTTTATTTTTTAAAAAGTTAATTAATTTATTTTAATTGGAGGCTCATTACTTTACAATATTGTAGTGGGTTTTGCCAGACATTCACATGAATCAGCCATGGGTGTATATGTGTCCCCCATCCTGAACCCCCCTCCCACCTCCCTCCCCAGCCCATCCCTCAGGGTCATCCCAGTGCACCAGCCCTGAGCACCCTGTCTCATGCATCGAACCTGGACTGGCAATGTGTTTCACATATGTTAATCATCTTTTTAAAAGATGCTCAGATACCTCTGTGAAACTTTCTCTGTCTGTCCTAAAGAGTTGATTGCCTCATCATTTGTGCTCCCGGAGCACCATAGAAACCCTCCCGTTACCACGTATCTAATCGTGTTGTGAGAATCTGCTCACATCTTTTTCTCCCACAGGACTGTAAATATCCTTCAGGGCATGACGGTGCCTTTGTCAACTCTGCATCCCTAGTGTCCAACCTAGTACCTAGACACTTGATAAATGTTTGATAAATGAATGAATCAAGAGCAGGATAAAAGGGAGTAAAGCAGAGAGCAGTATAAAAGAATGAGAGCAGGAATATGAAGTACAGCATAAAAGGCTGCCTGCTGCCCTACCGTCCCTCCCCATGTCCCCTGGGGGAGACGGGAGGGAGTACCAAGTGGATGACATGCGGTAACTTTGAAGAGGAAGCTGGAACTGGTCAACAGGATGCTGCAAAGCAAGTAAAATCACTGATCTGGTGGACTCTGGCCAGGAGACAGAGGTTGTCATGTGCTGGAGTGATAAACGACTGGTGATTTTAAAAGCACTTAGGTATGTTTGGAACTTGTGGATACAGTGGTGATCTGGAAGAAGTGACAATAATAATAAGATGCCAGTTATGAACTACCTACCATGTGGCAGATGTCTACTGTGCTAGGTAATTCTCTACATTATCAGTAATCATTGCAAGATCCCTGTATCATTTTCACAGGTTTATAGAAAAGGGGGAGGGGGACACTAAAGAAGTTCACCTTGGGCCACATAACTGTTAAGTTTTGGAACAGTCCAACCTGGCTACATCAAATGAGTCCATTATCAACTGTGGCCAGAGACCCACCCCAGGAAACGTTCCTAGAAATCAAAAATTAAACCATCACCCATGCAGCACAGTGGATTACCTCTAATATGTCTAATTCTAATTATCACTGGATTGCTATGATCTGCTGCTGTTTGCCCAGAGAACTTCAGAAAGACCTTAGTCATGTCTTACCAGTGTTCCATTAGAACTTTGGCCAAAGTCTACGTTTTGCCAGAATCACCGAGCTTACAGCATTTTAGAAACTTTAACCTGCAGAAGCATTAACACAAAATACAACATTCCTCCAGAGGAATGCTCAGAAGGAAAAAATGCCTGATGCCTCACTTCCCTGCCCCGCCCCCACCTTGGCCAAAGTCATCACGAGAGTCTTTGCTGCCTGTTGCTCTCACACCTCCTCATTCTAGGGCTGCCATGTGGTTCTTCCCAGATTCTTTCTCCCACTTCTTTACTCCATCCTAAACGTTTTCTTTCCTTCCTCTGATACCTCCCTATCATGGTAAACAAAGCTTCCCACACTTCTCTTCAAAGAAAGCTCCTTCACTTTCCTCTTTATCCAAAGTTGGAGTCTCCCGTAAGGACACACACTTTTCTCCTATACCCAATGCTGGAGGCCAATGGCTGATGGTCTCAGACTGAGGAGCTACTGGTGCGGGCTGCCCCATCTCATCAGTTCCCATCACTCCAGTCAAGCTGTCACTCTCGCTTTGTCACAAATCTCTGCTCCCACTGGGCTAGTCTTTATTTTCCACTCTGATTTATATAATCTTCCTTGAAGGCAAGAGCAGTTTTTCATATCTTTGACTTCTGTTCAGCAATTGGCAATTCTACAGATACTCAGAATTTTTTTCTACAAATATTAAAGATAAAAATAGCAAAATCTATTTTTATTGAGACTTCTTTTTCTCTCTTCACCTACTTCTGCTCACAATCAATCTGGTGGTGTTCTTTTCAAATATTTATTTATTTTTGCTATTTAATTTTAGTCTCATGCATTTAGAGCACTTAAGATTAAAATTTCCCTCCAATTTCTGCTTAACTCCATCTCAAAGTTTTGATATAAAGTACTGTCATTATTCAGTTCAAAATTATCATTTTAGTTGTGATTTTGTTTTGATCAATAGATTTTTAGAAGCGGTTTTTGAAAATTCTTAAAGTATGTTTTAAAGTATAGCTCTGTTTTGCTTCAGAAAATTTCATTGTAGTCAGAGTGCATAATATTTAAAATTTAAAATTTAGTAGAGGATTACCTAGTATTTACCTCTCCCCCACTTTTAAAATGTCCTTCTGTGTATCTGAGAGCGGTGGGAATTCTCTAGTTATCAGACATAGCATTCTATATAAATCTTATAAATGAGGATTATTGTATTCTTTATCTTTGCCAAGTTTTCAGTTTAGTTTACCTAAGAATAAGACGGAGAGGTGTGTTGAAAACTCCCACCATGAAGGTAGGGTATCTACTTCTCTCTATAATTCTGGTATGCTTTTGTTTCGTATTTCTTAAGCTGTTTTATCCGGAGAAGGCAATGGCACCCCACTCCAGTACTCTTGCCTGGAAAATCCCATGGATGGAGGAGCCTGGTAGGCTGCAGTCCATGGTGTCGCTAAGAGTCAGACACGACTGAGCGACTTGGTGCTGTAAGTTTTGAGTACATCGATCTTCTATGCTAAAACTTTCATCATTAGATTGTGTCCTCCTTAGGCAGTGGCACCCCACTCCAGTACTCTTGCCTGGAAAATCCCATGGATGGAGGAGCCTGGTAGGCTGCAGTCCATGGGATCGCTAAGAGTCGGATATGACTGAGCATCTTCACTTTCAATTTCTAAACTCTACGAATTCTTCCTTTGTCATAAAATTAATATACATACCTTTTCTTTATCTGAGTTGATCTTTGTTTAGTGTATCTCTTTGTGTCCTTTTATTTTTAACCTTTTCACATCTTATATTTCAGGTGTGTCTCTTTGAAAACAGGTAAGGTTGGATTTATTCCCCAAGTTGAAAATTTTTCTCTTTTTTGAATGAAAGCCAGTTCGTTGTTATGGTTGCTGATATTTGAACTCGTTTCTACCACCTATTTTGTGTTTCCTAGTTGTCTCACTTCTCTATGCATTTTTCTTGATTGATTGAGGTTTTTTTTTTTCTCATTCCATTTTTCTCCACTACTTCTTCAGAATAAAATCTATTTTTATTCCTTTAGGAATTATTCATGAAATTTTAATACTCATGCTCAACAAAGGTTAATTAATTTTAATCTACTCCCCCAAAACATTAGGACTTGAGAAAACTTTGAGATCATCTCTTATCATTTATATGCTATTGTGGTCCAGTATTTCATCTTTCTCCTTTTTAAAGCATTTCCCTGATAGCTCAGTTGGTAAAGAATCTGTCTGGAATGCAGGAGATCCAGGTTTGATTGATTCCTGGGTCGGGAAGATCTGCTGGAGAAGGGATAGGCTACCCACTCCAGTATTCTTGGGCTCCCCTTGTGGCTCAAAAAAAAAAAAAAAAAAAAACTATAAATGGAATATTCTTATTTTTTATAATGTGCAGTTGTCTATCTGATCATCCTACTTCCATTCAGCATCCTTAAAGTCTATTCACTACAGAACAGCCAAGGAATCCTTTGTCTTAAAAACAACCAAATTTTACTTATATTAAAATTTATAAGACATGTGTAGAAAAATACATCTCACATGTATAGCTTGATGAATTTTACAAAACGAATACATTCATATAACTATCCAGTTCAAGAACTGGAAGATTACCAGCATCCCAGAAACATTTTTTGAGTCCCCTCCCAGTCATAAGACCCTTCCTTCTCTACAAGAGCCACTATACTGAGTTGGAATACCATAGATTAGTTTGCCTAGTTTTGAATTTCATGTAAATGAAATCATGCAATGCATATTTTTTGTGCTTAGTTTCTTTCACTCACCATTACCCAAATGAGATTCATCCATGTTGTTTAATATAACAGTAGTCTGTTCAGTTTCATTGCAGTATAGTATTTCACTGTATGAATATACCAAAATCTATCTATTCTATTATTGATAGAGATTGGGCTTGTCTCTACCTTTCTACTATTAATGCTTTAAATAGTGTTACCAAACACATTAATGTATATATATTTTGGAGCATATATGCACACATACCTGTATGATACATACCTAACACTGGACTTGTTGCAAAATAGGACATGCTGTTGTTCAGTCACCCAGTCTTGTCTGACTCTTTGTCACCCCATGCCAGGCCTCTCTGTCCCTCACCATCTCCTGAAGTTTGCCCAAGTTCATGTCCATTGCATCGGTGATGCTATCCAGCCATCTCATCTTCTGACACCCTGCTCTCCTGCCCTCAATCTTTTCCAGCATCAGGGAATTTTCCAATGAGTCAGCTGTTCACATCAGATGACCAAAATACTGGAGCTTCAGCTTCAGCATCAGTCCTTCCAATGAGTTTTCAGGATTGATATCCTTTAAGATTGACTGGTTTGATCTCCTTAAACTGTCCAAGGGACTCTCAGAAATCTTCTACGGTACCACAGTTCTGATACATATATAGGATTATTTTGAGAAGAGGCTAAGTGGTTTTTCAAAGTATTTGTAATAATTTATAATTTATACTAATGATGAACAATGTATAAGAGTTCCCATTGCTCAATATCCTCAATACTTTCTTTTTAATTTGGGATAAGCTTAGACTTATACAAGAATTGCAATATTATGACAAAGAATTACTATATCTATTACCCAGATTCCCCTTTAATTAACATCATGCATAATCATAATGTATTTATCAAATGTAAAGTATGAACATGGGTATAATACTAGTAATTAAGTTACACATGTTACTCAATGTCCCTAGTCCTTCTATCAGTGTTCCTTTTGTGTTCCAGGATCCAGTCCAAGATCCCCCAACACACTTAGACGTCATATCTCAGTCTCTCCTTTACTTGGTGACTTTGTCTTTCATGATCTTGACATTTTAAAAATGTACTGGTGGGTTCATTCATATGTAGAATATCTTTTTACTTATGTTTGTCAAATATATCTTCATAATTAGATCCAAGTTATGCATTTCTGGGAAGAATGCTGCAGGGGTAGAGTTCCCTTCTCAGAGTATTAAGTCAGGGTAAATGATGTTGGTATGCATTCATCTTGATGATAACTTTTAATCATTTGATTAAACTATATGACAGTTTCTCCATTGTAAGCTTATAATTTTCCCCTTTGTGATGAATAAACAAATGGAGGAAGATGCTTTGAGAATCTGCAAATACCCTGTTTAAATTATCTCCATACTTTTAGCACTTATAGGTGAATACAGCCTGCATAATTAGCACTATGCTCTTCTAAAAATGATTTTTAATTTTCTTCATTTATTACTTTTAATTTTTATAAGAAAGCATTATATCTTTTATCTCATTTACTCACATTTTTATAAGTATGAACTACTAACTTATAGCTATTTGTTTTATGAGTTACAATCCAGTACTATTGTTGTCTATTTTGTTATTCAAGTTTTGATCTTAGCAATAAAGAGCCAAATGGAGATCATGTTCTCATCCTTTAAAAAACACACCTTTTGCATGTCTTTTTTCCTTTTCTGGTATCAAAGGTGCTTCAGGTTCCTCTTATGTTCTCTTGTTCCAGCCCTGGAAACAACCACTTCCTCAAGAATCTCTGGTTGCTTTTACTAAAGAATAAATATTTAGAAACCAAAAAATCTGGTTACTAGTTGCTCTCATGGCCACGGGGATGTCACTGTTTCTAATACTTTTTGTCAAAAGAGCTAGAAAATGTGTGTATGTATACAAATCCAGATGGTTTATCAATCATCTATCCATCTAATGTGTGCATCTCTGTATGATTCTTAAAATCCATGGGTCCATACTGATGGCTATGACTCCAGCAATCTGGTGTTCATGCTCAGTTCAGTTCAGTTGCTCAGTCGTGTCTGACTCCTTGTAACCCCATGGACTCCAGGCTTCCCTGTCCATCACCAACTCCTGGACCTTACTCAGACTCATGTCCATTGAGTCGGTGGTGCCATCCAACCATCTTATCCTTTGTTGTCCCCTTCTCTTCCTGTCTTCTATCTTTCCCAGCACCAAGGTCTTTTCAAATGAGTTAGTTCTTCACATCAGGTGGCCAAAGTATTGGAGTTTCAGCTTCAGCATCAGTCCTTCCAGTGAAAACTCAGGACTGATTTCCTTTAGGATGAACTGGTTAGATCTCCTTGCTGTCCAAGGCACTCCTCCAATACCACAGTTCAAAAGCATCAATTCTTTGGTACTCAGCATTTTTTATAGTCTAACCCTCACATCCATATATGACTACTGGAAAAATCATAGCTTTGACTAGGTGGAACTTTGTTAGCAAAGTAATGTCTCGGCTATTTAATATGCTGTCCAGGTTGGTCATAACTTTTTTTCCAAGGAGCAAATGTCTTTTAATTTCATGGCTGCAGTCACCATCTGCAGTGATTTTGGAGCCCTCCAAAATAAAGTCTATCACTGTTTCCACTGTTTCCCCATTTATTTGCCATGAAGTGATGGGACCAGATGCCATGATCTTCGTTTTCTGAATGTTGAGTTTTAAGCCAACTTTTTCACTTTCCTTTCACTTTCATCAAGTAGCTTTTTAGTTCCTCTTCACTTTCTGCCATAAGGGTGATGTCATCTGCATATCTGAGGTTATTGATATTTCTTCCAGCAATCTTGATTCCAGCTTGTGCTTCATCCAGTCCAGCATTTCTCATGATGTACTCTGCATATAAATTAAATGAACAGGGTGATAATATACAGCCTTGACGTACTCCTTTCCTGATTTTGAACTAGTCTGTTGTTCCATGTCCAGATCTAACTCTGGCTTCTTGACCTATATATATATGTTTATATATACATGTTTAACTTTATAAGAGAATTGCCACACTATCTTTTAAAGTGACTGGACATTTTTAATTTCCACCAGCAGTATGTGTGCGTGATGTATCTAAAAGCTCTGCTAACAAACCCAAGGCCATTTGGATTGTTGAACCCTGATAGAGGCCATGACTAAAATAGGCTGGAGCAAGCATCCTGGAAACAGCTGAGACACTGCCCAGGCGGGATCAAAATTTATTACCCCCTACGGGAGGACTCAGCCTGTCAGCATGCTCCCAGTAGCCTGGTCTGTGCCAATTGGGACGAGGATAGATATCTCCTAAGAAAGCCTGCGCGTGCGAAAATCTAGCCAATTAATAGTTGCAAAGAAACCCTTGTAACCAATCCAACCTTGCCAATTCCCTGTCTTTGTCCTAAACTTATAAATACTACTGTAATATAGGGCTCGGGGCTCTGGCTTTATTCCACTGTGTTGGATGCAGCCAGGGCCCTGGCTCGAGCTAGCAATAAATTCCCTTTTTGCGTTTGCATTGCTGTGGATGTCTTGTTCTCTCAGTTCTGGGGATTGGGACCTTGGGCATAACATTTGGGGGCTCGTCCAGGATCCCCTGACTGAGAAGAACAACATCTTCCAGGCATAAAGGAAGCCTCACTAGGAGGAAGTATATCTGGACACCAGCATCAGGTCAGGGGGCGAAAGAGTCGCCCGGCCAGCATAAGTCTGAGGCCCAGCAGTCGAGCTGGAAGGCAGCTGGTTCTGTGAGCTGTTCTGTAAAGGAACGGGGGAAAACGTCTCCCAATCCTGAGTCTGGTGGGCAGTGAACGCCCTTCGGTAAGGTAACTTTGGGGAACAGGACAACAGCAACCCGGGATAGACCTAGTTCAGTGTTTTCGGCCGATATTTGTTTGTCTACTGTCTGTGTCTGTCGCTTGTCTTTGTGTGCCGGCGCTGTGCTTTTTGTGTGTTTATTGTGGGTGTTACCGTCATGGGTCAAAGTTATCCTACACCGCTATCTGTAATGACTGACCATTTTTCTGATTTTAAGTCCAAGGCTCAGAATCTCCCTGCTAGTAAAGAAGAGCAAGCTAAAAGCTCTATGCTCATCTGAGTGGCCAACATTTCAGGTCGGCTGGCCGCTGGAGGGAACTTTCGGCCTGCCGGTCATCCAAGCTGTTAAAGAAAAGATAATGGCTCCTGACCCTTGGGGCCATCCGGACCAAGCTCCTTACATCCTGGTCTGGGAAAATCTAGTAGAAGACCCTCCCATCTGGCTGAAACCCTTTATTCACAACCCCCCCTCCCCCCCAGTGCTTCTGTTCCACAGGTCCTGGTCATGGAGACCTCTAAGGAAGAAGACCGGGAGGCACGGGAGAGCCGGAAGAAACCGATACTCCAGGAGTCTTCTCTATACCCTAGCCTGATTGATTTAGACACTGAAATCTCGCCTCCCCCGTATATCCCACCACCCTTGCTCCTGCAGGTACCTCAGGTGTCGTCCGGAGAACAAAGGGGGAACTCAGAACCCTCGGCAGAATCCACAGCAGGAGAGGGGGCCAGCCCAGGGAACTCACGGAAGGACCCGAGGTGGGGGAGACTCGTCTGACTATGGGAGCCAAGAGGCCCCTTCGTCTACTGTTCGAGCACTTCCTGTCTGGGTGGGGCCGGACAATCCTGATGGGGAATGGAATTATCAATATTGGCCTTTCTCAACCAGCGACTTATATAACTGGAAAGCTCAAAACCCCTCTTTTTCTGAAAAGCCCCAAGGCCTTATTGATCTTTTAGACACTATCCTGTTTACTCACAATCCTACTTGGGATGATTGTCAGCAGCTGTTACAGGTGCTTTTCACCACAGAGGAATGGGAGCGCATTCTGTCGGAAGCATGGAAACACGTTCCCAGAGCGGATGGGAGACCAACCATGCAGCCCCATCTAGTGGAGGAAGGGTTCCCTTCCATGCGGCCGAACTGGGACTTTGAGCGCCTGGAAGGTAAGGAGCGTCTTCGAATCTACCGCCAGACTCTCATGGCCGGCCTAAGGGCAGCCGCCAGGAAACCCACGAATTTGTCGAAAGTAAGTCTGATAAGACAGGAGCCAAATGAGAGCCCGGCAGCCTTTTTAGAAAGGTTAATGGAAGCCTTTAGGCGGTATACGCCCATGGACCCCCAGGCTGATGAGTCACGCACAGCAGTTCTGTTAGCTTTCGTGAACCAGGCAGCTCCAGATATCAGGAGAAAGTTACAGAAGATAGAAGAGCTGGGGGAACTGTCAATACAGGATCTGGTAAGGGCAGCTGAGAAAGTGTTTAATAACAGAGAGACCCCTGAGGAGAGGGAGGAATGGATTAGATGGGAAGAAAGAGAATATGAGGAGCGGATTAGATGGGAAGAAAGGGAATATAGGGCTGAAGAAAACCGGAAAAATCAAAAAGAGCTGGCTCAGATTCTTTTTGCGGGGACGAGAAAGGGGCCCGAAGGCCCGAGAACTAAAGACACCTGTTCAGGAGGAAAGGAAAAACCAGCTAGACCTGCCCTAAAGAGAGACCAATGCGCTTACTGCAAAGAGCAGGGACACTGGAAAAATGAGTGCCCCAAGAGAGATCTGAAGAAAGACTGTAAGAAAGGAAAAATCTTCCTCGGGGACCCACGTCTTATATGCAGGGGAAGATAGTGATTAGGGGGATCAGGGCCCGGCACCTCTCCCCAAGTCCTGGGTAACTATTAATGTGGAGGGGAAACTGGTCGGCTTCGTGGTGGATACAGGAGCCCACTCAGTTCTCAACCAAAAATTTGGGCCGATGTCCAAAAAGACTAGCTTGGTCCAGGGAGCCACCGGGACAAAGAGATATTACTGGATTACTAAAAGAAAAGTGGACTTGGGAGCCCAACGGGTGTCCCACTCATTTCTGGTAATCCTGGAATGTCTGGCCCCTTTATTAGGAAGAGATCTATTGGCCAAAGTCAATGCGCAAATTCACTTTGACTCTGGGGGGATATCAGTCACAGACGGGCTTGGACAACCAATTCATGTTTTATCCCTGGCACTGAGAGATGAATACAGACTATATTCACCAAAGCCCCCTGCAACTGTGGATCCTGCTATGCAACAGTGGATTCAGAAATACCCTCTGGCCTGGGGAGAGATAGTGGGAGTAGGACTGGCTAAACAAAGACCTCCCATTGTTGTTGAATTAAAAGCAAATGCTATTCCTGTGAGGGTGAAACAGTATCCCATGAGCCAGGAGGCCCGGCAAGGAATTATGCCACACATCCAGCGCCTCCTAAAGGCAGGAATTCTCAAAAAGTGCTGGTCCCCATGGAATACTCCCCTGTTGCCTGTGAAAAAGCCTGGGGAGCAGACTTTAGACCAGTCCAAGATCTTTGTGAAGTCAACAAATGGGTGAGTGACATTCATCCCACTGTCCCTAACCCATACACCCTCCTGAGCCGCTTGCCACCAGACTATGTCTGGTATACAATTTTAGACTTGAAAGATGCCTTTTTCAGCTTGCCTTTGGCCCCCCAGAGCCAGGAAATCTTCGCATTTGAATGGGCTGATGAGGACGGCCAAACTGTGGGGCAGCTGACCTGGACTTGCCTCCCACAGGGGTTCAAAAACTTGCTGACGTTGTTCAATGAGGCTCTAGGTGAAGATCTCTGTGAGTATCGAACCAGCCACCCCGAAGTCGTTCTGTTGCAGTATGTAGATGACCTAATGCTGGCTGCTACGACTGAGGAGGTATGCCTAAACACCACAGGCGATCTCCTCCAGACTTTTGGGACATTGGGGTACCGGGCAAGTGTGAAAAAAGCCCAAATTGCTAGACAGGAAGTCATTTATTTGGGATATAAAATATAACACGGGCAGAGATGGTTGACTCAGGCTATGAAAGAGACTATTCTACAGATCCCTGAGCCAACAACTCCCTGGCATGTGAGAGAGTTTTTGGGGACTGTTGGGTACTGCAGGCTATGGATTATGGGGTTTGCTGAAAAGGCCCGACCTCTATATGAAAAAAGCAGAAAAAATAGAGACTGGACTTGGACTGAGCCAATGAGGCGGGCATTTCAGGAACTTCGACAGGCATTACTGGAAGCCCAAGCCCTTGCTCTTCCGGACCCAGCTAAGCCATTTCAACTGTTTGTGGATGAAAAGCAGGGAGTAGGGAAGGGAGTCCTGACGCAGCAATGGGGACCGTGGAGACGGCCTGTGGCATATCTCTCTAAACGACTGGATCCAGTAGCTGCGGGATGGCCACCCTGTCTCCGTATCATTGCGGCCACTGCTCTCCTTGTCCATGATGCTCACAAGCTGACTTATGGACAGCGTCTCCTGGTCTACACTCCTCGTGCCATAGAGGGAATCCTCAAACAGCCACCGGGTAAGTGGATTTCTAATGCTCACTTAACCCATTACCAGGCCCTGCTGCTGGATGCTCCCCAGATACACTTTCAAACACCTTGTTTTCTGAACCCTGCCACTTTGCTACCCATCCCGGAGGAGGACGGGCCCCTCCATGACTGTGTTGAAATGTTAGCTGAGGTAACCGCCATACGAAAAGACCTCAGCGACTTGCCATTAGAAAACAGTGAGCTGGTATGGTTCATGGACGGGAGCAGTTATATAAAGGATGGACAGAGAAAAGCGGGGGCAGCCATAGTAGATGACACTGGAAGGATCATCTGGGCTGAGGCCTTGCCCCCTGGAACATCAGCCCAAAAAGCAGAACTGATAGCTATGATACAAGCATTAGAGAGGGCAAAAGGAAAAAGAATCACTATTTACACTGACAGCCGATATGCATTCGGCACTGTGCACATTCAAGGCCCCATATATAAAGAGCGGGGGTTCTTGATGGTGGAGGGAAAAGAGATTAAAAACGTGCCTGAGATTCGCAGACTCTTGGCAGCGGTCCACTTGCCCCGGGCAGTGTCCATAGCGCATGTCCCGGGACACCAGAAAGGAGAGGATGCCAGAGTCCGAGGCAACCATGCTACCGATGCAGCAGCCCACGAGGCAGCTGCTGGAGACCACGAAGCCCATATACTGACTGTGGGATTGCCACTGCCGGGGATGGGAACACTTCCCCCAAGCCCCATATAATCCCCCTCTGATTTGAGCTGGGTGCAAGATAATACCACCCGTCCTGCTGGCAAAAACAGATGGTATCGGGACCAAGATGACAACCTGTTGCTTCCTGCCGACCTGGGCAGGCATCTCTGTACCCATTTACATCAAACCACCCATTTGGGAGAGAAAGACTTTGACACTCCTACAAACAGCGCATTTGTGGTTTCCCCAACAGAAGAAAACCATCCAGGATATAGTCCGCACCTGCAAGGCCTGTCAGATGATGAGACCGGGAAAAGGACAGCACACAGGTGTCAGATATCGGGGGGGAAAGGCCAGGACATCATTGGGAGATAGATTTCACTGAGGTAAGGCCAGGCAAGTATGGGTACCGTTACCTGTTAGTTTTGGTTGATACATTTTCCAGGTGGGTAGAAGCTTACCCCACTAAAAAGGAGACAGCGGTAGTGGTGGCTAAGAAACTCCTAGAAGAGATTATACCTAGGTTTGGGCTGCTGGTATCTATTGGCTCTGACAATGGACCTACATTTGTGAGTAAAATTGTGCAAGGACTGGCCTCAGCCCTGGGGACCAAATGGAAGTTACATTGTGAGTACAGTCCCCAGAGCTCAGGACAGGTAAAAAAAATAAATCAGACCCTAAAAGAAACTTTAACAAAACTGGCAATTGAGACGGGCAGGGACTGGGTGACCCTCCTTCCCTTCACGCTTTTTCAGGCGTGCAATACCCCCTATAAACTAGGTCTGACTCCCCTTAAAATTGTATATGGAAGTCCACCTCCCATTTGTCCAGTGTCTGAAGGAAAGAGCAAACCACCTCTTTCGTTACGTGCCTTCCAACAGGAGATGCTAGCTTTGAGTAAGGTGCATAAACATATCTGGTCACTGATACGGAAAATTTATGAGAGCCAGAATGAAGGGATGATCCCGTCCCATGATATAAGACAGGGGGATTGGGTTCGGGTCAAGAGACATCAGTCAAAGACCTTGAAACCAAGATGGAAGGGCCCTTATGTTGTTCTCCTTACCACCCCTACTGCCCTCAAGGTGGATGGAATTGGACCCTGGATACACTTCAGCCACACACGGCAGGCCACCCCCGAAGAACAAGAGAGGGCCCAAAGAGAATGAAAGCTGATACTGCATTCCTCCAATCCCTTAAAACTGAAACTCGCCCGGCAGCAGGTCTCGGACGGATCAACCTGACTCTTCTGATAATAGCCACCTTCCTGGACCCCAGGACCATCATCGCTAACCCTCATCAACCAATGAACCTGACTTGGATGATTCTGAGTGCAACTATGGGAGAAGTAATTAACTCCACCTCAGCCATTCATCCCCAAAACACCTGGTGGCCAGACTTGGAGTTCGACCTCTGTCTTTTGGCCGCGGGATCGTGGGACATCGGCGACTGGGAGGTAAAGATGCCTGGCAAGCCTAAATGTGGGGCTGGCATTAATAGGTGTAATACTTGACCCCCCACTAACTCAGGGCCTGGGTGCAGCCACTTCATCCAACGGGCAAGCTTGTGGAAAACACCCTTCTATGTGTACCCTGGAGGAAGACAGGACCGGGCGACCATCAATAAATGCGGGGGGGGGCTAATGAGTTTTATTGCGAGTCAACAGGGACAGTCCATTGGGAGCCCCCTACTAGAGGGGACTTGATTACCTTGGGTCACGCTCTGGGGCCTGCTGGGCTAACTGGGGGACATAGAAGGGGGTCCCTCATAACTGGGCCTTGTATAAATTTTCTTTGCAACCCGGTAAGGCTCAAATTCTCAACTGAAGTAAAGAGGTTCCCCGGTTGGGAAGGTGACAATCCTGGGGCCTTCGGTTATATCAGTCAGGATATAACAGTGGGTTGCTGTTCACTGTCAGGTTAAAAGTAGGACCCATACAGATCGGTCCAACTTGGGGCATAGGGCCCAATTCAGTCCTGGTGCCATGAGAGCCTACCCACGCTCCCATTCCGCCTGCACACACACCCGCCCGAGTGTCCACCCAAACGCCTTCCGGGTCCTACATTACTAACACAAGCAACTCCCCTCCAGTTAGCCGTGCAGGACCTAGCATTAAAGACGAGCAGGACCCATTATTTAACATGATAATCAACTCCTATCGGGTTCTAAATTCCACACGCCTGGACCTGACTAGCAGTTGCTGGTTATGTTATGACATCAAACCCCCTTATTATGAAGGTATAGCTGTCCCAGGAAGTTACAGTCCAACCCAAAACCACGCAGCTTACCAATGGCAGCAAAAAGGAAACGCCAGATTAACCCTCCAGCAAGTAACCCGGCGGGGCCTTTGCATAGGAAATGTCCCCCAAACCTATCAACACCTCTGCAAGTCTATAAATTCTACAGTGATAAACAGGTACCTGGTGCCTCCCCAGGACAATTGGTGGGCCTGCTCCACAGGTTTAGCCCCTTGTGTTCACGGGCAGGTGTTGAATAATTCCAAAGATTTCTGTGTATTGGTACTATTAGTCTCCCGACTGTTTTATCACTCCAATAATGAAATTCTCCCAAAACTAGAAGCTTCACACCGGTCTAGGAGAGAGCCAGTCTCAGCCTTAACCCTCACAGTCCTACTAGGGTTAGGGGCAGCTGGGGCCGGAACTGGGATATCCTCTTTAATAATACAGAATCAACACTATTCTAGCCTAAGAGCAGCCATTGATCTTGATATCGAAAGATTAGAAAGCTCAATCAGCCACTTTGAAAAGTCCCTTATTTCACTATCAGAAGTGGTTTTTCAGAACAGGAGGGGCCTAGATTTGATCTTCCTGCAACAAGGCGGATTATGTGCAGCCTCAGGAGAAGAATGTTGCTTCTATGCAGACCACACTGGGGTGGTAAGAGAGTCTATGGCAAAAGTGACAGAAAGATTAGCACTGTGCAAGAGAGAGCGAGAAGCCCAACAGGGATGGTTCGAGTCTTGGTTCCATCAATCTCCTTGGCTAACAACACTAATTTCTACCTTGCTCGGACCGCTCATCATACTCCTACTCATTCTCACCTTCGGCCCATATATTTTAAACAGATTAATAACCTTTGTAAGAGAACGTGTCAGTACAGTTCAGGTAATGGTATTAAGACAATACCAGGCAGTAAATGGAGAGGAGGATTCCTCTCCATGATCAAAGGACAAGGGAGGAATGTTGAGGCCTGATAGAGGCCATGACTAAAATAGGCTGGAGCAAGCATCCCGGAAACGGCTGAGACACTGCCCAGGCGGGATCAAAATTTATTACCCCTGATGGGAGGACTCAGCCTGTCAGCATGCTCCCAGTAGCCTGGTCTGTGCCAATTGGGACGAGGATAGATATCTCCTAAGAAAGCCTGTGCGTGTGAAAATCTAGCCAATTAATAGTTGCAAAGAAACCCTTGTAACCAATCCAACCTTGCCAATTCCCTGTCTTTGTCCTAAACTTATAAATACTACTGTAATATAGGGCTCGGGGCTCTGGCTTTATTCCACTGTGTTGGATGCAGCCAGGGCCCTGGCTCGAGCTAGCAATAAATTCCCTTTTTGCGTTTGCATTGCTGTGGATGTCTTGTTCTCTCAGTTCTGGGGACTGGGACCTTGGGCATAACAGGATCTAGACGTTTTATAGTTTTATATTGACATTTAGGCCAATGATCTTATTTGCGTTAAATCTTGTGCAAGGGATGAGATGTGGATTGCCTGTTGATATCCAATTATTCTAGCACAGCTTATCTCCATTGAATTGACCTTACATATTTGTCACAAATAAGTTAACTATTTGTCAGGGCCTATTTCTGGGCTCTCTATTTTTTTCCATTGATCTGTATGTCTATTCTTCACCAATACCACATTTTCTTGATTTATGTAACTTTATAGTAAGTCCTGAAATTGGATAGTGTGATTCCAAAAATTTATTTCTCCTTTTCCATAATTGTTTAAATCTAGTTCCTTTAGAATCAATTTGTTGGTATCTAAAAAAAAAAAAAAATCCTACAGTTTTCATTTATATTGTGTTGTCTGTGGATTAAATTAAATAGAATTAATAGCATTCAGGCTTCTAACATATGGATACTGTCTATTTCTCCATTTACTTAGGTCTATGATTTCTTTCATCAGTGCTTATAATTTTTAGCATACAGACCTTGAGATTTTATTCGTAGATTTTTATCTAAAATTTTACTTTTTTGGTACTATTATAAATGGTATTTTGAAAAATTTCAAGTTCATTGCAACCATACAGAAATAAAATTTATTTTTCTATACTGACCCTTTATTCTGAAATTTTTCTAAGCTCATTTACAAAGAGCTTTTGTATAGATTCCTTTTTTTTTTTTTTTTTGCCTCATATCATGGCATCTTAATTCCCCTACCAGGGACTGAACTTGTGTCCCTGGCAGTGGAAGTGCAGAGTCTTAACCACTGGGCTGCCAGGGAAGCCCCGATTATTTGAGAAGTTATCTACAAAGAGAGACGATTTTATTTTATCTTTTCAAGCTGGACATCTTTTATTTCTTTTCTTACCTTATTGTACTGGCTAAGATTTCCAGTGTGATGCTGAATAGGCGTGATGAGAGAAAACATCCTTCCCTTATTCTAGATCTTAAGAAGGATATATTAAGTCTTTCATATCTATCATGGCAACATTTTTTCCCCAAGATAGCCTTTTTCAGGTTAAGAATGTTACCTCTATTTCTAGTTTGCTGAGACTTTTATCATAAATGGATGTTGAAATTTATTAAAAATTCTTTCTCCATATATGAAGATGATCATAAATTTTTTTCTTTAGTTTCTCAATATGGTGGATTATGGTGTTTGATTTTTAAGTATTGTCCCAGGTTTACATTCCTGGAAAAAGCACTTACTTGATCATGATGTATTGCCCTTTTTATATTTTATTGGATTTAACTTGGTAATATTTTGTTATTTTTTTTTAGCCTGTGTTTATAAGGAAATTAGCCCAGTTTATATATTCTTTTAATTGTGTGAATATAGATTGTCTCTAGTATTTTCTTATTTTTATGGTCTCTGGAGTCTGTAATGATATCACCTGTTTACTTTAGATATTTGTAATTTTTATTTTCTCTCTTCCTCTTTTTCCCTTTTATAAGTTTGGCTGCAGGCTTATAAATTTTATTGATTTTCACAGTATCAATTTTTTTATTGATTTTTTCTATTGTATTTAATTTCATTGATTTCTGCTATTAATATTTACTTCCTTCTGCTTAGTTTGTGGTTTCATGCTTCTCCTTTTCTACTTTCTTAAAGTGAAAACTTAGATAATTGAGCACTTTCTAACTTTCTAATATAGCATTTAATACTGTAAATTTCCTGGTAAGTATTGCTTTAGCTGCATCTTGCAAATTTTCCTATGTTATATTTTAATTTTCAGTCAGTTCAAAATATCTCCTTATTTTTCTTGAGATTTCTTATCTGACTCATGTTATTAAATACAATTATATTAATTGCCAAATACTTGATAATTTTTTATGTGTCTTTCTGTCATTGATTGCTTCTCTAATTCCACAATGATCTGAGAACATACTTTGTATGGATTTTCAATGTGGATTTGAAAAATGTGTGTATATACACATATGTATCTATATTATGGTGCTACTGTTAGTAGAGTACTGAGGACTCTCAAAGTTCTATCACTAGCCAATCTTATATTCTCATTATTATTATACAAACATGTGGCCACAACTGTTGTGTACATTTTAAAAACTCTAAAGTCTGTGTCTGCAGCATAGATATCTGTTTTATGTCCATGCTTTTATATGCACTCAAATATTTACTATACTTCTTTTCTTGGAAGTCACAAAGGCTCTTGGAATTTAATATGTCCCCAAATTATTTAAAACAAACCTACTCTTTCTATTTTGATGAGTATTATTTTCATTATCTACCCAGTTGCCCAACTCAGGAATATGTGGTTCATCCTTGACTCCTTCCTTTCTTGTCTCACATTCTAATAGGCCATCAAATCCACCAATTTTTCTCTTCATCTGCATGTAAAATCCTTCTTATTTCTTACCCCAGTTTTTCAGTAATATCCTAATATTTCTTTTGTCACCAGTCTTAAATTTCCTCCAATTTTGTCTCCATAGCAGTATAGATCTATTTGAAACATAAATTTAACAACTGCCTTTGCCCATCTCTTCTTACATTTGTCTGACTTTTGCTTGGCTTACAATTGTTAGAATAAACACTTTAGCCTAGCACGGTAGGTTGCTCATAATCCAGCTTCTCCCTGCTTTATATCAGCTTTAATACCACCCTTCCATTCTTCTTCCATTGTAAATTTTGACTACACTTGCTGCTAAGTCACTTCAGTCATGTCCGACTCTGTGCAACCCCATAGATGGCAGCCCACCAGGCTCCCCCATCCCTGGGATTCTCCAGGCAATAACACTGGAGTGGGTTGCCACTTCCTTCTCCAGTGCATGAAAGTGAAAAGTGAAAGGGAAGTCGCTCAGTCGTGTCCGACTCTTCACGACCCCATGGACTGCAGCCTACTAGGTTCCTCCATCCATGGGATTTTCCAGGCAAGAGTATTGGAGTGGGGTGCCATTTCACACTTAAGTACTAGCAAAACATCTCCTACCCTCATCTGAAATAATAGTTTCATCTCATATATTACTTTTGCTCCATAAATTTATGTTTAATCACATAATATATCACTATAACAACTGTTTGCTATTTTGTGTATCTCTCCTACTAGATTATGAGATTATTCAGTTTAGGAAATGTAACTTCATCATCTACACGTCCCTTCCTTATACCCAGCAAAGTGTCTGACTCATAATAAATACTTGATAAATCTTGCTTTGAATGAATGGCTAAATGAATGGAAAAGAAGGAGCAATTGATCCAAGACTGGAAACCACATATCCTACTTCTAAGTAACACATTGACTGTATTTTTAGTAGAACAATAGTTACTGCCTTGTATACCATTTCAGTAAAGGATAGGTCTTACTTTATAAATGGGTAAAAAAATATTTGCTCTTTGATTTTACTTAAAAAACAAACAAACAAAAAAAAAAACCATGTTCCAGTGTCTTGAATATTCTGCAAATATATTCAGGTCTAGTATTTTTTTAAAGGATGTAAATGATAATCTAATGCATTGCTTTACAACTGCTCCCATAGGAGCTTGGTTGCCATTTCTATACCATCTCAACATCTCATGTTATCTCGCTACAGCATACTCCCATCCATTCCTCTCTTCACCAACTAGAAGAGCTTAGTGTTATCTATGACTCATGTGCTCCCTCCAATTAATTTATAAAAGGCTAAATAAAAATCATCCCAGTTCAGGTTAAATAACAAAAGTCTTTAACTTAACTTTATTTTGTAAATCTCAACTAGTTTCCAATCTGTATGATATTACTCTTAACCTTTGGGGCAGAGCTAAATTCAATGTTTTTTTCCCTTATATAAAAGCCTAGTTTTACCCTTTAAACATCTTTAAGGCTTTAGCCAATAGTAAAATCTCCTTACAGACAATGAATTGATGTAGCATGGTAAGCTATAGAATGTAACATATGAATGCATTGGTTATTCAGGAAGTACAATGAAATGTAGTACTTGGATATCCTATTAAGGAATTTAGGTTTTATTGATATAAAGTTTTGAAGTATTGCCTCTTTAGGTCTGTTGGCAAGGATGGGTTATGGTAGTTTGTGAGGTATCAGGGCAATTCACTAAGCAAAGAGGTTAGCACTAGTAAGACTGTAATAGATGCTAGCCTTTGTAGCTATTCTTTTATTGTTTGAATATACAATTCAGAAAGCTGTAAAAATGATGCATTAATTTCTATAGAATCCTAGAAAACATTTAAAAATGAGATTTTGCTATTGTTTGGTTCTTGTCAGTGATGTGTTTTTTGGTTCTTGGATTATATTCCTTTATAACCTAGGCTGTGAATATTGAAGGATTATTTGGTCTCAAAAATAAGACTTGTTTTCGAAGCCCTGCTTGTGGCCTTCCTGTTTATTTCTACCTCCAACTCAACATTCTCAGCATGTATTATAAGAAATATGAGAGTTTAATATTAACTATTATGATTTTATTTTTCCTTCTCTTCCCTTTCCTATTGAGATTTTGTACATAATGCCCCCTTCCCTGAATGAGGATTAATGAAATGATGTACTTTCATTCATTGAATATGGCACATTTCCTCTTAAGGATTACATTAATGTTCTCTTCAAAATGTCCCTCTCCACTGTTTCATGTTCTTCCCATAATTTCAGATGCTCCTTCACAGAATAGGGCAATATTCTGCATGGAATAAGTAGAAACAAAATGTAACAAAGATGGAAAATCAGATCTGGCATTTAGGAGACGTTTTAATATGCCACAAATTCTCACATCCTAAGACCACTGCAGAGAACAGACTTAATATATGTCCTGTGGCACTGTGGTGCAGAAATAACTGATAAGGAAACAAATTAGCTAAAACATAGTTAAGATACCTCCTTTGTAGTAACTGGTTAAAGTTAGGTTCATGTATTATTTATGACTGATGCAAAGCAGGGAGTCAGACCAATCAAGGCTATTAAAGAGCCCAGAGAACTTTACTCCAAAAATCATATTTACCATTGCTTCCAACTTAAAAACTGTTCTCTGTTCACCTGAATTTTCCACTTTACTCACCTTATTTCTTGAACATAAAATCTCAGAATGCTTTCTCATGATGAACCCTGTTTTGCTTTTTCTTTGTCCTATCTTGCTTCTCTATCTGCTCTCTACAGTGGATCCTACACCCAGCAGATCTTTTCAGTATCAGGCACATTTAATTATCAGTTTAGCACCTTCTCTTAGGATGGTCATCTGCCAAGAACACCATCATCTCAGCTCTGTTACCTTTACCTACAGTAATCATTCTCACAGATATTCTGCAACAACAGGATGACAAGTGATTGTCCTGGTTCTGACCCTTCAAGTTATATCCCCCACCTCTTTTCTTCACTATGCATGGAATTCATGTCCATTAGGCTCTGTTAAAAGAAATGTAGTACGTTGGGAGGAGACAGCCTTACTGTCCTTTATGGATCAGGGAACACCCAAATGAAGTGCTTCAGTCAGTGTGGGGACCACTTTTAAAAATTTTAATTGGAGGATAATTACAAAATTGTGATGGTTTTTGCCATAAATCAGCATGAATTGGCCATGGGCATACATGTGTCCCCTCCCTCCTGAACCCCTCTCTCCACCTCCCTGCCTACCCCAATGCTCTAGGTTGTCACAGCACTGGCTTTGGGTGCCCTGCGTCACACGTCGAGCTCCCACTGGAATCTATGTTACATATGGTAATATATATGTTTCAATGCTAGTCTCTGAAATCATCCCATCCTCTCCTTCTCCCACTGAGTCCAAAATTTTGTTGTGTCTGTGTCTCCTTTGCCGCCCTGCACATAGGATTGTCAGAACATCTTCCTAGACACCATCAGTTCAGTTCAGTTCAGTCACTCAGTCGTGTTTGACTCTTTGTGACCCCATGAATTGCAGCACGCCAGACCTCCCTGTCCATCACCAACTCCCACAGTTCACTCAAACTCACATCCATCGAGTCGGTGATGCCATCCAGCCACCTCATCCTCTGTCGTCCCCTTTTCCTCCTGTCCCCAATCCCTCCCAGCATCAGAGTCTTTTCCAATGAGTCAACTCTTTGCATGAGGTGGCCGAAGTACTGGAATTTCAGCTTTAGCATCAGTCCTTCCAAAGAACACCCAGGACTGATCTCCTTTAGAATGGACTGGTTGGATCTCCTTGCAGTCCAAGGGACTCTCAAGAGTCTTCTCCAACACCACAGTTCAAAAGCATCAGTTCTTCAGTGCTCAGCTGTCTTCACAGTCCAACTCTCACATCCATACATGACTACTGGAAAAACCATTGCCGTGACTAGACGGACCTTTGTTGGCAAAGTAATGTCTCTGCTTTTGAATATGCTATCTAGGTTGGTCATAACTTTCCTTCCAAGGAGTAAGCGTCTTTTAATTTCCTGGCTGCAATCACCATCTGCAGTGATTTTGGAGCCCCCCCAAAATAAACTCTGACACTCTTTCCACTGTTTCCTCATCTTTTTCCCATGAAGTGCTGGGACCGGATGCCATGATCTTCGTTTTCTGAATGTTGAGCTTTAAGCCAACTTTTCACTCTCCTTTTTCACATTCATTAAGAGGCTCTTTAGTTCTGCTTCACTTTCTGCCATAAGGGTGGTGTCATCTGCATATCTGAGGTTATTGATATTTCTCCCGGCAATCTTGATTCTAGCTTGTGCTTCTCATGATGTGCTCTGCATATAAGTTAAATAGGCAGGGTGACAATATACAGCCTTGACAGACTCCTTTTCCTATTTGGAACCAGTCTGTTGTTCCATGTCCGGTTCTAACTGTTGCTTCCTGACCTGCATATATGCATTAATATATGATATTTCTCTTTCTGACTTACTTTACTTTATGTAGGCTTTAGGTTCCCTAATAGGCTCTAGGTTCATCCACCTCATTAGAACTGATGAAGAGGAAAAGTTAAAATTTTACATAACCTTCAGCTCGTTCTGCCTCTGTAACTCAGCTTGCTCCTTGCAAAGTCTGGATCATGTAGGTCACAATACTAGGAACTGGAGCTTATCTCACTCACTCTTGTCCTGCTTTTTGCAATTGACCAGCCCCTGAAATCCTGCTTAATCATGCCTGTCCATGTAAAGGTCAGGCATCCCCGTCCTCATCTTGACCGCTGTTCCCATGCACACAAAACCCCTTAGTTTAAACAAGCCTATTAGCAGCTAGTGTTGCCCACTATGGTACGTCTATAAAAACTCTGTAACCTCTTTGTTCAGAGCTCAAAGCTCTGAGTGTTAACTCCTCTGGGCCTGGCAGTATAACAAACCTGAATTCTCCAACTCTCCGAGTGTGGTGCTTGGTTTCTCGATTATATTGATTTCCGCAACACTGACTCAAATGTGTTTCTTTTTATAGCTGAGTAATATTCTGTTGTGTAAATGTATCACAACCATCTTATCCATTTACCTGCTGATGGACATCTAGGTTGCTTCCATATCCTAGCAATTGTATTTATTGCACTAATCCTAGCTATTATATTGCAGCACAATTTATAGTGCTGCAATGAACTTTGGGGTAAATGTGTCTTTTCCAATTCTGGTTTCTTTAGGGTACATGTCCAGTAGTGGAGTTGCTGGGTCATATGGTAGTTTTATTCCTAGTTTTTAAAAGGAATCTCCCTACTGTTCTCCACAGTGGTTGGATCACTTTGCATTCCCACCCACCAACAATGTAAGAAGGTTCCCTGTTCTTCACATCCTCTCCAGCATTTATTGTTTGTAGATTTTCTTGATGAAGGCCATTCCGCCTGGTGTGAGATGGTATCTCATTGTGGTTTTGATTTGCATTTCTCTTATAATGAGTGATATTGATCATGGTTTCATGTGTTTATTACCCATCTGTATGTCTTCATTGGTGTTCAGGTTATTCAGAAGTATTAAAAAGATATTAGATGATAGCTAGAGGGCTCTTCAATATGGAAAGGAGATTTCAGGAAGATCTAGCATACATGAAGGGAAGAAGTTTATCCTGCATTTACTCCAAGGTCCAGACTGAGTCAGTGGGTAGAGATTAGGTAGACCCCAGTAACTCAATATAAGGAAGGAAATCCTGTTGACTCAACTTTTGCCACATATTCTGTTCTTTCCACTTCCCCAGGCCAAGAGACCACCATCACTCATGCCAACTGAATCAGTGAACTTCCTTCTGGCCTTTCTGCTTCCACTCTTTGTGCCTCTCCTCAGTTCAGTTCAGTCACACAGTCATGTGTGACTCTGTGACCCCATGGACAGCAGCATGCCAGGCTTCCCAGTCCATCACCAACACCGAGATCTTGCTCAAATTCATGTCCATTGAATTGGTGATGAGATCCAACTATCTCGTCCTCTGTCGTCCCCTTCTCTTCCTGCCTTCTATCTTTCCCAGCATCAGGGTCTTTTCTAATAAGTTGGTTCTGTGCATTAGGTGGCCAAAATATTAGAACTTCAGCTTCAGCATCAGGTTTCCAATGAATAATCAAGGTTTATTTCCTTTAGAATGGACTGCTTTGATCTCCTTACAGTCCAAGGGACTCTCAAGAGTCTTCTCTAGCACCATAGTTCAAAAGCATCAATTCTTCAGCACTCAGTGTTCTTTATAGTCCAACTCTCACATCCATACATGATTACTGGAAAACCCATTGCTTTGACTAGATGGACCTTTGTTCATAAAGTAATGTCTCTGCTTTTTAATATGCTGTCCAAGTTTGTCATAGCTTTTCTTCCAAGGAGCAAGCGTCTTTTAATTTCATGGCTGCAGTCATCATCTGAAGTAATTCTGGAGCCCAAGAAAATAAAATCTGTCACTGTTTCCCCATCTATTTGCCATGAAGTGATGGCACCAGATGCCATGATCTTAGTTTTGGAATGTTAATATTAAGGCAACTTTTTCACTCTCCTTTTCACTGTCATCAAGAGGCTCTTTAGTTCTTCACTTTCTGACAGCACCCTTATTTAGACTATGTATTTTAAGCATTCTCATATACAAATTAGGAATAATAAGCGTGCCCCTCATAAAGACTTTGCTGAGTACACAAGCCTGACATAGACTATATTTTCAAATATTAGCTAGTAGTAGTAGCAGTTTTAGTGCTAATAAATTGTGCAACTGTCAAGCAGGTCCTTCTATATGAGAATAAGTCAGAACCAAGGTGAACTGAATAATGGACAAGAATTTAAGTATGCCTTTAAAGTTGTTTAGTCCAGAAAAAGAAATGCATATGATTTTCAATGCTATCATTTCTAACCTTACATGTTTATTTTGACAAGTGATAAGTTTTCTGATTACTTCAGAGTGAAAAGGGGGGAAAAGAGATTTGATAAGAGTATTTCCATCTTTTAACCCTTATGTAACTCAGCAATATTCTCATTCTAGGAAACACTAATGGAAAAATAAGAATTTTTTTGTGATGGTAAGCAACAGTAGAATTGAGAAATAGATTTAAAGGACTAGATCTGATAGAGTGCCTGATGAACTATGGATGGAGGTTCGTGACATTGTACAGGAGACAGGGAACAAGACCATCCCCATGGAAAAGAAATGCAAAAAAGCAAATGGCTGTCTGAGGAGGCCTTACAAATAGCTGTGAAAAGAAGATAAGTGAAAAGCAAAGGAGAAAAGGAAAGATACACCTATTTGAATGCAGAGTTCCAAAGAATAGCAAGGAGAGATAAGAAAGCCTTCCTTAGTGATCAATGCAAAGATAGAGGAAAACAATAGAATGGGAAAGACTAGAAATCTCTTTAAGAAAATTAGAGATACCAAGGGAACATTTCATCCAAAGATGGACTCAATAAAGGACAGAAATGGTATGGACCTAACAGAAGCAGAAGATATTAAGAAGAGGTGGCAAGAATACACAGAAGAACTGTACAAAAAAGATCTTAATGCCTCAGATAATCACAATGTATGATCACTCACCTAGAGCCAGACATCCTGGAATATGAAGTCGAGTGGGCCTCAGGAAGCATCACTACGAACAAAACTAGGGGAGGTGATGAAATTCCAGCTGAGCTATTTCAAATCCTAAAAGATGATGCTGTGAAAGTGCTGCACTCAATATGCTAGCAAATTTGGAAAACTCAGCAATGGCCAGAGGACTGGAAAATGTCAGTTTTAATTCCAATCCCAAAGAAAGGCAATGCCAAAGAATGCTCAAACTACCACACAATTGCACTCATCTCACATCTCATAAAGTAATGCTCAACATTCTCCAAGCCAGGCTTCAGCAATACATGAACCGTGAACTTCCAGATGTTCAAGCTGGTTTTAGAAAAGGCAGAGGAACCAGAGATCAAACTGCCAACGTCTGCTGGATCATCGAAAAAGCAAGAGAGTTCCAGAAAAACATCTATTTCTGTTTTATTGACTATGCCAAAGCCTTGACTGTGTGGATCACAATAAACTGCGGAAAATTCTTCAAGAGATGGGAATACCAGACCACCTGACCTGCCTCTTAAGAAACTTGTATACAGGTCAGGAAGCAAAAGTTAGAACTGGACATGGAACAACAGACTGGTTCCAAATAGGAAAAGGAGTCCGTCAAGGCTGTATATTGTCACCCTGCTTATTTAAATTATATGCAGAGTACCTCATGAGAAACTCTGGGCTGGATGAAGCACAAGCTGGAATCAAGATTGCCGGGAGAAATATCAATAACCTCAGATATGCAGATGACACTACCCTTATGGCAGAAAGTGAAGAGGAACTAAAGAGCCTCTTGATGAAAGTGAAAGAGGAGAGTGAAAAAATTGCCTTAAAATTAACATTCAAAAAACTAAGATCATGGCATCTGGCCCCATCACTGCATGGCAAATAGATGGGGAAATAATGTAACAGTGACTGACTTTATTTTTGGGGTCTCCAAAATCACTGCGGATGGTGACTGCAGTCATGAAATTAAAAGACGCTTACTCCTTGGAAGGAAAGTTATGACCAACCTATACAGCATATTAAAAAGCAGAGACATTACTTTGCCCACAAAGGTCCATCTTGTCAAGGTTATTGTTTTTCCAGTAGTCATGTATGGATGTGAGAGTTGGACTATGAAGAAAGCTGAGCACTGAAGAATTAATGCTTTTAAACTGTGGTGTTGGAGAAGACTCTTGAGAGTCCCTTGGACTGCAAGGAGATCCAATCAGTCCATCCTAAAGGAAATCAGTCCTGAATATTCATTGGAAAGATTGATGCTAAAGCTGAAATCTAATACTTTGGCAACCTGATGTGAAGAACTGACTCATTTGAAAAGACCCTGATACTGGGAAAGATTCAAGGCAGGAGGAGAAGGGGACGGTAGAGGATGAGATGATTGGATTGCATCATTGACTCAATGGATATGAGTTTGGGTAATCTCCGGGGGTTGGTGATGGACAGGGAGGCCTGGCATGTTGTAGTTCATGGGGTCTCAAAGAGTTGGACATGACTGAGTGACTGAACTGAAGTGAACTGAAAAGTTAATGTAAAAGTAAAATATAGCACTGTGTATAATAATTTGTCCTCAACTATGCTAAACTATAGGGGCTTCCCTGGTGGTTCAGTGGTAAGGAATCCACCTACCAAATTGGGAGACACAGGTTCAACCCCTAGGTCAGAAGCATCCCCTGGAGAAGGAAATGGCAACTCACTATAGTATTCTTGTGTGGAAAATCCCATGAACAGAGGAGCCTGAGAGGCTCCAGTGCATAGTGTTGCAAAAGAGTTGGACATAGCTTAGTGAGTAAATAACAATGCTAAAATATGCATGTATATATGAAGAGGAATAGAAATGCCCTAATACATAAATATTGATCACATTTTGGTCAAATATGGGTGAGAGGCTTCAGGATAACTTTACTTTCCTCTTTATGCTTTTCAATAACTTCCAATTTTTTATACTATTGTCTCATCAGTAAACAATCCACCTGCCAATGCAAGAGACCAGGTTCAGTCTCTGGTCAGGAAGATCCTCTGGAGAAGGAAATGGCAACCCACTCCAGTATTCTTGCCTGGGAAATCCCATGGTCAAAGGAGCCTGATGGACTATGGTCCATAGGGTCTCAAGAGTCAGACACAGCTTTGCAACTAAAACACCAGCATATTACTTTCTTAATTATAACATAGCTTTGATTTTTATTTTTAAACTGTCTGTAAGGCAGTGCCAGCCCTATTCAACCAATTTAACAGAATGTTCAGAATGGCACATTATCTCTGAATATTTGATAAGTGTTAATTGGTGATGATGGTCATTAAATGTTTTTGGATATGTTCAAAATGACAGATTTAAAAATACCAGGGAATTTCAGCATAGCTTAAAGGCAGAGAGGACCTTATCAGGTAATACTTAAGAGCAGCTTTTAAGAATAGTGTAGGAATAAAGGGTTAAAATCACTTTTTTATTTAATAAGATACAATATGTAGAATGCATGAGAATGTCTAGTACACCACATACATTTAATACATACCAATCCTGTTTCCTTACTTGAGCTCTTGCTAACCAAGTTAGTTCCAGATTAATCCAGGACTCTCACTGTTTTCACTGACCTCTTCCTCATACTTTCCACCCTTTTACCTCTCAAATATCATGTCTTGTACAAAGATATGTATACATAAGGCAGTGTCACATCTATTGAACCAATTTAACAGAATGCTCAGAACTGTCCCCATTCTGTGACTATTTGATAGAAGATGCTGATTGATAATGATATTAAAATGGACTTTGTTATGCATGCTGCTGCTGCTGCTGCTGCTGCTAAGTCGTTTCAGTCGTGTCTGACTCTGTGTGACCCCATACACGGCAGCCCACGAGGCTCCCCCATCCCTGGGATTCTCCATGCAAGAATACTGGGGTGGGTTGCCATTTCCTTCTCCAGTGCATGAAAGTGAAAAGTGAAAGTGAAGACGCTCAGTTGTATCCGAATCTTAGTGACCCCATGGACTGTACCTTACCAGGCTCCTCCATCCATGAGATTCATTGCCTTCTCCATTGTTATGCATATCAATATGCTAAAAATGATAGAAAAAATATTCCATGGACTTTTAGCACAGAGGGATAAAATATATATCCCTCCAAAACCTGACACTGAGAACCCTGAAAGAGGGTTGGTTAGCATCATGGAGCTCAGATTGGGACCCTAGAATTTCTCCTTTAACATGGTGCCTCTGTAGGAACCTGCATTTCCCTTACCATTATGCATGTGTCCTTTTGCAAATCAGTTGCTTCCCATAATGGTTATCACTGCTGCCTACCCAGTTTTTTAGCTAAGTGGGTGACACATCACTCCAGTTACCCTACCCCTGTATATTTGACTGGACTTCCCAGGTGGTAAAGAATCCGCCTGCCAGTGCAGGAGATGAGTTCCATCCTAGGTTGGGAAGAGTCCGCTGGAGAAGGAAATGGTAATCTACACCAGTATTGTTTCCTGGGAAATCCCATGAACAAGAGGAGCCTGGTGGGTTTACAGAAGAGTTGCACAAGACTTAGCAACTGAACAGCAACAATACATTTGACTACATTACTTTGCCCACTAAGGCCCGTCTAGTCAAGGCTATGATTTTTCCTGTGGTCATGTATGGATGTGAGAGTTGGACTGGGAAGAAAGCTGAGCGCCAAAGAATTGATGCTTTTGAACTGTGGTGTTGGAGAAGACTCTTGAGAGTCCCTTGGACTGCAAGGAGATCCAACCAGTCCATTCTGAAGGAGATCAGCCCTGGGATTTCTTTGGAAGGAATGATGCTAAAGCTGAAACTCCAGTACTTTGGCCACCTCATGTGAAGAGTTGACTCATTGGAAGACTTTGATGTTGGGAGGGATTGGGGGCAGGAGAAGAAGGGGATGACAGAGGGTGAGATGGCTGGATGGCATCATGGACTTGATGGACGTGAGTCTGAGTGAACCCCAGGAGTTGGTGATGGACAGGGAGGCCTGGTGTGCTGCGATTCATGGGGTTGCAAAGAGTTGGACACGACTGAGTGATTGAACTGAACTGAACTGAAGTGTCACCTGGGAAGCCTTCTTACAATATTTCCTTCTTACAATATTTCAGCCATGGTAGGTTGTCTTGCCTTTTTGGTGAATAGTATTCAGTAAATGTTTTATTTTAAAATTATGATAAAAGTCTACAAGTTTCTTCTCTGCACTTTGCATTCTCTCTCTCTGGCTTCCCTATGTGCCCTTCTATTATCAACATCTGTTATTTGCTGGCGTGAGAAGCTGAAGACATTGCTGAGATCGTAGGGTCAGAAAAAATGGCAGTGTCTACCCTAAAAAGATGTCCTTTTCATTATAGGGGATTGGAATGTAAAAGTAGGAAGTCAAGAAACACCTGGAGTAACAGGCAAATTTGGCCTTGGAGTACAGAATGAAGCAGGGCAAAGGCTAATAGAGTTCTGCCAAGAGAATGCACTAATCATAGCAAACACCCTCTTTCAACAACACAAGAGAAGACTCTACACATGGACATCACCAGATGGTCGACACCGAAATCAGATTGATTATATTCTTTGCAGCCTAAGATGGAAAAGCTCTATACAGTCAGCAAAAACAAGACCAGGGGCTGACTGTGGCTTGGATCATGAACTCCCTATTGCCAAATTCAGACTGAAATTGAAGAAAGTAGGGAAAACCACTAGACCATTTAGATATGACCTAAATCAAATCCCTCATGACTATACAGTAGAAGTGAGAAATAAATTTAAGGGACTAGATCTGACAGACAGAGTGCCTGATGAGCTATGGATGGAGGTTCGTGACATTGTACAGGAGAGAGGAATCAAGACCATGCCCAAGAAAAAGAAATGCAAAAGCAAACTGGCTGTCTGAGGAGGCCTTACGAATAGCTGTGAAAAGAAGGGAAGCAAAAGGCAAAGGAGAAAAGAAAAGATATACCCATTTGAATGCAGAGTTCCAATGAATAGCAAGGAGAGATAAGAAAGCCTTCCTCAGCAAACAATGCAAAGAAATAGAGGAAAAGAGCAGAATGGGAAAGACTAGAGATCTCTTCAAGAAAATTAGAGATACCAAGGGAATATTTCATGCAAGATGGGCTCAATAAAGGACAGAAATGGTATGGACCTAACAGAAGCAGAGGCTATTAAGAAGAGGAGGCAAGAATACACAGAAGAACTGTACAGAAAAGATCTTCATGACCCAATAATCACGATGGTGTGATCATTCACCTAGAGCCAGACATCCTGGAATGTGAAGTCAAGTGGGCCTTAGGAAGCATCACTATGAACAAAGCTAGTGGAGGTGATGGAACTCCAGCTGAGCTATTTCAAATCCTGAAAGATGATGCTGTGAAAGTGCTGCACTCAATATGCCAGCAAATTTGGAAAACTCAGCAGTGGCCAGAGGACTGGAAAAGGTCAGTTTTCATTCCAATCTCAAAGAAAGGCAATGCCAAAGAATGTTCAAACTACCACACAATTGCACTCATCTCACAGGCTAGTAAAGTGAAAGTGAAAGTGAAGTTGCTCAGTGGTGTCCAACTCTCTGCAACCCCATGGACTGTAGCCTACCAGGCTTCTCCATCCATGGGATTTTCCAGGCACGAATACTGGAGTGGGTTGCCATTTCCTTCTCCAGGAGATCTTCCTGACCCAGGGATTGAACCCACATCACCCACATTGTAGGCAGACATCCAAGCCAGGCTTCAGCAATACGTGAACCGTGAACTTCCAGATGTTCAAGCTGGTTTTAGAAAAGTCAGAGGAACCAGAGATCAAATTGCCAACATCTGCTGGATCATGGAAAAAGCAAGAGAGTTCCAGAAAAACATCTATTTCTGCTTTCTTGACCATGCCAAAGCCTTTGACTGTGTGGATCACAATAAACTGTGGAAAATTCTGAAAGAGATGGGAATACCAGACCACCTGACCTGCCTCTTGAGAAACCTATATACAGGTCAGGAAGCAACAGTTAGAACTGGACATGAGACAACAGACTGGTTCCAAATAGGAAAAGGAGTACGTCAAGGCTGTATATTGTCACCCTGCTTATTTAAGTTATATGCAGAGTACATCATGAGAAACATTGGGCTGGACTGGAAGAAACAAGCTGGAATCAAGATTGCTGGGAAAAATATCAATAACCTCAGATAAGCAGATAACACCATCCTTATGGGAGAAAGTGAAGCAGAACTAAGGAGCCTCTAGATGAAAGTGAAAGAGGAGAGTGAAAAAGTTGGCTTAAAGCTCAATATTAAGAAAACTAAGATCATGGCATCCAGTCCCATCACTTCATGGCAAATAGATGGGGAAACAGTGGCTGACTTTATTTTTCTGGGCTTCAAAATCACTGCAGATGGTGACTGCAGCCATGAAATTAAAAGATGCTTGCTCCTTGGAAGGAAAGTTATGACCAACCTAGACAGCATATTAAAAAGCAGAGACATTACTTTGCCGACAAAGGTCCATCTTGTCAAGGCTATGGTTTTTCCAGTGGTCATGTATGGATGTGAGAGTTGGACTGTATAGAAAGCTGAGCACTGAAGAATTGATGCTTTTGAACTGTGGTATTGGAGAATACTCTTGAGAATCCCTTGGACTTCAAGGAGATTCAACTAGTCCAGTCTAAAGGAGAGCAGTCCTGGGTGTTTATTGGAAGGACTGATCTTGAAGCTGAAACTCCAATACTTTGGCCACCTGATGTGAAGAGCTGACTCATTTGAAAAGATCCTGATGCTGGTAAAGATTAAGGGCAGGAGGAGAAGGGGATGACGAGGATGAGATGGTTGGATGGCATCACCAACTCAATGGACATGGGTTTGGGTGAACTCCAGGAGTTGGTGATGGACACGGAGGTCTGGTTTGCTGTGGTTCATGGGACTGCAGAGTCAGACATGACTGTGCAACTGAACTGAAATGAAATGATTGCATACTTCATTAGTGCAAGGAAGGAGGGTATGTGCCCCTAGGGGCAGGGCCTCCTCACCAATTCAGGAAACACTTCATTTCCTTAACCTTAATCCTATAACCCCAGTTAGCATATCCCAAAGGCTGCTGCTGTTCCAAATAAAGATATTCCAAAGAGAGTGTAAAGACAAAGGAAAAATGCCTATGTAGCCAAGAAGGAGGGGGAAATCTTCCAAGAGCTGTATCATTGAGAGCTTTCTATCAAGAATGGTCCATGTTATGCCAGACTCCCTCACATACAAAGGAAACTTCTACAGGCAGCTGGATCATAACATATGCAGAAACTCTACTGGGAAAACTATTCCCTGGCAGGATACCATGGTGGGAAATCAGGCCACTAGTGTTATTTTGTTTGTAAAGCATGGTTCATGAGGATCTCCAGCATAAAACTTCTATTTAATCAAAGTTTATGTATGCTACATTGCTTCAGTTGTGTCAGACTCTGTGACCCTATGGACTGTAGCCCACCAGTCTCCTCTTTCCATGGGATTTTCTAGGCAAGAATACTGGAGTAAGTAAATAACCCATAAATAGTTATATCCTGCAGCACTTTTTAGCTGTTGTTATGAATTCTTGAACATGAGAAGAATTCCTTCCCCTAGGTTGAATTCTAGAAGGTTCAGTATCTATCCACTGGTTTATTGTGGCTGATATCAGAAGATTGGACTTTTGGTAGCTTATATTCAAAGAGCCAACTGCCTGCTAAAAATGTAACAGTCAAGAAATAGAACAGTCTGCGGTCAAGGTCTTAGAAAAGTGAGTGGTGGCCTTTAGAGACTCAAACCACTTAATAAAGCTCTAGAAAGCCAAATAGGAGATAGCTGGTACCTTGACATTCTATTTTTCTTTTACATGTATAATCCTTTTTTACTATGATTATTTTTTAATTTATTTTTTATTGAAGGATAATTGCTTTACAGAAGTTTGTTGTTTTCTGTTAAACCTCAACGTGAATCAGCCATAGGTATACATATATCCCCTCCTCTTGAACCTCCCTCCCATCTCTCTCCCCATCCCATCCCTCTAGGTTGATACAGAGCCCCTGTTTGAGTTTCCTGAGCCATATAGCAAATTCCCATTGGCTATCTATTTTATATATGGTAATGAAGTTTCCATGTTACTCTTTCCATATATCTCACCCTCTCCTCCCCTCTCCCCATGTCCATAAGACTATTCTATATGTCTGTTTCTTCATTCAGTTCAGTTCAGTTGCTCAGTTGTGTCTGACTCTTTGTGACCCCATGAATCGCAGCACACCAAGCCTCCCTGAAATTCTTCTATACCATTTTTCTAGATTCCGTATAGATGTGTTAGAATACGATATTTTTCTCTTTCTGACTTACTTCACTTTGTATAATAGGTTCTAGATTCATCCACCTCATTAGAACTGACTCAAAGGCATTCCTTTTAATGGCTGAGTAATATTCCATTGTATATATGTACCACAAGTTCTTTATCCATTCATCTGTCAATGGATATCTAGGTTGGTTCCATGTTCTAGCTATTGTAAATACTGCTGCATTAAACATTGGGATACATGTGTCTTTTTCAATCTTGGTTTCCTCAGGGTATATGCCTAGGAATGAGATTGCTGGGTCATATGGTGGTTTTATTCCTAGTTTTTTTAAGGAATCTCCATATCATCTTCCATAGTGGCTGTATCAATTTACATTCCCACCAACAGTGCAAGAGTACTCCCTTTTCTCCACATCCTCTCCAGGGTTTATTGTTTATAGACTTTTTTGATGATGGCCATTCTGACCAGTGTGAGGTGATACATCACTGTAGTTTTGGTTTGCATTGCTCTAATAATGAGGGATGCTGAGCATCTTTTCATGTGTTTATTAGCCATCTCTACATCTTCTTTGGAGAAATGTGTGTTTAGATCTTTTTCCCACTTTTTAATTGGGTTGTTTGTTTTTCTGGTATTGAGTTGTATGAACTGTTTGTATAGAAATTAATCTTTGACAGTTGTTTTATTTGCTGTTATTTCCTCCTATTCTGAGGGTTGTCTTTTCACCTTGTTTATAGTTTCCTTTGCTGTGTAAAAGCTTTTAAGGTTAAACAGGTTCCATTTGCTTATTTTTATTTCCATTACTCTAGGACCTGGATCATAGAGGATCTTGCTTTGATTTATGTCTTTGAGTGTTCTGCCCATGTTTTCCTCTAAGAGTTTTATGGTTTTTGGTCTTACATTTAAGTCTTTAATCCATTTTGAGTTTATCTTTGTGTATGGTGTTAGGAAGTGTTCTAATTTCATTATTTTACATGTACCTGTCCAGTTTTCCCAGCACCATTTATTGAAGAGGCTGTCTTTGCCCCATTGTATATTCTTGCCTCCCCTGTCAAAAATAAGGTACCCATAGGTGCATAAGGTTATTTCTGGGCTTTCTATCTTGTTCCATTGGTCTATATTTCTGTTTTTGTGCCAGTACCATACTGTCTTGATGACTGTATCTTTGTAGTATAATCTGAAGTCAGGAAGATTGATTCCTCCAGTTCCATTCTTCTCAAGACTGCTTTGGCTATTCAGGGTCTTTTGTGTTTCCATATGAACTGTGAAATTTTTGTTCTAGTTCTGTGAAAAATGCCATTGGTAATTTGATAGGGATCGCATCAAATCTGTAGATTGCTTTTGGTAGTATACTCATTTTCACAATATTGATTCTTCCTATCCAGGAACATGGAATGTCTCTCCATCTGTTTATCGCACCTTTGATTTCTTTCATTAGTGTCTTATAATTTTCTGTGTACAGTTCTTTTGTCTCCTTAGGTAGGTTTATTCCTGGATATTTAATTCTTTTTGTTGCAATGGTGAATGGGATTTATTCCTTCATTTCTCTTTCTGATTTTTCACTGTTAGTATACAGAAATGCAAGTGATTTTTGTGTATTGATTTTGTATCCTGCAACTTTGATAAATTCACTGATTAGCTCTAGTAATTTTCTGACACTATCTTTAGGGTTTTCTATGTACAGTATCATGTCATCTGCAAATAGTGAGAGCTTTACTACTTGTTTTCTTATTTGGATTCCTTTGATTTCATCTTCTTCTCTGATTGCTATAGCTAGGACTTCCAGAACTATGTTGAGTAATAGTGGAGACAATGGACAACTTTGTCTTGTTCCTGATCTTAGGGGAAATGCTTTCTGTTTTGGGGGGAATGCTTTCAGTTTTTCGCCATTGAGAATAATCTTTGCTGTAGGCTAATCATATATGGCCTTTACTATGTTGAGGTAGGTTCCTTCTCTGGCCATTTTTTGAAGAGTTTTAATCATAAATGGGTGCCAAACTTTGTCAAAGACTTTTTTTTTTTCCTGCATCTATTGAGATTATCATATGGTTTTTATCTTCCAATTTGTTAATATGTTGTACCACCTTGGTTGATTTACATATATTGAAGAATTCCTTCTACTAATTTTGGTGTCTTTTTGTTCTTCTTTTTCCAGTTGTTTTAGGTGTAAAGTTAGGTTGCCTATTTGATGTTTTTCTTGTTTCTTGAGGTAGGGTTGTATTGTTATAAACTTCCCTCTTAGAACTGCTTTTGCTGCATCCCACAGGTTTTGAGTTGTTGTGTTTTCATTGTCATTTGTTCCTACAAATTTTTTTATTTTCCTTTTGATTTCTTCAGTAACCTGTTGGTTATTAAGAAATGTGTTGTTTAATCTCCATGTGTTTGTGTTCTTACAGTTTTTTCTTGTAATTGCTATCTAGTCTTTTAGCAATGTGCTCAGTGAAGATGCCTGATATAATTTCAATTTTTTTAAATTTACTGAGGTTTGGTTTGTGACCCAAGATGTGGTCTATCCTGGAGAATGTTCCATGTGCACATGAGAAGAGGGTGTATTCTTCTGCATTTGGATGGAATGTCCTGAAGATATCAAAGAGATCCATCTCATCTAATGTATGATTTAAGACTGTGTTTCCTTATTAATTTTCTGTTTTAATGATCTGTCCATTGGTTTGAATGGGGTGTTAAAGTCTCCTACTATTACTGTATTACTGTCAATTTCTCCTTTTATGTTTGTTAGTGTTTGTCTTATGTTATTGAGGTTCTCCTATGTTGGGTGCATAGATATTTATAATTGTTGTGTCTTCCTCTTGGATTGATCCCTTGATCATTATGTAGTGTCCTTCCTTATCTCTTGTAATCTTTATTTTAAGGTATATTATGTCTGATATGAGGATTGCTACTCCAGCTTTCTTTTGCTTCCCATTTGCATGGAATATATTTTTCCATCCTCTCACTTTCAGTCTATATGTGTCTTTAGGTCTGAAGTGAGTTTCTTGTAGACAGAATATGTATGGGTCTTGTTTCTGTATCCATTCAGCCAGTCTGTGTCTTTTGGTTGGAGCATTTAATCCATTTACATTTAAAGTAATTATTGATATATATGTTCCTATTGCCATTTTCTTAACTGTTTGGGGTTGATTTTTGAAAAGATCTTTTTCCTTCTCTTGTATTTCTTGATTATATAAGTCCCTTTAATATTTGTTGTAAAGCTGGTTTGGTGGTACTGAATTCTCTTAACTTTTGCTTGTCTGAAAAGCTTTTTATTTCTCCATTAATTTTGAATGAGCTCCTTGCTGGGTGCAGTAATTGGTTGTAGACTTTTCCCTTTCAATACTTTAAATATATCCTGCCATTCCCTTCTGGTCTGCAGAGTTTCTGCTGAAAGATCAGCTGTTAAGCATATGGGATTTCTCTTGTATGTGTTGCTTCTCCCTTTCTGCTTTTAATATTCTTTCTTTGTGTTTAGTCTTTTTAGTTTGATTAGTATGTGTCTTGGTGTGTTTCTCCATGGGTTTATTCTGTATGAGACTCTTTGTGCCTCTTGGACTTCATTGACTATTTCCTTTTCCATGTTGGGAAAATTTTCAACTATAATCTCTTTCAAAATTTTCTCATACCCTTTCTTTTTCTCATCTTCTTCTGGGATTCCTATAATTCAACTGTTGGTACGTTTGATATTGTCCCAGAGGTCTCTAAGACTATCCTCAGTTCTTTTCATTCTTTTTACTATATTTAGCTCTTCAGAAGTTATTTCTACCATTTTATCTTCCAGCTCACTGATTCGTTCTTCTTCTTCAGGTATTCTGCAATTGATTCCTTCTAGAGTACTTTTAATTTCAGTAATTGTATTGTTTGTCTCTGTATGTTTATTCTTTAATTCTTCTATGACTTTGTTAAATGATTCTTGCATTTTCTTCAGTGTGTTTTCAAGTTTTTTTTTTTTTTTTAATCATCTTTACTATCATTATTCTGAATTCTTTTTCAGGTGGTTTGCCTATGTCCTCTTCATTTATCTGGATTTCTGTGTTTCTGGTTTGTTCTTTCATTTGTGTAATATTTCTATGCCTGTGATTATTTTTTTTAACTTATTCTGTTTGAGGTCTCCTTTTCTGAGGCCTCAAGGAAAGTTGAATTCTTTCCTTGAAGAAGGTTGAATTCTTCCTTCCTTTAGGTTTCTGACCTCCTAAGGTTGAAAGATGATGCTGTGAAAGTGCTGCACTCAATAAGCCAGCAAATTCGGAAAACTCAGCAGTGGCCACAGGACTGGAAAAGGTCAGTTTTCATTCCAATCCCGAAGTAAGGCAATGCCAAAGAATACTCAAACTACCACACAAATGCACTCATCTCACATGATAGTAAAGTAATGCTCAAAATTCTCCAAGCCAGGCTTCAGCAATACATGAACCGTGAACTTCCTGATGTTCAAGCTGGTTTTAGAAAAGGCAGAGGAACCAGAGATCAAATTGCCAACATCTGCTGGATCATCGAAAAAGCAAGAGAGTTCCAGAAAAACATCTATTTCTGCTTTATTGACTATGCCAAAGCCTTTGACTGTGTGGATCCCAATAAACTGTGGAAAATTCTAAAAGAGATGGGAATACCAGACCACCTGACCTGCCTCTTGAGAAATCTGTATGCAGGTCAGGAAGCAACAGTTAGAACTGGACATGGAACAACAGACTGGTTCCAAATAGGAAAAGGAGTACGTCAAGGCTGTATATTGTCACCCTGCTTATTTAACTTCTATGCAGAGTACATCGTGAGAAACACTGTGGAAGAAGCACAAGCTGGAATCAAGATTGCTGGGAGAAATATCAATAACCTCAGATATGCAGATGACATCACCCTTATGGCAGAAAGTGAAGAGGAACTATAAAGCCTCTTGATAAAAGTGAAAGAGGAGAGTGAAAAAGTTGGCTTAAAGCTCAACATTCAGAAAACAAAGATCATGGCATCTGGTCCCATCACTTCATGGCAAATAGATGGGGAAACAGTGGAAACAGTGTCAGACTTTATTTTTTGGGTCTCCAAAATCATGGCAGATAGTGACTGCAGCCATGAAATTAAAAGACGCTTACCCCTTGGAAGGAAAGTTATGACCAACCTAGATAGCATATTCAAAAGCAGAGACATTACTTTGCCAACAAAAGTCTGTCTAGTCAAGGCTATGGTTTTTCCAGTGGTCATGTATGGATGTGAGAGTTGGACTGTGAAGAAGGCTGCGCAGTGAAAAATTGATGCTTTTGAACTGCGGTGTTGGAGAAGACTCTTGAGAGTCCCTTGGACTGCAAGGAGATCCAACCAGTCCATTCTGAAGGAGATCAGCCCTGGGATTTCTTTGGAAGGAATGATGCTAAAGCTGAAACTCCAGTACTTTGGCCACCTCATGCGAAGAGTTGACTCATTGGAAAAGACTCTGATGCTGGGAGGGATTGGGGGCAGGAGGAGAAGGGGACGACAGAGGATGAGATGGCTGGATGGCATTACTGATTCGATGGATGTGAATCTGAGTGAACTCCTGGAGTTGGTGATGGACAGGGAGGCCTGGCGTGCTGCAATTCATGGGGTTACAAAGAGTTGGACATGACTGAGCGACTGAACTGAATTGAACTGAAGGTTGGTGCAGTGGTTTGTGTCAACTTACTATAGGGTAAGATTTGTTCTGAGTTTTTGTTTGTTTTTCCTCTGATGGGCAAGACTGAGTGTGGTGGTAATCCTGTTTGCTGATGATTGGGTTTGTATTTTCATGTTGTTTGTTGTTTAGAAGAGTCATCCTACACATGGAGCCACTGGTGGTTGGGTGATGCTGAGTCTTATATTCAAGTGGTTTTGTTTGTGTAAGTTCTCACTATTTGATACTCCCTAGGGTTAGTTCTCTGGTAGTCTAGGGTCTTGGTGTCAGTGCTCCCACTCCAAAGGCTCAGGGCTTTATCTTTAGTTTTGCATGATTCTATATATTCTTTTCCACTGGTCAGGTACTCCTGTCCACTCTCAGCTGGTGTTCTGCATGCAGTTCTGTGTCTGAAGATGTATTCCTGATATATCCGTGGAGAGAGATGTACTCCACATCCACCTACTCCTCTGCCATTTTGTTCTCTTGACATTCTATTTTGATGGTTCAGTTCAATTCAGTCACTCAGTCGTGTCCAACTCTTTGAGACCCCATGAACTGCAACATGCCAGGCCTTCCTGTCCATCACCAACTCTTGGAGTCTACCCAAACCCATGTCCATTGAGTCAGTGATGCCATCCAACCATCTCATTCTCTGTCATCCCCTTTTCTCCTGCCCTCAGTCTTTCCCAGATCAGGGTATTTTCAGATGAGTCAGCTCTTCACATCAGGTGGCCAAACTATTGGAGTTTCAGCTTCAACATCAGTCCTTCCAATGAACACCTAGGACTGATCTCCTTTAGGATGGACTGGTTGGATCTTCTTGCAGTCCAAGGGATGCTCAAAAGTCTTCTCCAACACCACGGTTCAAAAGCATCAATTCTTCCAGCGCTCAAGCTTTCTTTATAGTCCAACTCTGACATCCATACATGACTACTGGAAAAACCATAGCCTTGACTAGATGGACCTTTGTTGACAAAGTAATGTCTCTGCTTTTTAATATTTTGTCTAGGTTGGTCATAACTTTCCTTCCAAGGAGTAAGTGTCTTTTAATTTCATGGCTGCATTCCATCTGCAGTGATTTTGGAGCCCAGAAAAATAAAGTCAGCCACTGTTTCCACTGTTTCCCCATCTATTTCCCATGAGGTGATGGGACTGGATGCCATGATCTTCATTTTCTGAATGTTGAGCTTTAAGCCAACTTTTTCACTCTCCTCTTTGGAAAATGCATACTTGAGTTAAGCTAGTTGCTAAGAGGTGAATGAAAGAAGCAAACCCATTTTATTTGATTTGTGCTAAAAAAAAAAAGTGTTACAAAATACCTGATTTTGTAACAATGATGAGTAGCTAGGTTTATAGATTAATGATAAATATGTGCAGAAAAATTAGCTTAGTTAGACTCAGCCCACAAATCATTTTCTTTTAACTGAAAATGCACTTGTTGAAACTCCTGCAGTATGTTTGAGTTCCTATTAAATGTAATTTGGTTCATTTTCCAATTTACTTTTCTCACAAGTCAGAGGAAATTTACCTTGTTAAAGAAATCACACTTACCATGCTAAAGGAATATAATGTACAAGGTAAACTGAATAATCACCTAGTCTTTATTTTTTTTTCTTTTTTTTAATTTTATTTTTTACTTTATTTTACTTTACAGTACTGTATTGGTTTTGCCATACATTGACATGAATCTGCCACGGGTGTACATGCGTTCCCAATTATGAACCCCCCTCCCCCCTCCCACCCCATATCATCTCGCTGGATCATCCCTGTGCACCAGCCCCAAGCATCCTATATCCTGTATCAAACATAGACTGGCGATTTGTTTCTTACATGATAGTATACATGTTTCAATGCCATTCTCCCAAATCATCCCACCCTCTCCCTCTCCCTCTCCCTCAGAGTCCAAAAGTCTGTGCTACATATCTGTGTCTCTTTTGCTGTCTCGCATACAGGGTCATCATTACCATCTTTCTAAATTCCATATATATGTGTTAGTATACTGTATTGGTGTTTTTCTTTCTGGCTTACTTCACTCTGTATAATCAGCTCCAGTTTCATCCATCTCATTAGAACTGATTCAAATGTATTCTTTTTAATGGCTGAGTAATACTCCATTGTGTATATGTACCACAGCTTTCTTATCCATTCATCTGCTGATGGACATCTAGGTTGTTTCCATGTCCTGGCTATTATAAATAGTGCTGCAGTGAACATTGGGGTACATGTGTCTCTTTCAATTCTGGTTTCCTCGGTGTGTATGCCCAGCAGTGGGATTGCTGGGTCATAAGGCAGTTCTATTTGCAATATTTTAAGAAATCTCCACACTGTTCTCCATAGTGGCTGTACTAGTTTGCATTCCCACCAACAGTGTAAGAGGGTTCCCTTTTTTCCACACCCTCTCCAGCATGTATTGCTTGTAGACTTTTGGATCACAGCCATTCTGACTGGTGTGAAATGGTACCTCTTTGTGGTCTTGATTTGCATTTCTCTGAATGATGCTAAAGCTGAAACTCCAGTACTTGGCCACCTCATGCGAAGAGTTGACTCATTGGCAAAGACTCTGATGTTGGGAGGGATTGGGGGCAGGAGGAGAAGGGGACGACAGAGGATGAGATGGCTGATGGCATCATGGACTCGATGAACATGAGTCTGAGTGAACTCCGGGAGATGGTGATGGACAGGGAGGCCTGGCATGCTACGATTCATGGGGTCGCAAAGAGTCGGACACAACTGAGCGACTGAACTGAACTGAACCAATAATGAGTGATGTTTAGCATCTTTTCATGTGTTTGTTAGCCATCCATATGTCTTCTTTGGAGAAATGTCTATTTTGTTCTTTGGCCCACTTTTTGATTGGGTCATTTATTTTTCTGGAATTGAGCTACATAAGTTGCTTGTATATTTTTGAGATTAGTTGTTTGTCAGTTGCTTCATTTGCTATTATTTTCTCCCATTCAGAAGGCTGTCTTTTCACTTTGCTTATAGTTTCCTTTGTTGTGCAGAAGCTTTTAATTTTAATTAGATCCCATTTGTTTATTTTTGCTTTTATTTCCAGTATTCTGGGAGGTGGATCATAGAGGATCCTGCTGTGATTTATGTCGGAGAGTGTTTTGCCTATGTTCTCCTCTAGGAGTTTTATAGTTTCTGGTCTTACATTTAGATCTTTAATCCATTTTGAGTTTATTTTTGTGTGTGGTGTTAGAAAGTATTCTAGTTTCATTCTTTTACAAGTGGTTGACCAGTTTTCCCAGCACCACTTGTTAAAGAGATTGTCTTTAATCCATTGTATATTCTTGCCTCCTTTGTTGAAGATAAGGTGCCCATAGGTGTGTGGATTTATCTCTGGGCTTTCTATTTTGTTCCATTGATCTATATTTCTGTCTTTGTGCCAGTACCATACTGTCTTGATGACTGTGGCTTTGTAGGAGAGCCTGAAGTCAGGCAAGTTGATTCCTCCAGTTCCATTCTTTTTTCTCAAGATTGCTTTGGCTAATTCTACCAAAAATTTAGAGAAGAGCTAATACCTATCCTACTCAAACTCTTCCAGAAAATTGCAGAGGAAGGGAAACTTCCAAACTCATTCTATGAGGCCACCATCACCCTAATACCAAAACCTGACAAAGATGCCACAAAATAAGAAAACTACAGGCCAATATCACTGATGAACATAGATGCAAAAATCCTTAACAAAATTCTAGCAATCAGAATCCAACAACACATTAAAAAGATCATACACCATGACCAAGTGGGCTTTATTCCAGGGGTGCATGGATTCTTCAATATCCACAAATCAATCAATGTAATTCACCACATTAACAAATTGAAAAATAAAAGCCATATGATTATCTCAACAGATCCAGAGAAGGCCTTTGACAAAATTCAACATCCATTTATGCTAAAAACTGTCCAGAAAGTAGGAATAGAAGGAACATACTTCAACATAATAAAAGCTATATATGACAAACCCACAGCAAACATTATCCTCAATGGTGAAAAGTTGAAAGCATTTCCCCTAAAGTCAGGAACAAGACAAGGGTGCCCACTTTCACCGCTACTATTCAACATAGTTCTGGAAGTTTTGGCCACAGCAATCAGAGCAGAAAAAGAAATAAAAGGAATCCAAATTGGAAAAGAAGTAAAACTCTGTTTGCAGATGACATGATCCTCTCCATAGAAAACCCTAAAGACTCCACCAGAAAATTACTAGATATAATTAATGAATATTGTAAAGTAGCAGGATATAAAATCAACACACAGAAATCCCTTGCATTCCTATACACTAATAATGAGAAAGCAGAAAAAGAAATTAAGGAAACAATTCCATTCACCATTGCAATGAAAAGAATAAAATACTTGGGAATATACCTACCTAAAGAAACTAAAGACCTATGTATAGAAAACTATAAAACATTGATGAAAGAAGTCAAAGAGGATACTAATAGATGGAGAAATATACCACGTTCATGGATCAGAAGAATCAATATAGTGAAGATGAGTATACTACCCAAAGCAATCTACACATTCAGTGCAATCCCTATCAAGCTACCAGCGGTATTTTTCATGGAACTAGAACAAATAATTTCAAGATTTGTATGGAATCACCTATTCTTTAAAAGAGAAAATTTTATGAAATAGGATTGAACCAATGTGTTTTTCAGCTAAGCATTTTATTAATATGTATAATATTAAGAATTGATACTTTTGAACTGTGGTGCTGGAGAAGACTCTTGAGAGTCCCTTGAACAGCAAAGAGATCAAACCAGTCAATCTTAAAGGAAATCAACCCTGAATACTCAATGGAAGGACTGATGCTGAAGCTGAAGCTCCAATACTTTGGCCACCTGATGCAAATTAGTCAATTCATTGGAAAAGACCCTGATGCTGGGAAAGATTGAGGGCAGAAGGAGAAGATGGTGACAGAGGGTGAGATGGTTGGATGCCATCACCAATGCAGTGGACATGAAGTTGGGCAAAGTCCAGGAGATGGTGAGGGACATGGAATCCTGGAGTGCTGCAGTCCATGGTGTTGTGAAGAGTCACACATGACTCAGACACTGAACAGCAATAATATTAAGAATATGAATATGCATGAAAACTATAGGGAGTCAACAGTTACTAATAGGTTTTGATGGCACAATAAGTTTGCTATTCCTTGATAAGAGTTAGAGGTAGTTATGAAGTATAAACTGTAGGTTGGCTCTTTAAATGCTGTAGAAAGAGAAAGAAAAGCAATTTCACTGACTTTTGAGGAAAAAACATAGATTAAGGGTAATTAGTCTTTAGTCCATAGAAATGTGAACTGTAACAGTAAATATGCACCATTATGTATTTCTTAAATTGACTTCTATATGCTCTTAGGAATGCAGATAAGAACATAGTGTTAATTTGCTTTATTAAATAATGCTGATTACATAGTTACTGGTAGTTTTAAAATATTATGCTTTCATCTTAAACTTCCATGTACTTTTTCCCTTTTATTACAAAAAACACATCCAAGTGAAGCTACTTAGAAAATATATACAATATTAGTACAGTTGCTTCAGTTAACTTTTACTTTTAACTAATTTCTTACATTAAGAATTTAATAAAGCATAATTTAATGCTTTTATATTTTATGTACTATAAATTATTTAATCATTCATAGGATACATTTTTCTATTTCTTTATTGTTTCAAATAATGCTGTAGCAACTGTCTTCCTTCCTCTTTGTTTACTCAACAAATTGTCATCAAATGTGTTTTCTGTGTCAGGCACCCTCTGCCTGGTGCTATGCTGGGTTTGGAGATACCAAAGTGAATGAATGAGGAAGATAGCCTACAAACACATACATGTACAGAAAACTGTGATAAATGTTAACATAATGTTGATATAAATCTATGTGTATACCTCTAATCATGTATTGATTATTGGGTAAGTATGAATAAACATCTTGAAGACTCTAGTTGTGTGCTGCCTAATGGTTTTCCAGAATGACTCAATTCAAGAAAACTTGGGCATAAGTTGAAATCACATTTCTTATCAAACCACTATAAAAAAAAAGAATATTATTAACATTTCATAGATAGTTGATAATTTGATAAGTAAAAATTATATTTCATAGTTGACTTACTCCTTATTTCTTTATTATTTAGGTTAAGCATATTTTTAAAATGCTATTCAGCTTTTTCTGTCCTGCTACCCTGGTGGCTCAGACCGTAAAGAATCGACCAGCAATGCAGGAGACCTGGGTTCGATCCCTGGTTTGGGAAGATCCCCTGGAGGAGAGCATGGCATATTCTTGCCTGGAGAATCCAAAGGACAGAGGAGCCCAGTGGGTATCAGTCCATGGGGTCATAAAGAATTAGCCATAACTGAGCAAGTAACAGCATTTTCTATATGTTTTCTAAACTCTTAGTCCATTATCTTTTCATCTTATCTCATTGGAGCATTCAGTTCAGTTTAGTTGCTCAGTCGTGTCTGACTCTTTGCAACCACATGGATTGCAGCACACCAGGCCTCCTTGTCCATCAGCAAGTCCTGGAGCTTACTCAAACTCGTGTCCATCAAGTTGATGATGCCATCCAACCATCTCATCCTGTTTACCTCTTCTCTTCCTGCCGTCAGTCTTTTCCAGCATCAGGATCTTTTCTAATGAGCCAATTCTTCGCATCAGGTGGCCAAAGTATTGGAGCTTCAGCATCAGTCCTTGCAATGACTATTCAGGACTGATTTCCTTTGGGATGGACTGGTGGGATCTCCTTGCAGTCCAAGGGACTCTCAAGAGTCTTCTCCAACACCACAGTTCAAAAGCATCAATTCTTCAGCGCTCAGCTTTCTTTATAGTCCAACTCTCACATCCGTACTTGACTACTGGAAAAACCATAGCTTTGACTAGACCTACCTTTGTTGGCAAAGTGATGTCTCTGCTTTTTAATATGTTGTCTAGGCTGGTCATAACTTTTTTCCAAGGAGTAAATGTCTTTTAATTTCATGGCTGCAGTCACCATCTGCAGTGAATTTTGAGCCCAAGAAAATAAAGTCTGTCATTGTTTACATTGTTTCCCCATCTATTTTCATGAAGTGATGGGACTGGATGCAATGATCTTAGTTTTTTGAATGTTGAGTTTTTTAAGCCAGCCTCTCACCGAACGGCTCTTTCTTTAGTTCCTGTTAGTTTTTTGCCATAAAGATGGTATCATCTGCAGATCTGAGGTTATTGATATTTCTCCCAGCAATCTTGATTCCAGGTTGTGCTTCATCCAGCCTGACATTTCACAAGATGTACTATGCATATAAGTTAAGCAAGCAGGATGACAAAATACAGGCTTGATGTTCTAACTACTGCTTCTTGACCTGCATACAGGTTTCTTAGGAGGCAGGTAAGGTGGTCTGGTATTCCCATGTCTTGAAGAATTTACCACTGTTTGTTGTGATCCACACAGTCAAAGACTTTGGCATAGTCAATGAAGCAGGAGTAGATGTTCTTCTGGAACTCTCTTGCATGATCCAACGGACATTGGCAATTTGATCTCTGGTTTCTCTGTCTTTTCTAAATCCAACTTGAACATCTGGAAGTTCTTGGTTCATGTACTGTTGAAGCCTAGCTTGGAGAATTTTCAGCATTTTTTTCCTAGCATGTGAGATGAGTGCAATTGTGTGGTAGTTTGAACATTATTTGGCATTGCCTTTCTTTGGGATTGGAATGAAAATGGACCTTTTCTAGTCTTGTGGCCACTGCTGAATTTTCCAAATTTGTTGGGATACTGTGTGCAGCACTTTCATCTCTTAGCATCATCTTTTAGGATTTGAAATAGCTCAGCTGGAATTCCATCACTTCCACCAGCTTTGTTCATGATGCTGCTTCCTAAGGCCCACTTGACTTCACATTCCAAGATGTCTGGCTCTAGGTGAGTGGTCACACCATCGTGGTTATCTGGAGCATTAGTATTTTTCTTATCCACATGTACATTCTCTTTATACAGTAAAGTTGTTTACATTCTTGTTAAATGATTTTAGTAAATATTTATACTCAATTTGTATGCCCTTAAATTTTGTTTACATTTTTGATACATGTTTAAAATTGTAAGTGTTCATTTTGATATTTTATCTTGTAATTTATTTCCACATATAATCGTTTTTCTCATTTAGTTGAAGGATGTATGAAAGTGTTTATTCCTATATAGCTTCTTTTTTTTTTTTTTTCTGTTGTAAAGGCAGTTTCTCACCAAGGTCATCATCAGATACAGAGGGCTTATTGACTGGTACTGGAATAGGTCAAGGTAGGCATCAGAAATGTAGGGAACTCTGGCAATTCACTGGTTCTGGCATCTCCCTCTGGTGAAACTTCAGTTATTTCCAAGTATAAATTCCCCCCTATAACTTGGCCTCATCACGATCCCTCATGGCCCTGACCTACATCATTCTCTCTCTCTCTTTATATAGACTTTCCATATCAGATCCTCTTGCTAACTGATTAATGCTCTCCATGTTTCCCTATTCAGATTCCAAAAACCATGGGCCCATTTCATCTTTATATACCAGATCTCAATCTAGATTGCAGGGCAACATGAGGATTGACTGTTCTTATATTGGGGTCTACTCTTTGATTACTTAGGTTGACAAATAGGAAAGGGTAGGGTGCCAGTGAATCAAGTTGAACAAGATTTGTCTGTGGGCTGGCTGATATTGCTTAAAATGAATGTGGATATCAGAAGTCCTGTGATTGACACTGCTGTCAAAAAACTGTTGCAGGTAAGAATATAATTTAGCATTCTGGAGATGATAATTCTAAGCTCTGCTGCCAACCAGCTCTGTCTGAGTCCTCATTCGGATCCCTTATCCTTTCTTAAAATACAGCTTGTTCATCTGAAAAGTGTTGTAATTCTATAGTCTGTAAGGTTCATTCCCATTCCAAAATATCTACAGTTCTTTTACACAGTATTTGACTATCAGGAAAAAAAGAGAGCAGTTCTATTCTGTAAAGCTGCTGGCTTTAATGAGTAATCAAGGAGTACTAATATCACTTAGCTGTGAGCTGAATGGAACGACATATTTCAGAATATTTAAGTCTTGAGGCAGTTTAGAGAACTGATATTCAGGAGGAATAAATATGCAGAGTCTGTGGTTGATTACAAAGTAGTTCAGTTGATAATGTGGTGTGAACAACCCTCTTATTTAGTTATTTCTTTCAAACTTAATAAAAAAATTTCCTAAATTCTTGTAGAGAACAATCATCACAAAATGCTCCTCAAACTATCCAAACCTAATACTTACACACAAAATCAGTCATGTCAACAGAAAATCTTTTAAGGCCAGGTTTGTTATTTAGCAATGATCAATGCTAGCTGCCATGAGTGGGTGGGTTAGTCACCTAGTCGTATCCGACTCTTTGCGACCCCATGAACTGTAGCCCATCGGGCTCCCCTATCCATGGGATTCTCCAGGCAAGAATACTGGAGTGGATTATCAGTCCCTTCTCCAGAGGATCTAGCTACCACAGGAAACCCCGAATCTCAGTAACTTATCAAAATAAGTGTTTATTTCTGGATTATACCACAGTTTGCATATTTAACGTGTGGCCTTTTTAAAAAATGAGAAAGAATCCTAGCTGTTTCCATTGTGGCACTGCTGTCTTCTAGGCCGCCTTCAAAGTTCTCCATAGGTTTCTCTGCTTTGATCTGGCAACAAGCAAACAGTGAGTGAGAGAAACTCTGGGTCAGTCCTGGAAGAGGTATAGAATATTTCCACTCACATTCTTTCAACAAGATGCAGGGACAAAATCCTATCCTGATAGAAAGGGAATTTGGGCAATAGTCTTCCTATGTGCTGGGGGGTAAGGTGGACTGGTAATGTCTAGCCTGATGGCCACAAGGGGTGAAATGTGAAATATTTGCTAAAATGAAAACTCAAGGAACCATGCAAAGTGAAATTTCTCTTTTATGGCTGCACTGATAATAATGGAATTATACAAAGCACACTTACTTCCTAGAAACTGAAAATAAATTTTCATATAGAAATAAAAATCATTTACTAAGGTACTTTTGGATAATTCTTATTAGTCATGGGGAAAATGTTGATAACTTTTGTATCAAGTGGTTAGCACAGATTTTGGTGATGTTTTCCCACATCAAATTTTTTAAATAAATTCTATACAACTAAATTTAAAATCTTAGAAAAATTGATATAAGGTGACTGCCAACAACACTGGCAATGTTTAGGAGGAAGTATGTTTTAATATCACTAGAGATATACATAATAAAGAGCTCAGTGGGACAGTCAGGATTTTTACATGATACTTTGTACACAGATGTCAGAGCCCTTTTACAGTTTTTTCCTTAGTTTCACATAAGAAAACTAACAATAAACTGTATTTATTTTCCAGCTTCATTGCTCTTAGAACCTTGAATTACTCTTCATGGTTGATTTTTCCTTCTCCTTTCCACTCATCCTTCATCCACACTCCTAAACAGAGTAAAATATTCTCCTGTCTCTACCATCCTATTCTTTCATTATGATTTTTTTTTTCTTATGGCTTCCAACAGACTCCTTAGTATCTTTTCCTTAAGCTGTATTCCTATTCCCAATACTGTTGTAACTTGACTATCAGTTATACTTACCCAATAATTCAGAATATATTAAAAAATAGAACTTTAGTGTTAATTAGATGACCAATGCACATTCTCTCATGCACAGAAAAATAGTTTTGTTGTTCTAAATACAGGAGTAATTTCTGGCCACATTCATGCAATGCCATGCCATATTAACCTCCAAAGGAAACCAGGGCTAAAATTCTGATTTGAAATGATTTTGATTTTTTATCATGTTTTGTTTCCTGGCTGATTGATCCATATAAATTCCTTTAGTTTCTTAGATTCAATTGTTTGGGACCTGAAGGTGACATTCTTCTAATTTCATATGCTTGACGTTATTCTTTTCTTCAAATAGATAGCACAGAAACAGTATCTTGCATCCTTTTTCTTTCAGATACAACCATTGCCTTGTCAGAAAAGTAGAATATAAATCTCATTCTCTATCATCTTGGTTAGAAACCCATTTATCAATAAATAGTCTTCCTTAAGTTGTCTTTATATTGTCACAATAAACATCAACAATTCCAAGGAAAGTTGCAATTAAAATATCTTTAAAGCATCATGGTTGTTATGGATACTGCTAAATATTCTACATTGTAGAGTGGTGCATTATTGTGAGATCTAATATTTATCAACCCTTAACCCTATTAAGACCCTATTTTAGGAAAAAATATTATGAAAATTTACTTTTCAATCTCAGTTCCACAATTCTGAATAATAGCATCAGGTAACAATTCTTAATGGAGTCATTTTGAATTGCATATTTAGTAAATGAGAATATCAGTAGAAAATGGGAAATTTTTACAATATCACTAATTAAATTCACTCGCTTATCCCCTCTTATGGTAAAAATCATTGTTGTAACCATTTTTACAATTGAGCTACACTAACTGAATACCTGCTAAATACAAAGCATTGTTTATCTTGCCTATAAAAAATAATGGGCAATAACACACATATGCCCAATATATTTATTGATATAATGTGTATAAATAAGTATGAACAACATATGATGAAATGCTAATTAATCATTAAATGATTTTTTAAGACTGATACTTGCTAATGTGGGTAATATACACAAGTTTTTAAATGAAAAACTAGCAGACTCAATGTGTAAAACATAACTTAAAAAAAAACAATTTAAAGATATACTGAAAGGATATATGGGAAATATAATAATTTTCTTTGGGTAGGCAATTATTTCTTCATGGTTTTCTGTACTTTCATGATTTCTGTTTTAAGCATATTACATGTCTATAATAAGAGGAAATGATAAATGTTATTAGAAAATATAATCTAGTCTCAGAAATGGCATGAATATAAATAAGTGTAATACTTTAAAGAGCTCTAGATTTATGTTTATTCAGCAATCTCATTTAATCTTTACTGTTTCAGATGTTTCACTGAGTACTGAGGATGCAGCCTGTACATTCAAGGAGCTTGTCCATTTGTAGCAAAGTGTTTGGGCAGTTCAGAGAAACGACAGACTGCTGTGGTTGACATCCCAGACTCCAGGTTCCTGTCATACCAGGGAACCTCCGGGGTCATTACTCACATGAAAAAATTCATATCCTTTTAAATGACATTAAAGAATAATCCAAAAAGCATCACAACATGACCCAATCTGGCAGTTTTTAAAATGATGATTAGACTAATAGAAAACTGTTTCTATTTCATACATAAAATATTTGAAGAGGAAAAGAGGCTTAGAAGCATTGCTATCCCAAACATTTGTTGATAATGGAAAGTTATAGTTTATGACTATTGAATTTCTTCTACATTTTAATATAGTACTTGTTGTTCAGTTACTCAGTCGTGTCCAACTCTTTGCGACCCCACGGACTGCAGCAAGCCAGGCTTTTCTGTCCTTGACCATCTCCCAGAGCTTGCTCAAACTCATGTCCATTGAGGCAGTGATGCCATCCAACCATCTTATCCTCTGCTGTCCCCTTCTCCTCCCGCCCTCAGTCTTTCCCTGAATCAAGGTCTTTTCTAATGAGTTGGCTCTTTGCCTCTTTGCCTCTTGGATATAGACTACTATAGGATTTGCTCCATGTTTCCAATTTCATTAGAAGCTGGGAGACTTCCTGTATTCTAGGTGCTGTCCCAGGTCAAGTGGGGACTGGATCAGTGTTAGCTGTTATTATCCCCTCTTTGTGGGACTATGAATCATATTATTTCTTCTTTACTGGCCACTTGCAGTTTGGGAAAGTGAATGAAAGACTGTCCATTATAGACCTTTGTGCAATATTAGAATGCTGATTTGGAATTTCAAAGCTTGAAAAACAAAATTGGTTTTCATAGAAGAATTAGAGGTAATATTTTGTATATCAGCTCATCTTCCATTATCCAAATATAGCTCATTATCTAGTAGATGGGAGTTTATTGCTTAAAATTAATCTATAACTTTTAATGTTTCTTGCAGAGCTAGAAACTTCTTTGTGTACTGCCTCAAAATAGATTTCTGTATGTCTGCTTTTAAACAATGAAATTGTCATCAAATAAAGTGATTCAAAATTGTGATATAACCTAATTGAAAATAATATTAGCCCATCTACTGGGGATACTAGCTTACCCAAGGGTTATGGCCATGGCTTAGATGATTTTGAAGTCCAGTTGTTTACTAAAATGAATTCCATTTATTTGATAATTTTTCAAATTGTAATTCAGTTTTGATCAGGGTAGGCTGCTTGGTATCTAGTTGTCTTGCACAATGATATATTCTGAATTTTACCCTTTTGATTTTGATGCATAATCAACTTAATTTCTAGTTACAAATGGGTTGTCTTTTGGTCTGTCCTCCTAATGCACAGGTCAGCAAATTTCTATCAAAGCATATGTGGCTCAACACAAACTGCTAAGTGTTGCAGTGAAATAAGGAAGTGATTTGTTTACTTTTCTACTAAACACTCTCTGTACTGTGCTGTGCTTAGTCATTCAGTCATGTCCAGCTCTCTGCAACCCTTTGGACTATAGCCCACCAGGCTCCTGTTTTCATGGGATTTTTGAGGCAAGAGTTTTGGAGTGGGTTGCCATTTCCTTCTCCAGGGAATCTTCCAACCCAGGGATAAAATCCATGTCTCCAGTGTCTCCTGCATTGCAGGTAGACTCTTTACCTGTTGAGCCATGATAGGACTATTTTTACTGTGTTTTTTAAGATCCACAAGGAGCCAGCCAATAAAGGGTATGCTAACAAGAACTTCACAGAGGATATAGTCTTCAGAGGAGATGATGAAATATGGCTATAGATAGAAGAAGACTTGCAAAAATCATACCATTAGGCTAAGCCACTCCAACATCAAAACAGAAAGTTATAACAAAAAATAAACTGGCACATCTGACAGTTCAGTTCAGTTCAGTCGCTCAGTCGTGTCCGACTCTTTGCGACCCCATGAATGGCAGCACGCCAGGCCTCCCTATCCATCACCAACTCCCGGAGTTCACTCAGACTCACGTCCATTGAGTTGGTGATTCCATCCAGCCATCTCATCCTCTGTCGTCCCCTTCTCCTCCTGCCCCCAATCCCTCCCAGCATCAGAGTCTTTTCCAATGAGTCAACTCTTCACATGAGGTGGCCAAAGTACTGGAGTTTCAGCTTTAGCATCAGTCCTTCCAATGAACACCCAGGACTGATCTCCTTTAGGATGGACTGGTTGGATCTCCTTGCAGTCCAAGGGACTCTTAAGAGTCTTCTCCAGCACCACAGTTTAAAAACATCAATTCTTCAGTGCTCAGCCTTCATCACAGTCCAACTCTCACATCCATACATGACTACTGGAAGAACCATAGCCTTGATGAGACAGACCTTTGTTGGCAAAGTAATGTCTCTGCTTTTGAATATGCTATCTAGGTTGGTCATAACTTTCCTTCCAAGGAGTAAGCATCTTTTAATTTCATGGTGGCAGTCACCATCTGCCATGATTTTGGAGCCCCAAAAAATAAAGTCTGACACTGTTTCCACTGTTTCCCCATCTATTTGCCATGAAGTGATGGGACCAGATGCCATGATCTTTGTTTTCTGAATATTGAGCTTTAAGCCAACTTTTTCACTCTCCTCTTTCACTTTCATCAAGAGGCTTTTTAGTTCCTCTTCACTTTCTGCCATAAGGGTACTGTCATCTGCATATCTGAAGTTATTGATATTTCTCCCAGCAATCTTGATTCCAGCTTGTGCTTCTTCCACAGTGTTTCTCACGATGTACTCTGCATATAAGTTAAATAAGCAGGGTGACAATATACAGCCTTGACGTACTCCTTTTCCTATTTGGAACCAGTCTGTTGTTCCATGTCCAGTTCTAACTGTTGCTTCCTGACCTGCATATAGGTTTCTCAAGAGGCAGGTCAGGTGCTCTGGTATTCCCATCTCTTTCAGAATTTTCCACAGCTGACATTAGTTATTAAAAATCTTAAAAGCAACACAGGCCCGGTGTGAGTAAACATTTCTGAATAACTTGGTAGGAGGGGGCATGGTTCCATAATGGGGGCATGATTTTATAACAGAACCACAGACCCTGATTCTCAGCATCTTTGAGATTTCTCTTTCAAAGTGTTCAATCATGCCTGCTATTTTCAGCCTGCTCAAAGCATTTCTTCCCTAGAACTTTTCTCTGACCTTTCCTATAAAAAAGAACAAAACATTTTTCTGACGTTTCCCTAAATCTGGCCAAGGAGGAAAACAATCTGATTAGACTTCTTGCTGTTAGCATGAAGTGAAGTGAAGTTACTCAGTTGTGTCTGACTCTGCGACCCCAAGGACCGTAGCCCTCCAGGCTCCTCAGTGCATGGGATTTTTCCAGGCATGAATACTGGAATGGGTTACCATTTCTTTCTCCAGGGGATCTTCCCAACCCAGGGATCGAACCTGGTTCTCCCACATTGTAGGCAGACGTTTTACCACCTGAGCTACCAGGGAAGCAAACAAATGTTCTGACCACTTTTGTCACCCTGGAATGACATATTCTATAGCACTGTGGTCCATGTCAGGTGTGGCTTACTATGCACGTGTGAATATGTGTAAGAATGAGTGTGTGTGTTTGTGAGTATGTTCTAAAATGGAGTTAAAGATAGAAAAATAGAGAGATGGCAATGAGGGTAGAGAGAGACACACAAACTGTGAAGCCTGATGTGAACTAGGACTGGATTTCTATATTTAAGAGGAAACAGCATTATTTGTCAGGGTTTCTGGAAAGGTTTCCCTGCAAAGCCAAATAATGTTCCTAATTTGTTGGGTTCTATAAACTCATATTTTAGGGATTTATCCCATAAACCTGAAATTTTGCCTTTTATCCTAGCAATTTCATAACTTAGTGTGGAGCAGTTTGCTATAACTTTTTCTATTTTTTCACATTCAGTTAATTTTCATGGAATACTCTTTCCCCTTCTCTTATTCCCCACACCTAATGGTTGAAGACCTGGTTTAAGACCGTTTTCCCATTTTAAACTTTCTCTGAGTCTCAAGTTGAAATCTTTCTTCTTTGAGTCATGTTTATGCATGGTATTGAACTCTGATGATTGTATTTATCACATGATTTATTTTGTATCTTTCTCCCCATTAGATTATGAGTTATTAAGTTTATAATTTATGCCTTCTGTATCTTAATAATTCTAGCATCTGGCACTTGACTCTTACAAATTGTTCATTGAATGAATACATGATTAAATGAGTTTGTGTTGTCAGAGAAGGGGAAAACTTCAAGCATTAAGAAAGCTTTCAGAGGAGGAGAGGTGAAGGAGAAAGACACTGCTGTGTGCACTGAAATGAATTTTACCATCTTCACAATTTCATTTAGGGCTGACCCTTTGTGTCAGTTACCACCTGGGCCGAGCTCTGTGTACCTACAATCATGCCCTTGATTTGCAACCAAGGCTGCTGCTATTCGTAGAACCCGTAGGAGATTCTGACTCTCAGAGTCCGTTGAAAGGCTTTTCTTAAAAGAGCATTTCTGCTGCTGCAACCACCTATTATGATTTGTCTTTTGTGGTAATTTCCCAGAAGTCTTCACCAAATTCTTTGTTCAATTAATCCTGGAAGATCTTCAGTGCACAAACAGATGGCTTTAAGGTACTGAGGAGCTAAAAGAAATAATGTTGCACATAGGTAAACAATCTCCTTTTAGACATATTGTAGACTTTTGACTGGGAGAGGTAATTTACAACAGCTCAAGTTAATGACTGTCAATGTCAACAAATACAGCTCTGCCATGACATAGGGATTATCAAGGTAAAAGGTGAAAGTTTCTGGGTTGATTTTTTAAATGGGCATTTGTAAACATGTATAAATAAATCAAATTTAAAAGAGTTCTTTCCATAGGAATACTTTATCTGCAATTAAAAATCTCCCTGAAAAAAAAAAGAGAAGCAATTTTCAACTTAAGTACTTGTAAGTACTGTACTGTAGAGAACTCAAAAGCAGTTCAAGGTCAGTGTTAGGGTTGCTATTCTCTTTCAGAGGAGATACTGACAAGCCAAGAACTACTTCATAGCACTTGTGTGATAGAGATACTAGAAGACTTGTAACACTCTATCTTCCTCACTTACCTGCTCTTATTTATTCACAGGATGCCCTGGTTACTTCTTATTGTCTGAGTAATATTGAGAAGTTTTATCATATTAATTTTAGGACTATTCCACTTACAACTTTGACAACTTGGTTATTCCTCAGAGATTTTTATATAAGTAAATTGGCCTTTCCAGAAAAACAGAAAGTTCTCTTAGAAGTTTGAGATCATGATATACTTTTCCCCAATGTATTGTGCCAGGTACATAGAATCTTGTGGAACTGAATTCATTTGTAATAGGTGGCCAAAAACGGGGTGTTGAAAAGGAGATGCAGTGACAAAGTTGATCTTTGTTATAAGGGTAAAATGTAGGATAGTGGGGAAACCTCCCTAGCTTTTAATAAATGAATGAGTATCTGGATTCTTTTCCCTGGATATAATTGTGTGGATGTTAGAGAACTGATGGTATGGCTGATTCTCAGAAACCAAAATTAACAGACTGAGAATTCTCATGAAGACATAATCTGATTGCTTTTCGTGTATGGAAATACAACCTAGATATGGAAAGAACTGGGTACCAGCACAATAGAATTTTGAGGAGAAACTCTTAAGTTCTAATACCTTCTTTTCTCATATTGCACTGCATGGGTTATTGCTTACAGTAAGAAACAACAGCAGCAACAGTACCACCAGCGCAGCACCAGAAGGTAGGAAAATGGGTGGTAAGATGGTAGGAAAATAGCAGAATGGAACTCTTACCTTGGTGCTGTAGAAGGTGAATAACAGTAGATTCTCAGGCATTTTGGCTGGCTCCTGAGAATCCCTGCTTCCCCACCATTGCTGCTAGGACCACAGAGGAGGAATGGAGGATCCCTCAAGGGTAGTGTTGCTGACTGGAGAGAGATCCATAAAGAGTAGTTCAACAAAGACTGTAAAGTTAGACAATCTCCAATTTGGGGTAAATCCCTCTACCTACATCGCATAAAGAAGAGTTGGCAGGCCAGAAACAATATAAATGAAAAATTAAATGTAAGGCAAGTATAATCAGTACTCTCAAAGAGATAAAGGAAAATAGAGGAAAAGACAAGCATAACAACATGTTAAAGAGAAAAAGCCTCAACATAAGGATTAAAATATGAGAATGAGTAACACTGGGTAACAAATTAGTGACTTTAAAGATTAAATTGAGGAATTAAAAAAAAAGTTATCAGGAAAGAAAAAGAATAGAAAAACAAATTAGGGATGTGAAGGATGAGTAGATGCGTGTTAATTTCCACCTTAAAGGTTTTTCCAGAAAACCAATTGGAAAAAAAGTGGCAGGGAGGAAGTATTTAAAGAAATGGTGACCTAGAATTTCTAAGAATTAAAGAGAGAGAAGCATCAACAAGTTTCATAGTACTAAAGCCTTAGGAAAATTAAAAAAAATACAAACATACTAGAGTGAATTTTAAAACATCAAAGACCTTTCTTAAAGTTTCCAATAGAAAGAGCAGATTATTTAAAAAGAAACAAGAAATGGACTGTAATATACTTCTCAATGTTAATCTTATATACAAAATACATGTAACATTTTGTTTTATAAATAAGACCAACGTTGTTAAAGAGTCAGAATAAAAGAACTTGAAATATAGACTATTATATTCAACTAATAGTAATTTAAATGTAAAGGAAATATACTTAAATATTTTTAGACAAACGAGCTCAGAAGTTTCATCAAGCAAATGGCTCTTTTGAAAACTCTTTCAGAAGTATACCAATAACTTGTCAAATAAACCTAGGAAGATCTAAGAAATATATAGAATGCAGAGGTGAGGAAGTCTTAGTAAGTTTTCTTGCTGTTAAAACAAACCTAAAATCCATAAAAGATCCATAAATCTCAGAGTTAAAAATGTAGAAAATACAAATGTGGTGGTGGAACTGAAAGTATGTCATGGAGAGTTTAGATGATTAGGGTATTGATAAACATAACAAATGGGTAGAGAGTAAAAAAAAAATTAATGCAGACATATATCATTTCCCTGGTAGCCAAATGAAGAAATTAAATTCAATGTTAACTTTTATACAGTGAGAAGAACCTCGATATATCCAATGGAAGGTATGGAAGGAAAATTAAAGTATAAAAAAATGTATGATAGAAGGAGTCAATAAAATATGAAGATAGAAATGAGTGCCAACAACAGTTGTAATAAATGTAAATGTGTTAAATTCACTGACAAAACAGATCTTTAAAATGAATTAGAAAATTATCCAACAATATATAAAATCTAAAGAAACAGTTCAAATAAAAGATAACAAAAATTGAGAATAAATATATGACTTAAAATTACCAAAACAAAAATGTATTATTTCGTTAGAACCAAGCCTCTCATTGTAGACAACTAAAAAGCAGATTAAATGTTGAAATTATTTTTGTATTCATAGAAGATGAATGACAGGCCAAAATTAAAGGGAAAAATAAGAACCAAGAGAAGTAAGCAAGTACAAAAGCTATTTTGACTAAAATCTGGCAAGTTTGAAATATGTCTCTTCTTTGGGAACTATACTTTTTCTACTGAGTTTCTTGTCCATATATGCAAAAATCTAGAAGTCACTGGGAATTTAATCCCCTTCTGTATAGCCTGTGACTAGTGGCTGACAGATACAGGAGTATGACAACTTAGTTTACTTGCCTTAGACATCCTTGAAGTGTAACTTAAGAGTTCTTCTGCAGGATCTGGCTGAAGCTATGCTCTATAGGTCTTTAGATTATACTCTTGCTTTGTTCTCTTCCCTCTCCTGCTTCCCTTTTATATAAATGTATGAGCAACGTGCGAGGTTTATAATGAGCAAGTCTTTCATGGCTAAAACAGCAGTGTGTATATTTGGTGGTATATTTGAGAAGTGAGGCAACAGAGAGAAGGTAGGGATTGTTGGAGGAGAAGTTGTGTCATTGGGCATAAGGCTGAAAAAGTAAACTGGAACTGAGTTTTGCAGCATCATTAACACCAAACTAAGTAGATTCAGTTATGCTCCAGGTAATGGGAAGTCAGTGAAGGATTTTTAAGAATAGGACTGATGTGATAAGTCCTACATTTTACAGCAAAATTGTTGGAACCATCAAAGATAATATGAAAGTTTTTATTGAAGTCCAAAGAAAACAGCTGAGTCAGAGAATAAAAAGGACTGTAAGAATGGGAAACAAATTAGAGATGAAATCGACAAGACAAATTCACCATTTACATGTGAGAAAGTGTGGGGGGAAGAGTTAAAATGACTTCAAAACTTGCTTGTTAAATTAGGTAGCTTATTTATTGAAATATGGAAGGAAGAATGAGAAACAAGTTTTGACAAGAAAGATATTGAATTCAATTTTTTATTTTTGAGCTACATACTGAATAACCATGTGAAAATAAGTAAAACCTGTAAATGGGAGTATGTGATTATAGTTTAATTTTAGAGACTGGTGAAAATCTATAAAATGTGAAAGCTGAGGAAACAGTCTTGGGTAAAAGGAACATGTAAGGAGTAGAAGCAAGAGTTGAGCAAAGCAGACATAGACAAGAGGAAACAGATATAGATAAGAGGAGATTTTGGTAGTATCATAAAAAACAACAGATGAGAAAAGAGTAAATAATATAAGGGTATTTGCCATAAAATGCTGCAATAAAAATTGAAAATGTACTGTTCTGCTTGGCAACTAGAATGTCATTGATAGCTTTAAGAGAGACTTAAAAGTAAAAGTAGAGACTAGTCTTTTTTTATTTTTGAATACAAACTACTCTTTAAAGAATTTGGACTGTGAAGGGTGGGACAATATCAAGAATAGACTTTTTTAAGAATAGGAATAACTAAGCATGATTAGTGTTGGAAGTCAGGATAATAAGGGGCCAATGGAGAGGTTGATGTTGAATACGTGAAACATTTGATTAGAAAATATTTTGAAAAAAAAAAGGCACTGAAATTGAATTTATGTGAGCTAACATGTAAATGTTACTCTAAAAGGGAGTCCACCAGTTGATTCTGAAATCCATATGTAAACTCAAGAGACTAGCGTTTACATCCATTGGGCTACTAATTCATCAAATCGTCAGTTGATTCTGACAAAAATGGGGAAAGAGTATTCTTTTCCATCAATAGTGATGGGACAACTGGATATCAATTTGTAAAATTTTTGCATCTGGATGCTTAATTCACATCAGACACAACATTTAACTCAAAATGGATCAAAGACCTAAATGTAAGAGCTAAAACTATAAAATTTGTAGAAGAAAACACAAGTAAATCTTTGTGACTTTGGATTATATAGTGATTTTTTTAGCTATGAGATGAAAAGCACAAGCAAGGAATGGGATCAAAATTTTTAGATTTTTGTGCTTCAAATGACATCATCAAAAAATTGAAAAGAGAAAATATTTGCAATCCCACTTTTGATGGGGTCTCTATCCAGAATATATGAAGCTCATGAACAAGAAAGCAAATAACCCAATTAAAAATGGGCAAAGGACTTATAAATAAATTTCTCCAAGAAGATGCAGGAACATTTAATAAGCACACGAAAGATGGTCAACATTATCAGTCACCACAGGAATGCAAATCAAAGCCACAATGAGATACCACTTCACAACTCACTGTGATAGTTACAGTAAAAAGGAAAATAACTGACAATTTAAAAAAATGGTGAGATGTAAAGAAACTGAAACCCTCAAACATTGCTGGTGGGAATGTTAATTGGTGCAACTACACTGGAAAATAGTGCAGCAGTTCCTCAAAATGTTAGACATAGCATTACCAGATGACCTACAAATCCACTCAAGTATCTACACAAACAAAAACATGTCTACATCAAAACTTGGGTGCAGATGTGCATAGTATCATTATGCACAATAGCCAAACAGAGGACACAACCCAAACTTCCAACAACTGCTGAGTGAATAAACAAAATGTGGCATATCTATTGAATAGAATACTATTAGGCAAATCAAAGGAATGGAGTGCGGATAACTGCTGCTATATGAACGAACCGAAAAACAGTGTGCTCCGTAAAGAAAGCCAGTCTTAAAAAACCACATAGAGCCTGACCCCATTTATATGAAATGTCTAGACTAAGCAATTCTGTGAAGACAGAAAGCAGATTAATGGTTGTCTGGGGCTGGCAGTGAAGGAGGTTTGCTGAGGGTAAATTAGAAGTAAATGCTAATGGGTATAGATTTCTTTTTGAGGTAATGAAAATGTCCTAAATTTAGATTGCAGTGATGGTTGAAAACTCAGTAAACTAAAAACCATTGAACTTTAAATGAGTTAATATTATGGTATAATTTTATCTCATTAAGCTGTTTAATTATTGCTTATCACAGAAAATGTACTGCTTAGGTTGTAGTAGAAAGGCTTTTATTTTTCTGGAATTTTTTCCAAGATTTTTCTCAGCTTGGGCCATAGAGCGAAGGAATTTTATACGATTGTTTAGAAAGAATGACTAAACTGTAGATCGAGGGTCTTGCTAGAATGTTCTATAACTATGTTTTCATCCTCAGAGAATGAAACAAAGGCTATAGAACCAAAGAATTTTTAGGATGAAAAGTCCATATGGCCTATCATTGTGTATTTACAGTTTGTTGGCTTGACATTCGTTATTGATGGAATTTCTTTGGGGCTTGAATTTTATCTCTACTTCTACTCTGAAATTATGAATGAAAATTAATATTTTCCAACTTGACTCTTAAAGGTAACTTGACCTGCAAAGATATAAGTTTTTACATCTGAGGTCAATGCACTGATGAGTCTGGCTTGCAGTGTTTATTGCTAGACAATAGAAAACACAGACGATACAATGGAGCCTATCGGGTTACAGTCCATGGGGTTGCAAAGAGTTGGACATGACCGAGTGACTGAACACACAGCACATGCAAGGTGCTGTCAGTCTTAGTCATGCTATTATGATTTACTTTAAAGGCTATGTTTTTTGGCAGGTCATTCAATTCTCACCTTTATAAACTAAGAAAACAGAATTACATTGGATAGTCTTTTAAAAATCTATTGCAATATATGCATTTCTAAACAAACAATTTTTAAAAATTATTTTAAACAGCTAGTATTTAGAACTGCTTGGAGCTTAAATCTCATGGCACTCAAGACTCTTAAAACAGGACCACTATTCTAATCGTTATGGACTGATTGTTTTTGTACCCCTTCCAAATTCACATGTTAAAATCCTAACCACCAATATGATAGTATTAGAAGGCAAGGCAGGGCTTTGCCAGTAATTAGGTCATGAGGGTTCCACCCTCATGAATGGGATTAGTGCCTTATAAAAAGAGACCCCAGAGAGCTTTCTAGTTCTCTTTTGGTCATGTGAAGATATAAGAAGTCTGCAGTCTAAAAGAGAGTTCTCACCAGAACTTAACCATACTGACAACTTGATCTGAGATCTCCAGTCTCCAGAACTGTCTACGGTACATGGACAACCTATTATAGCCGCCTGAACTGCCCAGGCTATTAGTCAGTTCTCTTGTACAAAATTCAAAATCGATTTATAGTTTGAACAGTTTGTACTATACAGTCCCTGGAATTCTCCAGGCCAGAATACTGGAGTGGGTAGCCTTTCCCTTCTCCAGGGATCTTTCCAACCCCAGGAATTGAACCGGGGTTTCCTGCATTTCAGGTAGATTCTTTACCAACTGAGCTATCAGGAAATATCCACAGTTTGTACAAATATACACTAAAAGCACCTACTCAAGTTCAAATAACATATAAAACCCTATGTTTCTAATTTGGAGTTGTACTATTTGTTTATTTAGGGCAGAAGACAGTTAAAAAAAGCTTCTTTTGCCCGACTGTGTTTGAATTTTTCCAGAAAATGAAACTTTTGTTAAAAGATGCTCAGGAAAGAAAACTCAGTTCTCTGGTAAAATTCAGCGTCAAACAAGAGACTGTCTCCGCAGTGAATGAAGTGCCAAAGTGGAACACCTCAGAGTGAGACTCATTGTAATAACACACTCCATAGTAAGTCACAGGCCAGCTCACGAGTTGTTATGACCTGCTAAGTTCATAAAATGACCGCTAAGTTGCTTCAGCTGTGTGTGACTCTTTGCAGCCCCATGGACTGCAGACTGCCAGGCTCCCCTATCCATGAGATTTCCCAGGCAAGAGCATGAGTGGGTTGTAATTTCCCCCTCTAGGGGATCTTTCCTACCCAGGGATCAAACTCAAGCCTCCTGCAGCCCCGGAATTGGCAGGTAGGTTCTTTACCACCTGTGCCATTTGGGAAGGCCACTATTATTGTAGTCTTCAAAATATTTTCAGAATAATTTTTCAAATACAAAGTCTAGAATGTAGCAACAAAAATAAATCAGACATACAAGGAAATAAATTCTGAATTTCAGAAAAAGAAACAGAAAATAGTTTACTGAAGGCCTTATAACAGAGAATATAGGTAAATCACAACAAAATTGGAGCCTATTACCTGCTCAGCTGTAATACAAATAGTGGGTAGAGTTATGTATTCAGAAACATATCTAGGGTCAAGTTAGAATAAGGAGCACTAATTTTTTTAACTCATAACTTCCAAAAATAAGAAAACTGTTTTTTGAAAAAGGACTAATAATTTGACCTAAGTAAAAGAGATATAGAAAACTTTCAATATTTTCTTCATTTAATTAGAACCTCTTGTCCTAGAAGGAAGACTTAGATTTCATCTTCAGATTCTATAATTATGAATAAATTGTTGAAGCAAATGTTGTTTTAAATAAGGTAAAATTGAGCTTATATTAGGTTGTACCCGTGTATAAAATTTGTATTGGTTTTCTTCAAAGATCAATTGAGATTTTAGGCTAAAGGAAAGTTACAAATAGGATCAAAGCTACAAGGTGATAAAAAATGATGAAAGTAATAAACAAAGATCCTTTGTGAAAAAATTTAAGAATTCATTGATGTAATAGACACAATGAAAAGGATTAAAATCTATATTGGATGTAAAGGATGCAAATCTTTAATGTGGTTATGTACAAGGTTCCTAAGGGCTTGCTTTATATAATAAAAAATAACTTGTGGGCTCCCTAATACAAACTTTGTAGACTGCAATTTTGGAAGAGCCTAATGGAAAAATAGAGAGGTTGATTTGCCCCAGGTTGTCCAGATAATTCGTGGCTATATTAGCACTAGGTACAAAATGGGTTGTAAATATATTAATAATACTTAAAAATTAAAGATGACTTATCTTCTCTCTTGGGATCTGTCATTACACTTGGCTAAAGAATTGCTGCAGATGCTGTTTACAACCTAGATGTCCATTGGCAGACGAATGGATAAGAAAGCTGTGGTACATATACACAATGAAATATTACTCAGCTATTAAAAAGAATGCATTTGAATCAGTTCTAATGACGTGGATGAAACTGGAGCCTATTATACAGAGTGAAGTAAGTCAGAAAGAAAAACACCAATACAGTACATTAATGCATATATATGGAATTTAGAAAGATGGTAACGATGACCCAAGATGTGAGACAGCAAAAGAGACACAGATGTAAAGAACAGACTTTTGGACTCTGTGGGAGAAGGCGAGGGTGGGATCATTTGAGAGAACAGCATTGAAACATATATATTATCATATGTGAAATAGATCGCCAGTCCAGGTTTGATGCATGAGACAGGGTGCTCAGGGCTGGTGCACTGGGATGACCCTGAGGGATGGGATGGGGAGGGAGGTGGGAGGGGGATTCAGGGTGGGGAACACATTTATACCCGTGGCTGATTCATGTCAATGTATGGCAAAAACCACTACAATATTGTAAAGTAATTAGCCTCCAATTTAAAAAAAAAGAATTGCTGCATAATAGTTTGTACCATAACTTTCAATTGTGCTAATCAGCAACAGTTTTTCTCTCTCAACCCCAATTGCAGAAACATACTTCTGAGGCTAATTGTAGTTGCTTGTAAATGGCCTTTGGCTGATGAGTACAATAGAAAAATATAGTCAGGCAAGTTGTCAGCCAGCATGTAGATATAGACACTGATGGCTTGAAAGACTGGAGTAAGTGATCTGTGGCAATAAATCAAGACAACTACTGCATGCCAGTGCTGAACAGATTTAAAAGAAAAAAAGTGACCAAACAGGATATTCTGCCTGCAATATGGGAGACCTGGGTTCGATTCCTGAGTTGGGAAGATCCCCTAGAGAAGGGAAAGGCTACCCACTCCAGTATTCTGGCCTGAAGAATTCCACAGACTGTATAGTCCATGGCGTTGCAAAGAGTCGGACACGACTGAGCGACTTTCACTTCACTTCACTTCACTAAAATCTACTTAAATTTTAATAAAATCAGATGAAGTCAATACTGTTCCACTTCCCTGTTGGTAGATAATTTCTTAAACATTCAGATCCTACACTTTGAATAGAAACTGACTGGATTTTCATTATTTATTCATCCCAGGATGCACTTATAAATATGAAATATCATTATTTGGGTTTGTTATACCATTAGCTTTAAAATTTTATAAACTAGCAAACAGGTGACAAATTGGATAAGTTAAGACTGTTTATTGTTGTAAGAAAAGTGTATCAGTAAGAAATACCCTTGATACAAGAGGAAAACTAAAGACTATGTAAAATTTACTAAGAACATTTGGTTTAAAAGAATGTAGTTTTCAAGGTTTTGAAATACTAAATTTGTCTTAATGTCTGAAAAGTGTTTAAAAAAATTCTAAACCAGGATTTGTTTCATATTAGTCTTTGCAAAAATGGTTACCTTACTTTTGTTTTCATTTGTTCCCATTTGTAAGGATATACTTCACATGCCTCAAAAAGGAATTTATAATAAGTCATGACTTTCTGATTGACTAGGTATGGATAATAGATTTTTTCTTTTCTCTTTCCATAAGAAATATTTTTTTTTTTGATAAAGCAAGGCCCAACAAGTACCCTTTTATTGGGTAAAGCTCTGAAAAACTTGTTACTCTGGATTTAGTTCTGATCATCAAGGAAACTTGTTCATGGCAATGAGATCATAAAAGAAATCTTGGGGAAAATATAAGAATTGGAAAATACTAAAATTAACAGAAAGGACCTTTACATTTTAAATTAATAAATGTTAATATTATGTAACTCTTAGGTGCCAAGCACTATAAAAATCTCTGTAGGAAAAAAATAATGTGTTAAAATAATAAGATGTTACCATCTAACATCTTACAGTTAAATGGGGAATGCTAATATGATAACAGGGAGTTATAGTATACTGTGCTAAATTTCACAGAAGGGTAACATGAAGAAATGCAGGGTGTAGGAGAGGTGCTTACTTAGATTTGGAGGATCAGTGAAGTCTTCTCAGGGAGATTATCTCTAAAGTCTGATGGATGAATAAAAGATGACAAGAAGGTTGAGTACAAGAAGAGTGTTCCCAATGAAGAGGACTTATGTAAAGGCTAGGGATGATAATTATGAATATATAATAGATCTCCCCACTGCTTAGAAAAGATGGTGAGATGCTAGCAAATACAGACAGGAGGCAGAATCATTCCACTTCTATTTTTGCATCTGTCCTTGTCATTATGGAAAAGTTATCATCAAACTAGGATGAAGAGAAAAACACCATTAAATGTGAATTGCAGTCCCAGAAAAAAAAAAAAAGATTATCTAAAGCCACCCAGACAGTTTAAATTAATTCTAGTTTGTAGCCACAGACAAATTACATCCCAAGGTGTTGAAAGGGCTTACAGATGTAATCATGGAGTGATTGGCAGCAATCTGCAGAAATCATGGAGGAAGAGAGTGGTGCCAGGAGATGTGATCTGAGTGAATGTCACACCAGTTCTCTCCAACAGTAAAATGGAAGATTCTAGAAACTCTTAGATCAGCAGTGTCAATCTTTAATATTTAGCATTCTAGACTTGATTACTCTAACAGGGAATTGTGAATATTTGGAAAATAATGTAACTACCTGTAGGATTCAGTCTGAAAGTACTAAAAACATTTCTGCCAAATTAGTTTTATTTAGTTTTCCATAGGCTGAGGTGCCTGGGAGATTTCAGGAGGTTGGGAGTTTGCACTATTTGTATCTAAGTTCAGCTTTTGATGAAATTACTCAGGATGTCTTTGTGGACTGGTGTAGAACTATGAACTATGCCGGTGGGTAGGTGGATGTGTAACTAGTTGAACACTGTGTGCAATTAGTAATTTGATGTTAGTCTGCAGGGAGGTTTCTTTCCCAGGCCTTGTCCATGGCCTTGTTTTGGTCACATTTTTAAATCTAATCCAACTGAAGCAGCATCAGTCTGGAGGAAGGTAGCTTACATATTGACTTATAGAAACAATTAAAAAAATGTCTTAGAACACAAAATATCAGGACTTTGAGATTTAGCAATGGAAATGCAGGCTTGAAAATCAGTTATCTAAGTGATCTGAAAGTTCACCTCAAAAGCAATGCAAAGTGAAATTAAAAACACTGTAGGTCCTTTGGTTAACTGCAAAATCCCAAAGTTGCACCTGCTTAAACGACAGTGAATTCAATCTAAGACTGTATTAACAGAGAAACAGTTTCCAAAATGAGGTGAGCAGCAATAAGACTGATTACGAATATTTCACTGAACTTGGACTTTGGTCAAACTCATCTGAGTATCACATACAGTTATAGATGCATGGTAGACAGAAGATACAGCTATTTCCTCAATGTCCATTCTACCTGCCTTGTTGATACCAGCAGTAAGGTCTGAGTGGACTTGACCTCAGTCCAGCTTCAAGGGTAAGCTATGCCCAGTGAAGGCCAATCAGGAAAATTCCATCTCCCCCTTTGCAGTGTAATTGGTTTAATTAATCCAGGCCTAAGCTTATCAGTGTTTGGAGTTCGCCTGATTTTAGGGATTGGCTCAGGGGTGGCCAATTGATGTAAATCTCAGTGTTTTCTTTTTCCCAGCAGTTAATGGGAAGCAACCTGCCTCTCCTGCTGAATGAGGCATCAGGCAGCACTAATTGCTGCTGGCAGGCATCCAACAACTATGAGGGAAGTCATCAGTCTGAGGAGGAAGTTCACAAACACACAGAGATAAAGGTAGAGAAGAGCAAGGCAATGGAAAATGGACTCAGAGCTCTGACCAAACTATGCCTAAATTGTCCTGAGGCTGGAGTTTTTAGCTGTTGTTTAAGCAAATTGAGTTGTTTTTATTTATTTATTTTTTTAATCGCCTTTAACAGAAATCATTCTAACAAATCCAAGGGCAAAATGCTAAGATTATTGTCAGAAGAGAGGGAGGCCATGCCATAAGAAGAAAGTTTAAAAGAACTGGAGAAAAGGGAATCTTAAGGGTCATATGTGTTGTTTAGAAACATCCGCTCCAAGAAAGGGAGAGTGGATTGTTGTTACTGTTATAGAATTCAAGGCTAGGACTATTGTTGCAGAGTTATGAGAAGGCAAATTTTGACTCCATATAAGACACTGAGAGTTATCCTTTCAAAGAACATTCCTAATTTTTAGAAGGAGGCATTCCATCATCGAAAGAGTCGTTTGCTAATTATTGGAAGTGCTAAGAAAAAGAATAGTGAACTGCTCCTCTGTTAATACAGTCTTAGCTTGAATTCACTGTTGTTTAAGCAGGTGCAACTTTGAGAATTTGCAGCTAACCAAAGGACCTACAGTGTTTTTAATTTCGCTTTGCATTGCTTTTGAGATGAACTTTAAGAACTCTTAGGTAACTGATTTTCAAACCTGCATCTGTAAGTTCTATTAAGTCCCAGGATGTGATGGCATTTTTCTGTCCTTTGTTATTTATATGAAGATAAGGAAGTTGCTGGATTAAGAGACCTTAATTCCTGCCTTGGCTTTCCTGTATCACCTGAAGTTTTCTCTGAATCTGTATTCTCACCTGAAGAATGAATGGATTAAAATACAGAGTTTCTAAAACTGTTTCTAGCTCTAAAACTTTTTGCCATGCCAAGAAAACTACTGGAAGTGTGACAGCAAGACTCTTGACCTGCTACCTCTCAAGGTAATAGTAAAATCTAAAAATGGGAAATTAGAATATCACTTTCCCATTAATCACATCACTTCTCGAAGTTAGAATGAGGGATTGCCTTGGGAAATACCATCTAGATCTAATTCCTGAAGATATTATGAGCATATTTCAGAAATGGAAACTTCTATGGCATGAATTATCAAAAATTCAATCAATTAGCAAGAAGTTATTGAGCACTTGCACCCCCAGGCCTGTGCTAGGCACGATGATAGAGAAAATCTTACTTGTCTGGCTTTGTCTAAGACACAACGTATATCAGTTCTCAGTGTAGTACGTTTTTTGTTATCCAGAGGCCAATAAGCTTCCCTAAGTTTTTGCTCTTAGTGCTGAATTCAGGATACTGCTGAGAGTCTCAGTACAGAAAAACAAGAAGAGAAAGTATCACTTCAAACACCTGTTAGATTCTTTTGAGTTCCAGAAACATCCTTCAAATAGGCTCTATACTACATGCACACTCGTGTGTAATACTATACTGAAATCATATTAAAGAAAAGATCTATGTTTTTATACTAATTTATTTAAATATATGTATAAATCAGCAAAGAGAGAGTTTATAAACATTCTAAGTATCTAATAAATTGCTGCTATGCATTCATTACTGGACAGGTGCTGTGAAATCTGTATAAAACACAGTTTCTGCCTCTTAAGAATTAATAATTGGGAGAGCCAAAATGGATGAACAAGCTTTTCAGTAAGTTGGTGGCCATGCACTCATCTATGTAGTACAGGCCACGGTGTCACAGGAGCATAGAGAAGAGGCGAGTCAAAGGTGGGAAGCTAACATTGAGATAGTGGGTCTTGGCTGGGTCTCGAAGGACAGGCTGAAATTTAAGAAGCAGAAGTGGTGAAGAATGCTGATTAGGTGAGGAAAAAGACAGTTATGAAGGCTCAGAAGCCAAAGGCTTTCACATGCTATGAGGATACTGACCTCATTAGACTGAGGAGGGGGGACCTCATGGGAAATAAGGATGTGATCAGATTTTGACATGTCCTAAACCTCAAGAAAAGTAACTAAGACTACATAATTTTTGAAGTAGGGAGATCTAGGGTGCTTCCCTGATCTAGGGAGCAGGGAGAAACAAAAACAATGATTTGGTAGATGTATATTAGCATGGAATGTTAGCAAGAATTGGAAGATAAAGAGGCTTGCTAGGAAATGGCTGTAGTCATCTCAGTGAAGTCGCTCAGTCGTGTCCAACTCTTTGCAACCCGTGGACTATAGCCCACCAGGCTCCTCCATCCATGGGATTCTCCAGGCAAGATTACTGGAGTGGGTTGCCATTTCCTTCTCCAGGGGTTAATAAGTCAAGACATGGGCAATTAAAAGAGTAAAATAAGATTTACACTTGTTTATAAGATGTTTTGAAGAATAAAGGGAAAGGAGTTTGACAACTGATGGCACATGAGTAATTCATGCCAGATCCCTCTATTTGTAATATACTTATTTGCCACTTAGTGTAAATAATCTCAAGGCATTCATCTGAGATGTATATGTCATATCTCCCCAAGTACACTGTGTTTTGTGTAAGCTTCCTAAGGACAGCACAGCCTACACTAGCAGGGGTCCAGTCTGTTGATGTTATGAGAGGTGAAAAGGAAAAATAATAAACATTGATATCAAGTTTTCCAATCTAAGTAACCAAAGTTACTTCAACCAAGGTGTCTCATCCATCTCTCCAATACTCTGACATGGCTAAGACTGGGTGTTTAAAGCAAGTATTATATTTGAATACTGAACTATAAAGCTACTTGTTGGGCTGTACCACACAGGCCTGCAAGCTCTGTACTTGCTCAGCCTCAAGACTGTGAAAAGAGCCCAGAGTCATCAACAGAGAAATCAATAGTTTAGCTGAAAGGAGATCTTACATGTCAGATGCACAAGGGTCCTGGAATGACACCATTCCAGCAACTGCAGAAGGCAGGCAGGCTGGATGGACATAGCAGCAATCTTCCCTCCCAGAGGGAAGGGGCCATTTCTAGTTATAGGGGGAATTACATCCATTTGACTCATTAGTTACCAGAGAAACCCACAGAGGGGAAAGGGCCCTTCTAGACCCTCAGGCTAAGTGCCTTCGCTCTGGGCAGAAGTCTTCCCTTTGTTAAACTATCACTCTGGTCTAAAGATTAAAACAATCACTGGGTAGTGGGAGCAAGTGCGTAGGTTATTAGCTGATTAGGCTCTACATTGAAGAGGTCAGTGAGTGGGGTGAAGGTGAAAGTGAAGGTCAAGCAGGTGATGTACAGAGAGCAAGCCAACAGCCATCTTGGGTGGTCTGATCACACACTGGTGTTAATATTAATTTTAAAAGCCATGAACCATTATTCTAGAAGAACTACACTAATGCCTCCTTCTGTAAGAAATGGATGGATAAATGAAACAAATTGTTATTGATCAGAGCCAACTATTCAAAAGGCAAACACATAAAAGTTTGCTTAACTTCCCTTTACAAGAATTCCTAAATGCTATTTTCATCTTTTAATCTTGGGTGACATGTACAGACAGCTCAAGCTTTCCTCTTCTGGTTTGTCTTACCACCAGAAACACTGCACACCAGGGTATAGTTTTTGCTCTCTATATTAAACGTTGTACGTTATGGATGTGGTTTTGGACTAGGTACATGATTTGTAATTTAGAAGCTCAATATGCTGAGAATGCAGAATCATATGGGAATCCAATAAGAAAGTGAAGATGTTACATCAATTACTTATTCTTGCAATCAATTGTGTTGATAAGTGTACAATTACTTTTAACTACTGGGAGAGATCCTGAGAGGAAAACAGTAACTAAGCTGAAAATTGAAAAAAAATAAACTGGATATAGGTTCATTTGGTTTTATTTTGTTTAAACTTTTAGGCAACATAGTTGTATTTCTTGTTGCCTATGTTGCCTAAAAGTTACAACAAGAAATACAACTATGTTGCCTAAAAGTTTAAACAAAATAAAACCAAATGAACCTATATCCAGTTGTATTTCTAAATGATACTGAGAGTTAATTATGTTGTGAAATAGAAAAAAATGTGGCTGGAGGTGGGTTTAGATTGCCATGTCTTTTGAAAGGAATAGAAATAGAGTAGTGTGCCACGATGCAGGCAGGCTAGAGGTTTGTGAATGATGGTTTGAAGATGGTCCTTTTTATGGATTCTTATTGCTCAGGAAACAAGCAGCAGAATTATCACCTATGCAGGATTAAGTAAGTGAAACATCAGGTTTGTGGAGGGAGGAGAGTCAATGAAATCGTTATCCTGAATTGGTAGAACTGATTAGTAAAATGTAGACAGTGCTGAGGTTTGCCTTCATAAATTTAAAGTAAGCCTGACTGCATTTTTATTTCCTTCGGGTTCAACTGTACAGGCTTGTAAGGGAAAAACTAGATTCAACTGGGATAAAATTGGTCAAGCAAGAAAGATTGAGGAAGAAAAGGCCAAGGAAACAGGGTATATGCAACGGAGCAATTGTAATAATAATGCATGGGATCCAAGCAGATAAGGAGAAAGGAAGGACAAGGTGTGATAGGAAAGTGTGGCAGTGGAGGTCCTGGAGCTCTGAAGTGGAAATACAGAGCTAGAGATCACACTGTGTGATATCTGAAAGATTTGGAAGGTGGGGCAATTATTGGTAATGACAAGATCTAGTGGGAACTCAAGGAGCTACATGGCAGAGGGAACAGCATCAAGGAACTATGAGGCCTGGATACTGATGGGATCTTTCCTGTATCTACTGCAATCACCAGCAATGGGAGGAAAAAACCCAATGAGCTAAGAGTTAAAATCTTCACTGAATGAGAGCAGTGGCTGGAAAGATGAAGATAATGGTACCAAATGAAGGGAGGAAACATGACAGAGTTATTTATAGAATGGACTCTGGAGTCCAACAGCTGGGGTTTGAATCCTGGCTCTAACATTTTTCTAGCCGTTTGACTGTAAGCTACTAACTGATCATCCCAGTCAGCTCAAATGCATCTATAAACTAAGGAGAGAAATATACATAACTCACAGCTTTGTTGTTAGGATTAAATCAGATCAATGTCTGGCAAAGGATAATCAATATACGTGTTATTAGCTTGTGGAATACACTGAGAGATGCGAGTTTCTCTGTGTGTGTGTGTATAGGCACGTATTTATCAGGTAGCATCCAGGAATCAGCAATAAAGAGCAAAGTCCAGCAAGACATAGTTGCTGGAGAGAAAAAAGCCATCACTTGAGAAGGCTTCAGAGAAAGTTTTGACCTGGGGGTCATGTTTCAATGACAGCAAAAGAGTACTCAGGATGCTCAGCAGAGGCTAAATATACAGGGCTTAGCTGGCAACAGACTTGGTTCTAGAAGGCAACAGGCAGGGATCTAGGGTGGTACAGAGGAGAGGAAGAGTGGGTCAGATTTTAGGGGATGGACAGAGCTCTGTAGGGGTGAGTGTCCAGGTCTCGGCAGATCCTTCCAAGTCAGGTAAACTAACAACGTGCAGTACGAGGCCCGTGGCCCTGATTGTATTTCCTCTGGTGACCAGTCTCTCACAGTTGTTCAGAAGATGGTGTGAGAAAGTCCTACAGAGGACTGGCCAAGCGCATCTGTAGCCAGTATGTCAGTTAGAGGAACCATTGCCAGGCAGGGAGGCGGAATACTTCAGGGAAACAATGAGAAGTTAATTGATTGGTGCCAAAAGTCAATCCTAACAGCTAATTCAGGTCCCCAAGACTAGATCAAACACCAATATATGTTTTCAAAGCACCTGAATTTCTTCAAGGCACATATAATATTAATTACATGTTTAATTGTATGTTTATTTACTTAATGCCTGTTTCCCCTCCCAGAATTGGCAGGGAATGTCTCTTCTATTCCCTCTTGAAGCTTGAAAGCTTTGCCCATTGGGTAAGCACCTATTTTTGTTGTTCGCTCAGTCATCTCTGACTCTTTGTGCCCCTGTGGACTGCAGCATGCCAGGCTTCCCTGTCTGTCACTATCTCCAGGAGTTTACTCAAACTCATGTCCATTGAGTTGATGATGCCATCCAACCATCTCATCCTCGGTTGCCCCCTTCTCCTCCTGCCCTCAATCTTTCCCAGCAGCAGGGTCTTTTCCAGTGAGTTGGCTCTTTGCGTCAGACTGAGAAAGCACCTATATCTGTATCTAATTCATTTCTATGCATCTGTATCTATGCTCCCTTTGCGTCTCTGTCTATTGCATGTTTGTGAAAGGGTTATGTTAAGAATTAAGTTGCAAAAAAAGATTTATTGGCAACAATCATACCTAATTTCGAAATTTCACTTCCTAAGCTAGTTGCGTTTGTGTCCACTTACCCATGGTGAATCAAGGTTGTTTTTGGAAGAACAGCATATCGAGTAATGCAGGTCTGGTCTACAACTGTCCTGAGAGCTTTGCTAGCAACATCTTTCTAGACTTTTCTCAAGGGAAATAAAAAAATGGGGACTTGATCTGGAGGAATCAAATAGTCTTTGAAATGTTTCAACTTGATTAGCATTGTGTGATGAGCCTAGCATGAATAAAAGGTTATTTGAGACATCCATCTCATAGCCTAAGTTAATGGAAAAAGAGATCTTATTTTTATGTTGCCTGGGATTGTTCAGTGATTATTTCATGTAAGTTCTTTGTTGTTGTTGTTGTTCCCCAACTAGATCATAACTCTCCAGTGACAAGAAAGAGTGTCACTTAGACTGGAAGCAGCGAAGTCTCGTTTGGCCAAAGCCAGCAGTTTCTTATTATACTACGCGAGCTATGTTTGGGCATGTCAGAGTGGTGTCATGTAACCCTACATGAAAAAGACCATCTTGTGGTCTGGGCGCTGTGGTTAATGGGTGAGAAAACAAGGTTTCAGAGCATTGCCACGCTTTTAATGGGGCCTTCTGGAATTAATGAGGCCGTGTTCTCAGGGCATGAGGGATGAGAGCAGACACCAGATCACTGACTGCTGTATCCCCCAGAGTGTATTATGCTGCCGATGGTGGTTATGGGGTTAATAATTATTTTTCCCAGTAACTGGAAGTAGTATATTTTTTCACTGTCACATTCTCAGATAGCTGCTGTGGTGTTACCCTTTTGTACGTGTAGTAGCACACTTGGTTGAAGCTGACACTTTTCCAGAGTTGAGAAAGCTATCAGGAGACTGCTGAAACAAGGCAGCTTGTAGTTTGTTTCCTGGGCTTCATTTACTGCCTCTAGTTGAATTAACAAACAATTTAACAGCAATGTCTGTATTTAAATAGAAGAAAAGGGAAAAGAGAAGGCCCAGGTGGGGATTTCACGGAAAAGCCAAAGTACTTTGCAGAGAGCTCTAGTGAAACTGAAGCAGTGACCCAAGATACACCAGGTTAAAACAGACAGCATCACAGATTCAGGGGAAAAAAAAGGGCAGGAAGGTGAATAAAGAGAGATGGTGAGAGGGACGGGTGTTGAAGCATACAAAAATTAAGGGTCCCTGGGGTCGACTAGACCTGAAACAACGTGCACACTCGACTTTGGGCATTGTTCTTCTCACCCTAGCTTTCTCTGTTTATTTGGTTGAAATCTGTGTCCCAGTGCACCTGTTTTAGGTGGAATTGAAAGTGCAATCCTAGAAATTCTTTACACAGAAGCTTGGCTTAAATCTGTTCGACTCACTAGGTTGTACCCCTTTAATCCTGTCACTTTCCCAGCTGACAAGCCATATTGGCAGAGATGAAAAGGAAGGCTAACTTGTTCTTGGCCTTTCTTCCCACAACACCTTTTCCTCGCACAGTGTACCAACACAATTCTGAAATGCTCACAGGGATGTTTAAGATCTGGCCTTCAAATGGCAATATCCAAAAATGTGCTGTGTTGTCTGAGTAAGACTCCTGAATATATTGTTGTGCTCTAGTCTTTATGATGACATTCTTGACTCTCATTCTGCAAAGGGTATACTACAGCCTCCTGTCTCCCTCTGCTGCCCTGCCTCTCTCCCCTTACTGCCAAAACAGTCTTTTCAAAAATGTGAAGCACATCATGAAACATTCCTGCCTAAAATCCTTTAATGACTTATTTCTCCTGGATTAAAACCTATATCTTTACCATGGTCTACAAGGTTTTGAACACTCTTACCTCCAATCTTATCTCACTGTTACTTACCAATATTTCTAATTACTTCAATTATACATGCAATTATTTTTAAAATACTTTTTAAGTGTTTGTCTCTCCCATTAGAATGTAAACTGCATGGGGACAGGAACTTGGTCACATTTCTTCATTCCTGTATCTCTAGTACCTAGGACAGCATTTGAGACATAATAGATAACTATAAAATAATCACAGAGTGAGTAAATACTAGCTTAAAATTCTCAGAGCACTTTCATTCTCATGAAAGGATCACTTTTTTCTTTGACTGTCTTACTAAAATTTTTTCTTTAGCTTATTATTGCTTATGAAATACATATTTGCCTTTCTGAGTCCACATTTATAATTAAATATGGGCTGCCTGGTGTTGTCCTTCATAGCTGGGAATAATCCTATTTGCAATATTGATTATTCTCTAATGTGTATCCAGCAGGCTTCTCCTGAGTAATACCTTGTGACCTGGGACACTGAGGCCCAGTCCTGAGCCCTGCACTTAGAGGGCCTCAATCTGCTCCTCTGCTGGCCTCACCTAGGGGATCAGAGCCCATGAGGCCAAGGGGATGTGCTCACTTACACCTGTCCACTACTTTCTTTGTGTATGTGTTTTCACTTCTTTTTTTAAAAATTGAAGGGTAGTTGACTTACAATGTCATGTTCATTTCTGCTGTACAGCAAAGTGACTCAGTTACACATATATCTACATTCTTCTTTTCGTATTTTTTTCCATTATGGTTCAGCACAGGATATTGAATATACTTCCCTGTGCTATACAGTAGGGCCTCGTTGTCATCCATTCTATATATAGTAGCTTATCTCTGCTAACCCCAACCTCCCACTCCATGCCTCACTTAAACTCCTCCCATTTGGCAAATGCACGTCTGTTCTCTGTGTTTGCGAGTCTCTTTCGTAGATAGGTTCCTTTGTGTCATATTTTAGATTCCATATATAAGTGATGTCTTATGGTATTTGTCTTTTTCTTTCTGGCTTACGTCACTTAGTATGATAATCTCTAGTTGCATCCATGTTGCTGCAAATGGCATGATTTCATTCTTTTTTATGGCTGAATGGCTGTATGTATGTATGCATGTGTGTGTGTGTGTGTGTGTGTATGTGTCTATACACACACCACATTTTCTTTATCCATTCCTCTGTTGATGAACCTTTGGGTTGTTTACATGTCTTGGCTCTTGTAAATAGTGCTGTTATGAAAATATAGGTGCATGTATCTTGTTGAATTAACAGTTTTGTCTGGATATATGCCCAGGAGTGGGATTACTGGATCATATAGTAATTCTACGTTTAGTTTTCTGAGGAACCTCCATGCTGTTCTCGATAATGGCGGCACCAGTTTACATCCCCGCCAACAGTGTAGGAGGGTTCCCTTTTCTCCTCACCCTTTCCAGCACTTGTTATTTGTAGATTATTTTGATGATGGCTGTTCTGACCAGTGTGAGGTGGTACCTAATTGTCGTTTTGATTTGCATTTCTCTAATAATTAGCAATGTTGTGCATCTTTTCATGTGCCTATGGCTATCTGTATTGCTTCTTTGGAGAAATGTCTTTATCCGTTCCTCTGGATATTTTAGGTCTTCTGCCTAGTTTTTGACTGCATTGTTTTGTTATTGTTGAGTTACTTGTTTGTATATTTTGGCATTTAAGCCCTTGTTTGTTTGCATAGTTTGCAAATATTTTCTCCTGTTCTATAAGGTGATTTTTTGTCTCACTTATGGTTTCCTTTGCTGTGAGTACTACTTTTTTTTTTTTATCACATTCCACTACACAGGACCCAGGCCTTTCATGCTCAGACTTTCATGCTCAATCCAAGTCATCTTCTAGGTCCCATGAGACTCCTTTCTTCAAGACCTGGTCCAGTATGTACCAAATTCTTTGGTCTTGGAGTGGCCATTGCCATAGGTGTGAATGGAACTTGATCAAGCAGGCCAGGGTGTGCACATGCCTGTGTGCAGGACTGGAAAGACCAAGGGCTGAGGTTGGATGGAGATGTAGGTCTGGCCATCAAGTATCCCCAAGTTGGTCAGAGAGACTTGTCTCCTATAGTAAAGAGGGCCTTGCTTCGGGGATTTACTCTGAGATTTTTGATGGTTTATTCTACAGACTTGAAGTTAGAATAAGAAAGAAGGCTATTCATAGGAAACTAAGATAAAAGAAAGTGTGCTGTTGATAAGAGGCTCTTAAGAGTTAAAGAAGCCATAAAGTGAAAACTATATTACCAGACTTATTTATTGTTTGTTTGGCCAGAGTATAAAGATTTTCAGAATGCTCCAAGTTATATGTTTTACCTTTTCTCCATAAGCCAGTTCTTGAGGAAGGAAGGAAAGGTAAGTTACTTCCTGTCTCTTCATAAATATTCTTATAGACATTAATATAGACTAGAAAGTGATTTTTTAAATACTTTATGCCACCCTTCCTGAAGTTATGCTCAGCTGTACTGATTACCTCTGTAACTATAAAATAGCAAAGTTTGTGATTTGAAAGCAAAACATAGACATGTTCTGTTCACTCCCTGAACCTACTTTAGTATTTCACGTTCAGGGTGGGAGCATGGCTGTGGATCAGATTTTGTGGCCTAGCTCTTGCTCCCTTCCTGAAAAGACATGAAAGTGGCCTTTTGGTGTGGACTAAAGGAGCAACTATCTACATTTATATCTTCTCCCTCCTTTTATTCTGGTTTATGTCCACACATACAGGATTTAAGCAGTATAAAGTAGGTATCCCCCAAAAAAGAATCATAGCAAAATAGAGGACATATAAATAAATTATTAATGCATTTGCATTTTGCAGAGGGTCTTAAAAGTGATGAATCTAATGATTTGGTTATGTAGATAACAGCCAGCATTGTGTATACTTAAAATTGTCTGACTAGAGATACAAATGTTAATTGAGCATTTTTTGGACAATTGTTTTTTAATACTATACAGTTGTCATTTATAAATTCTTATAAGTTTTTTAATCAAAAGAGATAAGGTGAAAGTGAATAAGAAATAGAGGCTAAACAGAAATACAGTTGTTGAGGGTAATAAAAGTAAACAATGCAAATTATCCTCATTATGCTGAAAGGGATTTACAGTGTTAAAAGGTCTCCTTTCCACTTTAAAACAAAAATTAAATGAGAAAGATATTTTGACAGTCCAAATGTAGATTAGGGCTATAATTAGGATAACATAAGTCACAGATTTCACTAATGGAATAAAAAAATCAAACATCGTTAATACACAATTCATGCACATTCACCTTTCTCATGAACAGAGGAGGCTGGTGGGCTGCAGTCCATGGGGTCGCTGAGAGTCGGACACGACTGAGGGGCTTCACTTTCACTTTCATGCATTGGAGAAGGAAATGGCAACCCACTCCAGTGCTCTTGCCTGGAGAATCCCAGGGACGGGGGAGCCTGGTGGGCTGCCGTCTATGGGGTCGCACAGAGTCGGACAGGACTGAAGTGACTTTAGCAGCAGCAGCACCTTTCTCAAAGTTGCTGAAGTAAGCCATACAAAATGTCTTAGTAGATTTATAACATATCCATTTTGTTCAAATTGAGGCAACTTTGCAATTTAAAGTTTTTATTGATTTATATAATTTTCTTATGAGATATGGTATCTACCTGGTTTATCTTCAATTAGTAAATACAGGGTTTATACAGGTATAGTGAATTCTGCTTAGCAGGCATGAAAGTTTAGACATTAAAACTTTGAATTATTACATGGTAGAGTTTGGAGTGAGAAGGGATGTGATGAAAATGTATCTTTGATAGTGTTAGATACGAAGCATCATGGAGTCCAAAATTTTTGACAGAGAGGAGCTGTTTTCAGGTGCTATACTGCCAATCTGGTGCTGTCTCTCTGCCAAAAATCAGGTGCTTATGTAAACACATACTCAATGCCATAGAACAGATTAGAAAATGCACAAGAGGTGCCATCCCCAGGAAATAAGCAGCTATAATTGGCATTTCGCAGAACATATTGAAATAAAGTACACCTTGTATTTCAGAATGACATGGACCAGGTATAGAACTATAGAAACACTGTTGGTGAAATCAGAAGTTTGGGATCTTATCACTAGAGTGACTGAAATTAGGCACGGCTCAGTACAGTTTGGCATGGCACACACAGACAGGCTCAGAATGTAAGCATTCAGACAAGACTGGTTTAGAGATACAGGTTTCTAATACAGATGGTCTGGAAGTTAATGCAGAATCACTCTGCATTATAGTCATAGTTCTTGAATATCTAGCTAAGTAATTTTTGAAAATCTCTCAATCCTAATAAGTTGTATATGTGTGGGTGCCCAGTTGCTCAGTCATGTCCGACTCTTTGTGACCCCATAGACTGTGGCCCACCAGGCTTCTGTCTGTGGGATTTTCCAAGCAAGAATACTGGGGTGGGTTGCCATTTCCTACTCCAAAGTTGTATATAGCTTTTATAGTTTGTATTCTGTGTAGTGAAACTATTCATTCTCAAGTATAATTTTAAGGATTTAAGAAAAAAACATTCTGAAAAGGGAATCTAAAATGTAGATATGTATAAAGAGAGTTTTTAAATTGGGTGAACTCACACTAAGAATTACACTTAGGATTCAGTTGCTCAGATTTGAAAAACAGGTAGGAATTACTCCAGCTGAATGATGTTTGAATGGAGTAAAGTTTATTACTTTCTAGATGGTGTTCACCAGAGAAGGCGATGGCACCCCACTCCAGTACTCTTGCCTGGAAAATCTCATGGACAGAGGAGCCTGGTAGGCTGCAGCCCATGGGGTCATGAAGAGTCGGACACAACTGAGTGACTTCCCTTTCACTTTTCACTTTCATGCATTGGAGAAGGCAATGGCAACCCACTCCAGTGTTCTTGCCTGGAGAATCCCAGGGACAGGGGAGCCTGGTGGGCTGCCATCTATGGGGTCGCACAGAGTTGGACACAACTGAAGTGACTTAGCAGCAGCAGCAGCAGCAGATGGTATTCACATAATCCTTGAATGCATAGAATAAAACAGGCCGTAGTCTATGATTTTTGTACCTAAAATCACTCAAAGTTTCCCAAGATGAAATTGCTGTTTGGTTCTTTATGAAAATGAGTCACAGAACAAGAACATGACAGAAATAACATAGCCTAGGTCTGCTCCTTGACTCTCCCAACAGTATCATTTTTGTGGAGGACAGAATTAAGTTTTCTATGATACCACCTTGTCAGACTGGGCCTAAGTACTAATTGCTGCATTTCCTAAAGTGCAATATAAATATTCCTCATCTAGCCTCCCAAGGTATCTCAGCTGATTAGGAGTGTGGTTACCAGGCAAAATTCAAAAGTAAGGCTTAAAAACATTCCACTTCCTGCTCACAATGGAATTTAGTTTGGCCTCATAAATCATGTATATGCTATCAATTCTCTCTTTTATTGATGATAGGTCAATAAGAGCATATGTAGTTTTAACTGTACAAATGGACACATAATACTTTGGATGTAAAACATTAAATCTGAAAAAATTAAAGCATCCATCATGCAAAATGCAAGCAGCTTGCCTTGTTGAAATACTTGCATTTCCCAAAAGCAACATGTTCTTCCACACCACTTTGCCTCCACACAAGCTCCCTAGAAAGTCTCTCTCCTTGTCCTAATGTGGCTGATTCCTGCTCATCTGTTAAGACTCATCTTGGCCATCACATCTTCCAGGCATCCTTCCTTAATATTTTTCTGCCCAATCCAGCTAGTCAATTATGGATATTCTTCCTGTGTGCTTTTGTCTGTCTTAAGACATTATCATCCAGTATTGAATTCATGGCTTAGTTTATCTATCTCACCAGAGAACACCAAATTTATCTTTTAACTCTGAATTATCAATGCTTAATTTAGTGCCTGGTAGAAGAAATACTATAGCATATGCAATGATGTCAAAATGCAAAGGACCAGGCAAGCTTTTGATAAAGCCTTTGATGTGTTAAATGGTGAAATATTAGTTACCATCAGTGGAATTGTCTTATTACTGAATGCCTGGAACAGACTATATTTTATGAAACTCATGAATATATAGTTCTATTGAAGAGTCTATTAGGTGAGATTGAAAATTAATTTTAACCAAGAAGACTTGCTGGCCTTAGAGCTAAGTTAATTGAAAAGGGTCTTAAAATGGAAGACTGTGGATACAGGTTTCTTTTTATTTAAATTTTATTGGAATATGGTTGATTTACAATGCTGTGTTGTTTTCTGGTGTATAGCAAAGTGAGTCAGTTATATGTGTGTGTGTGTTTGTGTTTAGTCACTAAGTTGTATCCAACTCTTTTCTGACTCCATAGCCTACAGCCCACCAGGCTCCTCTGTCCATGGAATTTCCCAGGCGAGCATACTGGAGTGGGTTGCCATTTCCTTCTCCAGGGGATCTTCCTGACCCAGGGATAGAATCTGGGTCTCCTGGCATTACAGATAGTAGTTCCTTAATAGTTATCTATTTTATATATAGTAGTGGTTATTATATATGTCAACCCCAATATCCCAATTTACCCCTCCCTCCATCCCCCCCACCAGAAACCATAAAATTGTTTTCTACATCCGTAATTCTGTTTCTATTTTGTAGAAAAGTTCATTTGTATCCTTTTTTTTTAGATTCCACATACCAGTGATATCACACAGTATTTGTTGTAAGCAGAGGCTGCTCTTTGCTGGAGCAGCCATGAAGAGATATGCCATGTCCAAGGTAAGAGAAACCCAAGTAAGACAGTAGGAGTTGCAAGAGGGTATCAGAGGGCAGACACACTGAAACCATACTCACAGAAAACTAGTCAATCTAATCACACTAGCACCACGGCCTTGTCTAACTCAATGAAACTAAGCCATGCCCGTGGGGCCACCCAGGACGGGCAGGTCATGGTGGAGAGGTCTGACAGAAGGTGGTCCACTGGAGAAGGGAATGGCAAACCACTTCAGTATTCTTGCCTTGAGAACCCCATGAACAGAATGAAAAGGCAAAATGATAGGATACCAAAAGAGGAACTCTCCAGGTCATTAGGTGCCCAACACACTACTGGAGATCAGTGGAGAAATAACTCCAAAAAGAATGAAGGGATGGAGCCAAAGCAAAAACAATACCCAGCTGTGGATGTGACTGGTAATAGAAGCAAGGTCCGATGCTGTAAAGAGCAATATTGAATAGGAATCTGGAATGTCAGGTCCATGAATCAAGGCAAATTGGAAGTGGTCAAACAGGAGGTGGCAAGAGTGAACGTCGACATTTTAGGAATCAGCGAACTAAAATGGACTGGAATGGGTGAATTTAACTGAGATGACCATTATATCTACTACTACGGGCAGGAATCCCTTAGAAGAAATGGAGGAGCCATCATGGTCAACAAAAGAGTCCGAAATGCAGTACTTGGATGCAATCTCAAAAACGACAGAATGATCTCTGTTCATTTCCAAGGCAAACCATTCAATATCACAGTAATCCATGTCTATGCCCCAACCAGTAACACCGAAAAAGCTGAAGTTGAACAGATGTATGAAGACCTACAAGACCTTTTAGAACCAATACCCAAAAAAGATGTCCTTTTCATTATAGGGGACTGGAATGCAAAAGTAGAAAGTCAAGAAACACCTGGAGTAACAGGCAAATTTGGCCTTGGAATACGGAATGAAGCAGGGCAAAAGCTAATAGAATTTTGCCAAGAGAATGCACTGGTCATAGCAAACACCCTCTTCCAACAGCACAAGAGAAGACTCTACACATGGACATCACCAGATGGTCAACACCGAAATCAGATTGATTATATTCTTTGCAGCCAAAGATGGGGAAACAGTGTCAGACTTTATTTTGGGGGGCTCCAAAATCACTGCAGATGGTGATTGCAGCCATGAAATTAAAATTAAAAGCTGCTTACTCCTTGGAAGGAAAGTTATGACCAACCTAGATAGCATATTGAAAAGCAGAGACAGTACTTTGCCAACAAAGGTCTGTTTAGTCATGGCTATGGTTTTTCCAGTGGTCATGTATGGATGTGAGAGTTGGACTGTGAAGAGAGCTGAGTGCCAAAGAATTGATGCTTTTGAACTGTGATGCTGGAGAAGACTCTTGAGAGTCTCTTGGACTTCAAGGAGATCCAACCAGTCCATTCTGAAGGAGATCAGTCCTGGGTGTCCTTTGGAAGGAGTGATGCTAAAGCTGAAACTCCAGTACTTTGGCCACCTCATGCGAAGAGTTGACTCATTGGAAAAGACTCTGATGCTGGGAGGGTTTGGGGGCAGGAGGAGAAGGGGATGACAGAGGATGAGATGGCTGGATGGCATCACTAACTTGATGGACATGAGTTTGAATGAACTCCGGGAGATGGTGATGGACAGGGAGGCCTGGCATGCTGCGATTCATGGGGTTGCAAAGAGTCGTACACGACTGAGCAACTGAACTGAACTGAACTGAACTGACTTCACTCAGTATGACAATCTCTAGGCCATTTCATGTTGCTGCAAATGGCATTCTTTCTTTCTTTTTTATGACACAGTAATAGTCTATTGTACGTATGCACCATATCTCCTTATCCATTCCTCCGTTCGTGGACATTTAGGTTGCTTCCATGTCTGGGTTATTGTAAATAGTGTTGCAATGAATATTGGGTTACATGTATCTTTTTGTGTCTTATGGTTTTCTACGTTTATATGGACAGGAGTGGGATTTCTGGAAAATAGGATAGTTCTATTTTAGGTTTTTAAGTAATCACCATTCTGTTTTCTCTAGCGGCTATATCAGTTTACATTTCCAGCAACAGTGTTTGTGGGTCCCTTTTCTCCAGCATTTATTGTATGTGGATTTTTTGATGATGACCATTCTGACCAGTGTGAAGTGATACCTCATGGTAGTTTTGATTTGCATTTTTCTAGTAATTAATGAAGTTGAGCATCTCTTCATGTGGTTTTTGGCTATCTGTATGTCTTCTTTGGAGAAATGTCTATTTAGATCTTTCACTTTTCTTTTTTTTAATTTTGAGCTGCATGAATTGTTTGTATTATTTGGAAATTAATAATCAAATCCATATTGTACTGGCACAAACACAGAAATATACATCAGTGTAAAGTTCTGAGATAAACTTATGCACCTATGGTCACCTAGTTTATGACAAAGGGGACAAGAGTATGCAATGGAGAAAAGACAGTCTCTTCAATAAGTGGTGCTGGGAAAACTGGACAGCTACATGTAAACAAATGAAATGAAAACACTTCCTAACACCATATATAAATTCAAAATGGATTAAAGAACTAAATGTAAGGCTGGATACTAACTCTTGAAGGAAAACATAGACAGAACACTCTTTGACATAAATCACAGCAAGATCTTTTTCCACCTCCTAGAGTAATGAAAATAAAAACAAAGAAACGGGACCTAACTAAACCTAAAAGCTTTTGCACAGCAAAGGAAACCATAAACAAAACGAAAAGATAACTCTCAGAATGGGAGAAAATATTTGCAAATGAAGCAACTGAGAAGGGATTAATCTCCAAAAAAAGATACAGGTTTCTGAAACACTAATATTATCATCATTGTCCTACTAATAGTGAATATGTGCTGAGCACCTAGTCTGCAATAGGTACCGTTGAGCTTTCTCTGTGAATATGTTTTGTTTAATCACAACATTCTTATGAAATAGACATTGGTATTTTACACAAACTAAGGATGAGAAAACTGAGGCTTAGGGAGAATAAAATAAGCAACTTGTCTGAAATCACACAGTAATTTACTAATATACATGATTTACTAATATACCAGTCTATTTGTCTCTGATGCCCATGGTCTTCAATACTGGGCTATCCTGTTTCCATTAGGTACAACCCAGATGTGTTCACAGGTGTTTCATTCCCTTACTGCCATGACCAGGTATTTTCTAGCTTTCCCCCTTCGTATCAGTGGATCCTGTAATGGCTTGTGGCTCCTCGAATCAAAACCCTGTTTCTCATCTTTCCCAGTGCTCATCTAGCAGCAAGAATAATCGATGAGGTTTGGACAGAAGAAAAGTTTTGTGTTTCTACTCTAAGCTCCCACTTGGAATCCTCCAGTTCCTTCTGTTCTAGTATTAATTATGCAGAAGGGAACGTAGAATTGAAATGAAAGGCAATGGGTGGAGAGGGAAAGTAAACTCCATTCTGCTTCTTTAACTCTGATCCCAGTTGCCATAGCTGACACTTCTGCTGAAACACTTCCAACAGAAATAGTGTGTTAAAGAGAAAAGAGTAAGGATGGGAAAAGGGGCTAGTATGGAAAATATGAGGTTAAGTACCAATCCAAACTTATATTTCTGTTGAAATATATAAAGTGCACAAATCATAAATGAACCTTTTGAATTTTCACAAAATGAACACATATTTGTAATCACCACCCACATCAATAAACAGATCATCAATACATTGTGGCTTTAAATCACATGTTCCTGATGACTGAGGTAGGATACCTTATGTGATTAATAGACATTTCAATTGCTTACTTAATGAGATGACTCTTCAAGTCTTGCCTATTTTTTCTTACTACATTGTCTTTCTCTTAATGTGTAAGGTTTCAAAAAATATTCTGAACATAATCCTTTATCAGTTATATATACTGCAAATGTTTTCTCTCCCTTATTTACCTACCTGCCTTTGAATGAATGTCTTTAATAAACAGACCTTTTTAATTTTTATATACTTTAAAAAATAACTATGTAATTCATAAAATTCACATGTAATACAATTTATCAATAATTTTCTAATAGTGCATTTTGTGTCCTATCAAAGAAATCTTTGGCTTCTAATAAATTGTAAAGCTATTTTCTTATCTTCCAAAAACTACATTTTCTCTCACAAATTTGTATCTATAATCCATCTAGAAGTGATTTTTGTGGGTGGTGTGAATTGTGCAAGAAACATTTTTTCTTCTGAACATGCCATTAACCCAGAATTATTTATTGGAGAGGCCATCCTTTCTCCATAATGCTATATCATCTTTGCCCTAGTCAAGTGTTGGTGTAGGTAAAAATTCTTTTCTGGATTTTATTTTTTTGCTTCCTTGGTTTAACTGTCTGAGTGCCAATACCACACTCCTTCAATTAGGTAACAATGTAAGACTTTGAAGTTTGTTCTTCAAAATTTGGTTATTTGTGACTCTTTACATTTTCAATAATATTAAAACCTACTATCCATTTTTTAAAAAATGAGATATCTGATGGAATTTGTACAAGATTTGCATTAAATAGGAACATCAATTTGCAGAAAATTGAAACCTATAAATACTGAATCTTTCAATCCAAAAACTTGACATAACCTCTCAGTTTTCTAGGCCATTTTAATATTTCTCAGAATATTTTATTTTGAGATGTATTTTTGTGGAGAAATTTTACGTTTTGTCCTTTTTTTTAAAAATTCTATTTCAGATGTCAGTTTTTAGTTTCATTTTTTAATTGGTGGGACATATAAATACCTTCAATTTTTTTATATTGTCTTGTGTAAAGACATCACTGAAGTTTCTTAATAATTGAACTATTTATAATTTTAGATTTTTTAAATGTACCATCATGTATATGAGTTTTATTTATTTTTCATTCTTGAGCATTTTCTTTCCTTTCTCCTGTCTTCCCTCCATTCCTTCCTCTGCTCTCCCCTCCATTCCTCCCTTGCCTGCCTGCCTTTTCCCTCTTGTTTTGTTTTCCTTTATAATACTAGTAGGGGCCTTCAATATGATGAGAATAGAAGGGTGATAGTGTGAATGTTCTCTCAATCTAGTCTCAGGCAGAAAACTTTTAATACTATATAGTATTAATACAAGGTTTGCTATAATTTTATAATTACTCTATCACATAAGTAACTTTTCTTCTAATTATAGTTGGCTGAGATATTTTAATTTTGGTGTTTAATTATTCCAAATGTTTCTTTTGCTGCTATTGAGATCATCATATGAGTTTTCTTCTTTATTCTGTTAATATAGTTATTTTAATTTTAGAATATTTAAAAAAAACCTTGCTTTTTGGAATAAACTTAACTTTATTGTAATATAATCTTTTCATACACATTTGATTTGCTCATTTTTTTTCAGGTTTTGCTTTGTTCATGAAAGATTGGCTTGTAAATTTCATTCTTAAAATGAAATAATCATTTGGTATCAAGATTTCATTGACCTTAAAGAAGTATTGGGGAACTTTCTTTTTTTATTAGTACCATTTCTCTGGAATAGTTTGTATGGATGGTTGTTATTTTTCTTAAAATGTTTGAAAGAAATCACTGTAAAGTTGTCTGGTTCTTACATTTACTTGATATTATTGGAAGTTTTAGTTTCAGCTTCAATTTGTTGAATACATCTAGAACTATTTAGATTTTCTTATTATTTCATCTGCTTTTGAAAGTTTTTTTCTTGGCTATTTTTCTGAATTTTGAAAATGTATTGACACAAAGTTGTTTATAGCATGCCTCTATTTTTTATAATAAACTCTTAAAATAAATCTATCTTTTTGTTCCTGGTACTAGTAATTTGTACTTTCTTTTATAATAATCCTAAATGTTTAAATAGTATGTAGAAAAGCAACTGATTTCCATAGCATAACATTGTATACTGTGACCTTTCTAGACTTATTAATTCTGGGAATTTTTTTTGTGTGTATATTCTTTGAGTTATTCTACATAGATATTATACCATTTATGAAAGATAGTTTCATTACTTACTTTTAAACCTATAAATCTTTATTTCACTTTATCATCTTATTGTACTAACTGGAACTTCTACTATGATGTTAAATAGGACTGGGGAGAAAAAATATCTTTGTCTTGTATCTGATTTGGGGGGAGGCATCACATTTTCACCCTTAAGAACAATGCTAGCTTTTCTGTAAATGTTCATTATCAAACTGAGAAAGTTCTTCTCTATTTTCAGTTTACTGAAGTTTATTTTTGTTGTGGTGGTAGTTTTGTTTTTTTATCATGAATAGACACTACATTTTGTCAAATGCTTTTTCTGCAACAATTGATATAATCATATAATTTTTCTTAAGTCTGTTGATATAGTGGATGCTGCTAAGTTGCTTCAGTCGTGTCCAACTCTGTGCAACCCCATAGACGGCAGCCCACCAGGCTCCCCCATCCCTGGGATTCTCCAGGCAAGAACACTGGAGTGGGTTGCCATTTCCTTCTCCAATGCATGAAAGTGAAAAGTGAAAGTGAAGTTGCTCAGTCGTGTCCGACCCTCAGCGACCCCATGGACTGCAGCCTACCAGGCTCCTCCGTCCATGGGATTTTCCAGGTGAGAGTACTGGAGTGGGGTGCCATTGCCTTCTCCGATAGTGGATAGTGCTGATTGATTTTTGAGGGTTGAACCAGCCTTGCATACCTAAAATAAATCCCATTTGGTCATAGTATCTAATTTTTTTATACATTGTTGGATTCAATTTTCCAATATTTTCTTGAGGATTTTTGCATCTATGTTCATGAGCAATACTGTTCTGTCATTTTCCTTTCTTGCAACATCTTTATGTGGTGTTGGTATTAGGGCAGTGTTGGCCTCACATAATGACTTATGAAATGTTTGCTCGCCTTCTAGTTTCTTGAAAAGATTGTGGAGAACTGGAATTACTTCTTCCTTAAATGTTAATTAGAGCTCCCTAGTGAAGCAATCTCGGAGAAGGCAATGGCACCCACTCCAGTACTCTCGCCTGGAAAATCCCGTGGATGGAGGAGCCTGGTAGGCTGCAGTCCATGGGGTCACTAAGAGTCGGACACGACTGAGCGACTTCACTTTCACTTTTCACTTTCATGCATTGGAGAAGGAAATGGCAACCCACTCCAGTGTTTTTGCCTGGAGAATCCCAGGGATGGGGGAGCCTGGTGGGCTGCCGTCTATGGGGTCTCACAGAGTCAGACACGACTGAAGCGACTTAGCAGCAGCAGCAGTAGCAGTGAAACAATCTAGGACTGGTGTTATCTTTTCTGAAATATTATTATCATCTCTGAAATATTACTAACTGTTCAGTTTCCCATATGGGGTAAGCACCATTCTTCTGCTAGAAATGGATTATCTCAATGTTTGTTTTTCTGGGAAAGATGTTATTTCTTCTTCACTTTGGAAATCGTTTACTGGATATAGAATTTTAGGTTAGTGATTTTTTTCTTCAACATTTTAAATTAAAAAAAAAATTATCCCACTCTTTTCTTATACAGTTTCTGAAGAGATTTGCTATATAACTCTTGTTCCTTTGTTCAGTTCAGTTCAGTTCAGTCGCTCAGTCGTGTCCGACTCTTTGCAACCCCATGAATTGCAGCATGCCAGGCCTCCCTGTCCATCACCATCTCCCGGAGTTCACTCAGATTCACGTCCATTGAGTCCGTGATGCCATCCAGCCATCTCATCTTCGGTCGTCCCTTTCTCCTCCTGCCCCCAATCCCTCCCAGCATCAGAGTCTTTTCCAATGAGTCAACTCTTCGCATGAGGTGGCCAAAGTACTGGAGTTTCAGCTTTAGCATCAGTCCTTCCAAAGAAATCTCAGGGTTGATCTCCTTCAGAATGGACTGGTTGGATCTCCTTGCAGTCCAAGGGACTCTCAAGAGTCTTCTCCAACACCACAGTTCAAAAGCATCAATTCTTCAGCGCTCAGCCTTCTTCACAGTCCAACTCTCACATCCGTACATGACCACAGGAAAAACCATAGCCTTGACTAGACAGACCTTAGTCAGCTAAGTAATGTCTCTGCTTTTGAATATGCTATCTAGGTTGGTCATAACCTTTCTTCCAAGGAGTAAGGCTTTTTTCCTCTCCTCTGGCTTCTTTCAAGATTTTCTCTTTTTTTAAAGTTGATATATTACCCCGAAACATTTATGTTCCTACAGTTATTTTTTAAAAATACTAAATATTCTGGCAAATTTTGTTCATACATCTTAGATCATATAAAATTTGAGGTCCAAATTTTTATCCCCATGTTATAGACATTCAAAGGGCAATGAGAGTTAGTAAGTGATTTGGTAGTTTTCAAAACCAGTGCTCTAAATTACTGTGCTATATTCGTTCCCACAAAGAGCATCATGTCTTTTCTAAAATAGTCTAGCAAAGGCAGAATGACAAGTCTCCTCAAATCAAACTCTTATCTTTCATTGTATGAATTTCCCTCTTGCAGCAAATAAAAAAAATCATTGCCAAGCAGTATGTAGTTACCATCAACACTGTCTTACTTATTGTTTAGGTTTCATTGTCTAAAAGTAAAGACAATATATATTTCCTTCTTGTCCACTTGTAAGAAAATTCTAACTACCAACACATATGTTGCTTCAAAACACTAATACAGATTTTCAGTTTAAAGACTATCCAGATATAATGTACCCATTGAAAAGAAAAGCATGGAAGAACTTTCACAGTAGAAACACTACTTGTGGTGTATGCCTGCAATTAATAACCCAGTATCTTTACTATATGAGTAGTGAGTGAAACAATGGCATGGAAATCCAACAAGTTTTCTAAAGAGATCCATCAGTAATGGGAAATTTTCACTTGTTAAATTTCCCCAAGATTATGTTAAATTTGTAGTTGTAACATTCATTTTTACCTATCTCTAGACAGAAGGTAAGGTCATTACCCCTGCTTGAATCTTCAGTTCTGATCTGAAATAATGCTTTTCTCCTCACCTAGGGGTTCTCAGGCTTCAGAGTTTCTTTAAGATATTACTCTATGGAAACGATATACAACAATATATTCTGTCCTCTGTAATAATGTTATCTGATTATCATGGTAGCATTTTTTATACATTTTGTGTACTGGTTTACTTCAGTGAAGTCCGTGGTTGGGTCACCCAGACTTTGAGTCAGTGTTCTCTTCCAAAGGAAATTAAAGAGAAGGGAAGTCCAGAATGTACTCCTCCCCACCTTCTACGTGTTAACATTACAAAATATTTTACTTCACTAAATTGGTTAGCATTTGGATATTTGTTTTTATGATTGATTATGATAGAAAAGTAAGAAAGCACTTCATATCTACTACTAAGAATTCAAAATATATGAACTGAAAAATAAAAGCAATACTAGTAAGAAAATCTCATCATCCACCTCCCATACTTCCCCATCCTAGGCTTTGGTATATTTCAGTTCTGAAGTTTCTCTTTAATTCTGAAGCAGAACATATAGAGGGAGTTAGAGCTTAGAATTCTAAATGTAAAATATTTAAATAAATATTTTAATAGATACCATCAGGTCTTCAGTATCATTAATATATTCAAAGACAGAAAGCAAGCACAATCAGCTATATGTTTAGGTTAGTACAGGGGAAGAGATTTCTGATTTTAAATTCTTATATTTGGAAGGAAAATGAACAGAAGTAAAATGGAGAAGGGAATCATTTTTGAAGAAAATACTACAAACTAACTAGTATAAAGATATAACAGTCAATCTTAAAATGACCAAACAATTCCTCCTTTCCATGAGCCACATATCAAGTCAAGAGGAGCATGTATTTCTCCTCCCCCTGAATCTGGGGTGGCTTTTCATCAACAGAGTGCAGAAAAAGAGGCACTAAGAGACCATTCATTTCTCTACCCTTGATATGTTCATGTTTAGGGTACTCCCTTTTAGAAACTAGACACACTGAGAGGTCACATGGAAGAAAACTTACGAGATCTGTTTGGCAGCAGTTCTCAGCCAACAGCTAGCAACAGCTGTCAGCCATGTGCAGGAGCGCGTTGGACACTGTAGCCCACTCACGTTCTCAGATGACCACAGCCCTAGTGGACACTTGGACGCCATGTGAATAAACCATCCAGCTGAGTCCAATCAACTCACAGAATGATAAGAGAATGTTAAATTCCTAAGTTTTGAGGAACGCTGCTATGCAGCAGTGATACATAAAAGACATATATGATGCAAATAGCTGACTGGTAAACAAAGTCCAGCATAAACATATTAGGCAAACGATGATAAAAGGAATTTAAGATAAATACCTGGCTAATATATGTATTCTAGTTAACTAAAATATTCTCATAGAGGATACAGAATTTTTTTTTTTGTTCATTTTAGGTATTTTTAAAGTAAAGGAGACCAAATTTTGTAAAGCATCTCTTCATATTTCAGTTGCATACTTAATGTGCAAAGAAAAATATAAGTGGTCATTGGTTCTTAATAAAACCAAAGTTTCCTTGAAAATGTTATATTATTTAAAGAGAAAAGGAGCAAAAAGAAGGGGGAAATCCTGAAATATAAGCTATTTAAAAAGAAAGAAAACTATCAAAAGTTTCCTGAAAAATATGGAGGCAGGGGAAAGAATAGAAATGTAATTCTGGGAGGAAAAAGTAGTTTTCAGGAATATAAGTGAAACAAAGTTTGAAGGTGTTATCATGTGCCCTTTTTTCTCATAATCCTTTGTCATATATGTTGTGGAAATTACCACATTCAATTTTAAATGATTTGTTCATATATCTGGTTCATATCACCAAACTATAATCAGTTCCAGGGCAGAGATCAGTCTTATTTACATTGTTACCACTAAGATAATATAGAGATTACTGGATGGATGTTTAGTGAATGAGTGAATGGGTGAATAAATGATTTAGTATATACATGAAATTAATTTTGAAATGCAGAATCAACCTATTGACAGAAGCAGACCCTTTGTCAGAGATGTCTGTTTATTTTGGGGGGTGCTCTAGTTTTCTTGACATGAGATTCAAAGAAAGCTGGAAAACACCCTCTTCTAGATATGCTAAGCGTTTTATCTGGAGACACTGGATACTTTATGGTCCCTTCTCCGAAAAGGTCATGGGATACTGAGCAAGATTGAAATATAAGAAGCACCTACATGTGCAAAGGATTAATCTAAAGTCTTTCAATTTCATTATCTCTTAAAAAACACACAGGAGTAGCTTTATTCCCATTTGTAGGTAAAATATTAGGATGAGAGATATTCAGTAACTTGTTCAAGGCAAGCTAGTAAAATGAGAGAGCCAATATATAGTAATTCATTCTTTCATTTTTCTCTCTCTGGCTCCCAAGCTACTGTTATAAGTATTGATGTAAGTCTAAGCAAGATGCTACGAGGGCAGGAGCAAAGCTTACTTGGAAGGAGGAAGCTTATATGGGATGCTATGATAAGGCTCCCATTGTGTCTGCATCCCTATTCCCTACTTGTGTGGCTATTCTACAGAAGCACAAAATGGCTACAAGCTTTTGGAATCATGCAGACTCGGGCTTAATTTTAGTGAATGTGGTAGATGTATGGAGAAGTTACTTAGTCCACTCCAGTTTCTTCTTTCCCGTCCATAAAATAGGAGTAACCATGTGTACCTGAAAGAGCTATTACAAGGATCACACATGAGATGTATTAAGTACAGTGTCTGGTGTAAATACTCTCTTGGCAAGTGGTGAGAGTTAGTCTAATAAATTTTGTACTATAGCTATTCTTACTTGTGGTTGGCTGATCTGATTCTGTGGGTCTGGAGAGGATATTTTCCCAGATATACAAGATTTTAGCAGATATTCTTGGATACTCTTGCTAACCTAAGGGGAATCTTGGAGCATCTTTTCTGACCTGACCAGTGATTACAGCCTTTACATTTTAGACCATATTTCCAGGAATGAGATTTTAAATGTCCTTTAGAGACCCAGCCCCACTCTTTATGATCTATTTCTTTGGCATTCAGAAGGAAGAAATCATTCAGGAATGTTTGCTTCACCTGGCAGTGTAATTTCTCCCTAGCCTCTCTGGCAGTCATCTTTTGCCTGTGATTCTAGTAAAGCAAACAATATTGACTTGACTTGCTTGGAAAAGTATTCCTTAAGCATGTATTCCTCAGAACGTTAAAAATAGAGTATTTGATCAGGGATCTTTAGACACATCTACTGGTTCATACTTTTATTTAGCCCCTGAATCTGAACAAAAATAAGTTAATTTTCAGAAGACTGTAAATAAAAAAATTCAGTGCTTATTTCTACCCCAATCCTGGCCTAATCCCAGCCAAAGCTGGATCTTTAAAATCTAGAATATTTGAGGTCTGAGGGTCTGCCTTCAGTTCGTCTCAGGCAGCAAGGCAAGGAGGGAGGTCAGAGCTGAGAATTCTGACTCCCGACAGCAAGGGTGGCAGGAGAAACGGGAGAAAAGACACGAATTCATTAAGGAGTAACAGCCCGAGCAGGCGCTTAATGGGTGAAGGAAATTTCTTAGAAGGGCTCTAGAATGTGGAGGAAGAGCAGCAGTTAATCTGAAATACAAAACTGAAAGACACGGCAGATGCACGATTCTGGTCTCCCAGATAAGATTCCTTCCGGAATTCAAAAGCATCTAAGAGAAGCAAGACAATCGGCTGCTGAGCTCAAGATGTAAACACAGTGCTGGCTGACACAGTGAAGATGTTTATTAGAAAAGTTAATGCAATGTCAGGGCGGAAGATCAATGTTTAACCTGATTTCATTGCAATGTGTTGGCCTGCCTTGGAATACAGAATGGAAAATTAGCAAACCAGAAAAAGGAACATGTAAGGGGCTGTTTCATAAGCAAGCTGTCAAATCACGGACACTGTGACATATGTGATTTTAAAAAGTCAGGAATTACTTGCATTTCCAGTTAACACATGTTCTTACACTGTATATGCACATAGTTTTATTAATTTGAGAAATACATTCAAAATTTTATTTGCCTCAATATCTACATAAGGTCACAGAATGTTAAGAGATTCACTGAATTCAGTTCTCTGATTTTTAGATTAAACCTTAAGGACCAAATCTGCCACATGACTTTCCAGAAGTTACTCAGTGAGGTGGAAGTATGGTCAGTGACATGCAATAAGTCATTTTACAGGTAAAGAAAGAGGGGCAGGAGACCACTGGAAAGATGGTTGCCTGATTCATGAATCCAGTCCTGACAAGCCTGTGCTTGATATAGGAGGCCATCTCACTGTAAAAATACCTGTATAACTATTTGATGAAACTATCCCAGGAGTGTTATTTAGCTAATCCTCATCAACCTGTAAACAAAGTTCATTTTCCACAGTCTAAAAAATCAAACCATGTCCCTGATTGCTGGACTCAGATGAGTTAAAAGAGCTTTTCGATGCTCCAGCTTCTTTTAATTTGATAAGGATAAAATCTAATGGAGTTACTGCAATCATTTTCTACAGTGGTTATTAAAGCTGACATTTCAGTCTATAGTTACGAAATTCTTACTGGAAAAGGAAACTAAGAGGTGTTTTGTTTTGTTTGCACTGTATCATACTTCAGAAAGACGAACACTCAGAAAAAAAAAAAGAAGAAGAAGAAGAAGCCGTGTTTCCCGGGCGTGAGGAGGCCTGTTCCGGGCCTCTGGGAGAGAGAGAAGCCCCGGGTTCTGCAGAGCGGCCCAGCGGTGACTTTACAACCTAGCCCCGCCCCTCCGCCTCCTGCAGCGCTGGACCCGCGGAGCACACTCCCGGTCCCAGGCACGATTAGCAAAACCCCCAGCGCAGCTGTGCGTCGAGGGTGACCAATTGAAAAACAAGGAGTCGGCCAATTAATTACATTGTCAGCAATAAATGTAACAATGGGCTATAGAGGCAACCCAGTCCTGTGATGCATCCAGGCAGCCATCTGTACTTCTGTCTTCCCCGTCCACTGGGCACTTGTTGCTGCAGAATTAGTTTAGACAAGCGGCTTAGTTTGTCGGGTAGCAAGCAGAAGTGTCTGTCCTCCTTTGTGAGTCTGTCTCCATTAAGTTTCACACGTCTTTTAGAGAAGTCAACTGTGAGTGCAAAGCTCACATAAAAAAGTGGGGATTCAGCCACAGCCCTGGCCTTAATGATAAATAAGATCACTCATTCACTCTTGTGTTTATTTATTTACTGCTTCCCCGGTGGCTCAGCTGGTAAAGCATCCACTTGCAATGGGGGAGGCCTGGGTTCGATCCCTGGGTTGGAAAGATCCTTGGAGAAGGAAATGGCTACCCACTCCAGTATTCTGGCCTGGAGAATTCCATGGACTATACAGTCCATGGGATTAGACATGACTGAGGGATTTGCACTTGCACTTGCACTTTTGTGGGTCAGATGGCAAAAAATCTGCCTGCAATGCAGGAGACCAGAGTTCAATCCCAGGGTCAGGAAGATCTCCTGGAAAAGGGAATGGCTACCCATTTCCATATTCTTGCCTGGGGAATTCCATGGACAGAGGAGCCTGGCAGGTTACAGTCCATGGAGTTGCAAAAAGTCTGGCACAACTGAGCGACTAACACTTTTCAACTTTGTCTCTAACATTTACTTACTAACATTTGTTGAAAGACTTCCATTTGCCGATGAAGTATGTGAGAAGAACCCAGTCCATCTATATAGCAGAAATTAATGTACATTAACATATCATCTCTAGGGATTTCTGTATATTTTGTAGCCAATGCCCTAGATAGTGGTCCCTTAGAAAAATCCATTTTTATGGCCTATGTGGACAATTAAAATTGCTGAGTTCATTTTTTTCCAATTGTTCTTTTTCTTTGAATTCTTTGAATCAGTTTTGAAGATGGTTATTAAAACATTAGAAAAGAAAGGCAGCACAGAGAAGTCTTATCTAATACTCATCTATTTAAGAACAGTGAAGCCTGTGACTTTGTTATTGATTAATGTCTGATCTACTGTTCCTTTAGCTGAAGATGTGAACTGCTGGCTGATAACCATATCTTAATTCCAACTCAATTTCACCAAATTCCAGAGGGATATCATTCCAGTCCCACTCCTCAGTATCGGGAAACATCTTAGAATCATTTGGACCTTTCTCCTGTTCATACTCAGAGGGAGCCTTTAGAGTTTAGGATTAAAACAGCTCTGAACAAACATTAAGGCTTCTTTTCTTCTTTCCACTGCTTTATTTTTAATCTTTTCTCCCTATTACTAACCAGATCTGGGTTTCTCCTTTCTAATTCCTATCCAAAAATATGAAGCATAATTATGTTAAATGAATGATGCTGAAAACTTCCTGTTCTTAATTTTAAAAAGCAGATGAGACACATGGTCTGTTTGTTTCTTGCTAGAGGTGCCCCCTGCCCCTCCCTCATTTTTTAAACAGACCAGAGCCTTTTCCTAAAATGAACAGGAAGTAGGAGAACCAGAGGAGAAGTGGGACTTTCAGTCAATCTTCCTTAGTCCATTTGCTTCATTTTGCCCCAAATAGGTTTTATGATGAGTTGGCATTTTAAAATAAACACCCTATTACTCTGATGAGAGGAAGAGAACACGCTGACATGGATTTGAAGCAAAATGTAGCTTTGGGTGGAAATGAGGTTTGATGATGCTGTGGTAACTGTCCTGTTCTTTGAACATTCTTTACAGGGAAGAAAGGAAATGAAAATAACCTTTCATTTCTTTCCTCCTCTCTTTCTTGTCTCTACCTCTTTCTTTCTCTCCTTCCTTTCTTCCTTCTTTTTCTTTATCTTATGTCTTTAAGCACTTAGTATGTGTCAAGACTGTGGTAGGTGCTGGTGAAAAGTAATGGCATGGCCTGTGCCTTCAAAGACCTTAGAGGCACAGCTGGGAAGACTGACAAGTCAAAATGCAATTTCGATTCCTTGTTCAAGTGCCCTCCACCAGGATTTTATGAAAGCTCTTTTATAAGAGAGATGCCTAACCTAGACTTGGCAGAGTCCTCTAAGCAGAACTCAGAAGATTGATGAAACATTAGTTAGGTAAATAGGGATGTGAATTATTTCAGGGCATTGGAAATATCAGGAACAAGGACACAGAGCAAAGAGAGGACACAGGACTTCCAAGATATCTTTCTCCTGTCACCTTTCTCCCACCTAATTATGGAAAATCTTGTGAGTTCTGTGTGAGTTCTAGGGGTGTCTATATGTACGTCTGTTTACAATAAAGAGAATTACACTTGTCTAGAGAACATAGGCTTCTCTGAGAATTCTGCTTAGAAATTTCTGGATAGGAGAAAAGATATGGATAATGTAATTAAAAACTACTATTTACTGGGTGCTTTAAGATGTGACAATCACTGTGCTAAATGATTTATTGTAATTTTAACTTAGAAATGTATTACTATTACTACTACCACTATTACTATTATGTGGTTACTTTATAAGCAAAGAAGTTAAAGCTTTCAGGGTTAAAGATGCCATCTAGGCAGGTCTCACCCTTTTAATATCTTATACTGCCTTGAGAATATATAAAGAAATAAAAATCTAAAAGAGATAAAACAGACACAAAGTACCATACTTAAGAGGAAGAGCAGCAATAGTAACTGTATAACACATCCCAGTATCTGGGACCTGTGAGGCCACAGGCAAAGTATTTTGGCAAATATGTGAAATAATTATATTTGTTATATAATTCTCTTATAGTTGTTATTCTTATGTAATGTCTTATATATAATTATATACAAATCATATAAAAATAATTATGTAATTATTTATACTCAATAATGGTCTTATCTAATATTTTACAGTTTAGAATGTGGAGATGAGAAGTATGTATATATAAAATAATTCATAATACTGAGGTGCATGACCATAAATAATATTTGAATTTTGATTTTCAATTCCTAAAATCATTTTCATATAACTATACTGAGTTTCGTTTAGGGGATGACAGAGGATGAGATGGTTGGATAGCATCACCAACTCAATGGACGTGAGTTTGAGTGAAGTCTGGGAGATAGCGATGGATAGGGAGGCCTGGCGTGCTGTGATTCATGGGGTCGCAAAGAGTCGGACACGACTGAGCAACTGCACTGAACTGATACTGAGTTTTATAAAAGTACATACAAATTTTACATTATTCAGTTTTTGCTGAAACTTAGCTACATGACAGTCCCCAAGTGTCTGTGACTTATAACCTCAAGCTTTTTTTCTCTTGACCTTTGACTGTAGATTGGTTTTGGTTCTTTGATCTCATCTGGACTTGCCTGGCTTTGAGGGGATTACTCTCGACTCCATGCTTCCATCCTTCATCTTCATTCTGAGGCCCAGGATAAAGTGATAGCTTCTTGGGACATGTTATCCTCAGAGTAGATCACAGGAAGAGCACAAAGGAAGGCAAATGAAACCATGGAAACACATCTGCTCATGTCATGTTTCCTAACCTCCCATCAGCCAAATCGAATCACATGGCCAAGGCCAACATCAGTGGGAAGAAGTGTATTCTATGCATAGTGGAAGGCAACACAAAGTTACAAGGCAAGGAATATGGACGTATCATCCTACTACAGGGAGGATAAGAAATGAGGACAATAATGCTATTTACTAATGAGGCAGAATCCCAAAGAGTTAAGTGGCCTGCTCCTAACCACACAATTAATAAGCGGAGGAACTGAGTCTTTGTCTTAGAATTCTGACTTGTGTGTGCTTTGCTATGATACAAGTGCTCTAAGAATGTAAAATGATTAGTTAAGCCCCAGGAGTCTGAAAACTTTGGGGGAAAGGTGAGATTTGATATAGACATGAAGAGATACATAGATATTAATAGGTTAATTGTACATACTGCTTTACCTGAGAGAGTCCCTGAGTAATCACTTCTCTTCTTATCTGCCTCACCAACCGCTTCCCCAGAGAGTCCCCTTTTGGAATATAAATTACGCAATCACTTTAAGTTCTGATAAGTGGATCAGAATAAGCATGGTGTGCCACTGAAATAGAACCCTGTGTATAATTCCTGAAAAAATAAACATGGTATATTCAAATGCAATGAAGAGACTAGCTTTTCTGGTGTAGCGGCTACAAGTTGAGGAGTATTTAGAGAAGTTTATTGGAGACATAGTTGAGACCAATTTGTTGGTTGCCAGATAGAGATGATAGGTTTATATTCATAGAGGGAGCCACTGAAAATATTTGAACAAGATGGTGACAGCAACTACAGCTGTGATGTAGAAAGATAAATATAGACAAGTTGAATAAAAGTATGGGGCAAAGGGACTAGTTATTAAGTAAACTCAGTAGTCTTGGCATGAGTCCATGATAATTTATACCAAATTGAAGAGAATGCACTACAAGAGATAGAGGTATTAGAGCTGTGACACAAAGAAGCGTTAAACACTCACGTGGAAATATAGAGAAGGAAGCTGAATATATAGAATGGGAGCTCAAGGAAGTCTATCCTAGAAGTATGATTTTGAGAGTCTAGACTTGATATTTAATGTCTGATCTTAGACAAGGTACTTAACTATTTTGACAAGAAATTGGAGAACAAAATCACACTTCCATGAAATACCAAGTATCTACTCCTCTAAAAAAAAAGTTAGCTATGGTTACTCATTAATACATTGAGCAAACTTTTATTGTATTTTGGATTTTGGCAGGAACATCTAGTTATTGGCTCTGGAGTATTTTCTCGGAGGAATACATTGTTCATTAGAAATAGTTCTGCTCTTAGGAGCTTATGGTCTAGGAGAGATACATGTAATAAGCCAAAATATACCAGACACAGGCACAGAAAAATACTATTGAATTTTGGGGTGGGAGTTATTTCCAGTTGTGGGAACCATTTACAAAAAAAAGGAAGCACTCTAAAACTCTTAGAAGGGATACACTGGCCCTCCATGACCTCTACCATATGGCTATGTAGGGGCCCTTCCCTCCACCTGATCCACTCTTCAACCTCCAGTTCCCCTCTGAGGCCCTCTCCCTCAGTGATGTCTCATTGTCTTTTCCTCCTGTTATAGCCTCCCAATATCTGTTTTCTTACTTGACCAATTAGAGTTGCTGTACCTCCAAGGGGCTAAGGTGCTAACCCCTTAAGTGTTTGGCAAATGCACAGAGAAAATAAAATAAAACTAAACTCTTTATCTTAAAAAAAACACAAAGTTTTTTCCTCCTGAAAATCTTTAAGCATGCCATAAACAACACATGGGGTTAAAGGGGTAATATAGAGAGAAATTGTAAAATTTATTATAAATCATTATAGTAGTACAAAGATGCATCAAAATGTGGGATAGAACTAACACAGTCATCAGCAAAAAACCTATGGTATTAAATATCTATACCAATAGAAACTTTCTTAAAAGTAAATAGAAGACCAACTCAAAAAACAAACAAAAAAAGATAAAGTAAACCCCAAAAAGCAGAAATAAAGAATTAATAAAAATTAATAAAAATAAAAGCAGAAACACCAGTCAGAATGGCCAAAACACCCTCTCCAGCATTTATTGTTTGGAGAAAAGGGAACCCTCCCTGAACTTCAGGTGGGAATGTAAATTGGTAAACCACTATAGAGAACAGTATGGAGTTTCCTTAAAAATCTTAAGATGAACTACCATATGATCCAGCTATCCAGGCATATATCCAGAGAAAACCATAATTCGAAAAGACACATGCACCCCAATGTTCATTGCAGCACTATTAACAATAGCCAAGACATGGAAGTCTTTTTGATTGTTTAAAGCTCTGGTAGATTTTTTTGGAAGTCCTTATGGAAACAGTATTATGTAAGTTCTTGCATATTTATAACAGTTTATTTGTTACCTTCATTCTCAAAGTTAATTTGGCCAGGATATTAAATCCTTGATGAACTAAACGTCCATTGACAGAGGAATGGATAAAGAATATATGGTGTGTGTGTGTGTATATATATATATATATATATAAATATAAAATGGAATATTACTCAGTCATAAAAAGGAACAAAAAATGGCATTTTCAGCAAAATGGATGGATCTAGAGAGTATCATACTAAGTGAAGTAAGACAGACAAAGACAAATATATAACATCACTCATATGAGGAGTCTAATTTTTAAAACTATACAAATGAACTTATTTATATGGCAAAACCAATACAGAATTGTAAAGTAAAATAATAAATTAATTAATTAATTTAAAAAAATAAAATAAAAAAAATAAAACAGAAGCAGACTTATAGATTAGACATTAGAAGAAAACTTATGGTTACCAAAGGAGAAATATGAGGGGAGGGATAAATCAGGAGCTTGGGATGAACACATATATACTATCATATGTAAGATATAGAACCAAAAAGGACCTGCTGTACATAGCACAATATTTCTACTCAATATTCTCTGATAACCTATAAGAGAAAAGAATCTAAAAGAATGAATATATGTATAACTGAATCACCTTTCTATATACCTGAAACTAACACAATATTGTAAAAGCTTCAATAAAATTAAGATATAAAAAAAACTTAGAGGAAAACACAGGCAGAACACTCTTTGACATAAACCAAAGCAAAATCTTTTTTGATCTACCTGTTAGAGTAATGGAAATAAAAACAAAAACAAACAAATGCAACCTAATCAAACTTAAAAACTTTTTACACAGCAGAGGAAACCCTAAACAGGATGAACAGATGACACTCAGACTCGGAGAAAATATTTGCAAATGAAGCAATGGACAAATGATTAATCTCCAAGCTATACAGACAACTCATACAGCTCAATGTCAAAAAAAGGAAAAAAAAAAAAAAAACAAACCTCAATCAAAAATTGGGCAGAAGACCTAAATAGAAATCTCTGCAAAGAAGACATACAGATGGCCAAGAGGCACATAAAAAGATGCTTAACATCACTAATTATCAGAGAAGTGTAAATCAAAACTACAATGGGGTATCATCTCACATTGGTCAGAATGGCCATCATCAAAAAAGCTACAACTAATAAATGCTAAAGGAGGTGTGGAGAAAAGGGAACCCTCTTACACTGTTAGTGGGAATATAAATTGATATAGCTATGTGGAGAACAATATGGAGGTTCTTAAAACTAGAGGTTCCTTAAAAAATTAGAAGTAGAACTACCATATGATTCAGCAGTCCCACTACTGGCATATACCCTGAGAAAGCCATTAATTCAAGAAACACATGTACCCCAATGTTCATTGCAGCACTATTCAAAATAGCTAGGACATGGTAACAATCTAAATGTCCAATGAAAGATGAATGGATAAAGAAGATGTGATACATATATACAGTGGAAATATTTGCCATAAAAAATGAAATTGGGTTATCTGTAGAGATGTGGATGGGTCTGTCATACAAATGAAGTAAGAAAGAGTAAAATAAGCAATCTAAAAAATGGTACAGATGAGTCTATTTCCAGGGCAGTAATAGACAGGCAGATATAGGGAATGGATGTATGGACATGGGGGAGGGAAGGAGAGAGAGACAATTGGGAGATTAGGATTGATATCTGTACACTTACATGTGTAAAACAGATAGCTAGTAGGAAGCTGCTGTAGAGCACAGGAAGCTCAGCTCTGTGCTCTGTGCTGACCTAGAGGGGTGGGATGGGGGCAGGGGGTTGAAGAGGGAGGTGATATAAGTATACATACAGCTGCTTCATTTCATTGCACAGCAGAAACTAACACAACATTGTAAACCAATAAAAAAAGAATTTAAAAAAAAAAAGAAAGAAATACCAATTTCCTACAATCTCTTCCAGAAGTTAGAAGAGGGAATGCTTCCTAATCAGTGAGGCCAACATTAAAACAGGCAAAGACATAAAAAAGGAAGCAAATGAGTTGGGCCCTGCAGAATTATTAGCATCTGGATATAGAATGATGATGGGATAGAACATGTACAACAGAACAACCAATATAATAATAACATCTACCTTTCAGCTTTATATCGTAGCAAATAACAAGCCAGTGGTTATGTTTAGCCTATCTTGTGGTTATATGAGAAGAATTAGTGGCAAATAAGCTTGGGAATGAGATCATGGAGAGCCTAAATGCTTTAAAAGTTAGGCTAAAGAATGTAAAAGAGCTACATTGAGATATTTGAGGGAAAAGGAAAGATCGACAGCATCAGAGAAGTGCCTTATTTAGAAAAAATTTTGACCATATATTTTAAATGAGTTCATATAAAAGGAGGCTTCCATTAGAAGGTTCTTGCAATAACCTGAGAGAAATAATAAGAACCTGAACTGTGATACTGGCAATGAGATTGGAGAGAAGAGGGTAGATGAGAGGAATATTTAAAATGCAGATTTAAAAGTCCTAAGAAAGTGGCTGGATTCGATTGTGGAGTTCATGAAGCAAGGGAAAGAAAACAATCACTGGGAGTGCTGAAGTTTCAAATCCATGAAACACTGATGAAAACAGTGAGGACTAAATTTGTGTAGAGAAACAGTAAGTTCCATTTTGGGTTATCGGGTTTCATGCATAAGTGAAATAGCTAAGTAGTGATATTTAGCAGATGATTAGAAATGTGGGTCAAAAACTTAGGAAAGAGGAGAAATCAGAAGATATTAACCTAATTATCAAATAAATACATGGCATTGAAGTCATTTAACTGTCAAGGTGAGACATGCTTGGGACCCTTTGCTGCAGTGCTGCAAAGCTTGTGCCTGCACACCTCACCCCCAGCAACCAAATACAAAAACTATAGGCGACTGAAAATAACTATATGCACCACAGTTGGGGCAAATTCTGAACCACAAGAGACAAAGGCAAAAACACCCAAATACCATTTCTGAAGCGCCAAGAGCAAAAATCTGGGTATTAGGAGCAAGAGCAGGGTTCTGTGCATGCCCCGCTCCACTCAACACCACTAAGGGGTAGGCAGACCACATAAGACCCTGGAACACATAAGACCCTGGAACACACCCCTACCCTCACCCTATATAAGACACAAGCTTGCCCCCCACCTCGGGGAGTGAGCAAGGGACCCTGTTACTTGTTTTCATTCCCTTCTGCAGCTGATGCGGGAGACCCAATAAAGCCTTGACTGAATTTCTTGTCTGGCCTCTGGTCAATTTCTATTGACTGGAGAAAGTCAAGAACCCTGGTTAGTATGAAAGGAACATCAAGGAAGAAAACAAACTTAAGGACAAAGATGGAGAATAATAAACTCGAGAGGGTAAGAAGAGGTCAAGAAGACAGAAAAGAACAGAAGGAGAGCCATGGAGAGGTAGTGTCAGGTAAACGATGAAAGGGATGGGCCCTTCTAAGGAAGTCATGCTGGGAGCTGCCCTTGGGGAGAAGAAAGTCTACCATCTTGGTAGTTTTAAGATAAACGGAATCTGACTTGGTGGTGGAATGATCCCAGAGTGATTCAGGGCAGCATCACTAAGGTTGGCCATGTGTGCCTTTTTTACAGAAACATCAGATAAAGCTGGGAAAACAGCACTTACTGAAGGAAGTTTAATTAGCACAAAACATTGAGGCTGAAACCTAGAGACAAAAGGGACATGTGAGTGAACTTTTCTGTGGTTGTTTTAGGGGTACATTTAAAATATACAGATTACCTATTGGGCTTCACCAGTCTCATAAGAACCCAAAGCAGAAGTTTAGTCTTAGAGATACACCTGTATCTGTAGGCTCTAGATAGATCTATTATTTAAATACTTCTGCTTGCCTCCACTTTTTTCTTCTCTGCCCATGGGATTTCCCAGGCAAGAATGCTGGAGTAGGTTGCCATTCCCTTCAGGGGATCTTCCCAACCCAGAGATCTCCTGCACTGTGGGTGAATTTTTTACTGTCTAAGTCACAAGGGAAGCCCAATAAATGCTTTCACTCAACCTCAATTATTTTCTGGAAAAAGAACTTTTTTTTAGAAAGTCAACATTATAGTGTATTGATGGCAGTTCCTCATAATTTCTATTTTAACTCACCCCAAACTAAGGTCATTTCTCTTGGAATGAACCAGTCTTGACTTTTGTAGAGACTTAACTTATTGAAGATCCAGCTTTCATTTAGATGAGGGTTCAGAACCTGCATCAGTCCCACTAGACATATGTGGTGAAGGCAGGGAATCCTCCTTATGACCATATGAAGTGAATCAGCCGCAGTAACAGGAAGGCATATGCACCAATACGGGGGCACTTTTCCTCAGTTAATGCTAATCGGCTGTCCATTCAGTGTGTTGTGCTGTGCTTAGTCACTTAGTTGTGTCGGACTGTTTGTGACCCCGTGGACTATAGCCCACCAGGCTCCTCTGTCCATGGGAATTCTCCAGACAAAAATACTAGAGTGGGTTGCCAGGCCCTCCTCCAGGGGATCTTCCCAATCCAGGGATTGAACCCAGGTCTCCTGCATTGCAAGTGGATTCTTTACCATCTGAGCCACCAGGGAAGCCTAAGAATACTGGAGTGGGTAGCTGATCCCATCTCCAAGGGATCTTCCGAACCCAGGAATAGAACTGGGTTCTGCTGCATTGCAGGTGGATTCTTTACCAGCTGAGCTACCAGTCGTCAGTTCAGTCACTCCGTCGTGTCTGATTCTTTGTGACCCCATGGACTGCAGCATGCCAGGCTCCCAATCCGTCACCAACTCCTGGAGCTTACTCAAACTCATGTCCATCGAGTCGGTGATGCCAATCCAAGCATCTCATCCTGTCATCCCCTTCTCCTCCTGCCTTCAATTTTTCCCAGCATCAGGGTCTTTTCCAATGAGTCAGTTCTTTGCATCCCATGGCCAAGGTATTGGAGTTTCACCTTTACCATCAGTCCTTCCAGTGAATACTGAGGACTGATTTCCTTTAGAATGGACTGATTGGATCTCCTTGCAGTCCAAGGCACTCTCAAGAGTCTTCTCCAACACCGTGGTTCAAAAGCATCAATTCTTCGGTGCTCAGCTTTCTCTATAGTCCAACTCTCACATCCATACTTGACTACTGGAAAAACCATAGCTTTGACAAAATGGACCTTTGTTGGCAAAGTAATGTCTCTGCTTTTTAATATGCTGACTAGGTTGGTCATAGCTTTCCTTCCAAGGAGCAAATGTCTTTAATTTCATGGCTGCAGTTACCATCTGCAGTGATTTTGGAGGCCCCCAAAATAAAGTCTCTGTCTGTTTCTATTGTTTTCCCATGTATTTGCCATGCAGTGATGGGATTGGATGCCATGATCTTAGTTTTCTGAATGTTGAGTTTTAAGCCAAATTTTTCACTCTCCTCTTTTACTTTCATTAAGAGGCTCTTTAGTTCTTCACTTTCTGCCATAAGGATTGTATTATCTGTGTTTCTGAGGTCATTGATATTTCTCTAGCAATCTTGATTACAGTTTGTTCTTCATCCAGCCTGGCATTTCACATGATGTACTCTGCATATAAGTTAAATAAGCAGGATGATAATATACAGCCTTGACGTACTCCTTTCCTGGTTTGGAACCAGTCTGTTGTTCCATGTCCAGTTCTAACTGTTGTTTCTTGACCTGCTACCAGGGAAGCCCTCATTCACTGTATCTCACTATAATATACACCACTAGGGGTTTTGTGGTTTTGGAAAAACCAGTTGTCCGCTCCCAAGGAATCTTTGAAGGGATCTAAAACCACTTGTAAGAGTAGATAATATTCTATCATGCTATAGAAAAGGGCTGTGGTTCCTCTACTGAAATATTTAACCTTATAAAAGATACTGGATGTGTTCAAGAGAAGAAAAACATAGAGTAAGTACCTTTATATCTTCTGGCTTTTCCCAGAAGGATACTGCTTCCAGACTGTATCCATTTATTGGGTCCAGTTTTTGTCCTGTGTGTGTCTGAGTAGAAGGCATCTTACAGCCTACTGTTCTGTCAGAGCCAAGTAAGAGCTTAGTCCTATTGCTTCTTTCTGATTAGGTATGTTCCTTTGGAGCTTCATCTATCAATTTCTGCCCCATCCCTTTTTATCCCTACAATAAGTCTCTTTCCCAGAACCAGAGCTTATCTTGGGCATTGCCATTAAGTAGGTCTTAGTCTAAAGCTCCATGTAAACTTCCAACATGCCTATGAAATATGCCATGATATTATGGATGTCTCCATGCATGTATAACTTCTCTGTTCTCTTAAATCTCATACTTCTTTCATAAGTGATACATATTCTTGAGCTTCTTTGATTCTTCCATTAGTGCAGATTTTCTAGTTCCCTGCATGCTACAGCAAACTTATGGCAGGAAGTATAGTATGATGGAAGTCGGGAGTGATGAACCAGACTGGGGTTCTGGTTTTTTACTTTGAGTAAATTTTCATCTTCTGAGTCATAGTTTTCCCATCCGTAAGATAAAAAGGTTGACTTAGATAATCTCTAAGAACCAAGGCCAGACCAAGACTTGGCATCTCTCTTTGCCAAATGATTTGGCAGCCCTTCAAACTGATAATCTTCAAACAATTGTTCAACATGTTATTTAGTACAACCAAGGTCAATGAAGTCAATGCTGCAAGGACTTATTTTCCCCACTTGAGGTTCCTGTCTATATTGGCAGTAATGAGATCAATGTCTATTTTCCCAGTTATACTAGGGTTCCCTCACTCTTGTTAACTGACCCTCTATTTCTTGTTAATTCTTGCCCTGTTTCAGCACCCTTTACAGATCAATACACACTAGCACCCCTTGCTATAGCTCCGATAAGGTCCCTTGGATTTTCTGTGATCTGCACATGCTTAATTTAACCAATGGCTCCCTGTACTGCCTCTGTTCTCCTGCCTGGAATATTGTAATTCTTCCTTTCCCCTCTTTATCCAAATAGTCTAATATTATTTTATTTTGTGGACAACTTTCCTTGAACCTTTCAACAAAAAGAGGTATTTCCAACTCTGTGTTCACATGTGCTTTTCCATACCTCTTTGCAAAACTACTTTACTGCTATGTTATTGCTTATATACCTATCTTTGTTGATAAACAGTAAACCTGGGGAGGTTAAAATTCATGTATTTGGCTTTGTGTCTCATGTCCCTAGCTTTTAGAGACTTTGTTAATCAACTATTATTAAACAGATGCTGCACTACATAGTGAACCATCTCAAAACTCAGTAGCTATAATATTATTGACTTTTCATTTAAGCATCCATGGATCATCTTAGAGGGTGCTGCTTAAATCTGTGGATCTGTGGGTTGGCTAGGACACCTCTGTACAATATATCATATTCTCTAAAGTTTAATTTTTAAAAAATTTCCAGGTTTATTGAGATACAATTGACATATAACATTGTGTAGGTTTAAGGCATACAACAAGGCCTTGTACTCCAAGGAAACTCCTTGTACTCAAATTTGGAAAACTCAGTGGCCATGGGATGGGAAAAGGTTAGTTTTCATTCCAATCTTAAAGAAAGGCAATGTAAAAGAATGCTGAAACTACCAAACAATTGCACTCATCTCACACGCTAGGGAAATAATGCTCAAAATTCTCCAAGCCAGGCTTCAACAATATGTGAACCAAGAACTTCCAGATAGATATTCAAGCTGGATTTAGAAAAGGCAGAGAAACCAGAGATCAAATGCCAATATCCATTGGATCATAGAAAAAGCAAGAGAGTTCCAGAAAAACATCTAGTTCTGCTTCATTGACTACACTAAAGAATTTATGGGCATCACAACAAAGTGTGGAAAATTCTTAAAAAGAACAGAATACCAGACCACCTCATCTGCCTCCTGAGAAATCTGTATGCAGGTCAGGAAGCAATAGTTAGAACTGGACATGGAACAACGGACGGGTTCCAAACTGGGAGGAGTATGTCAAGGCTGTATATTGTCACCCTGCTTATTTAACTTATATACAGAGTACATCATGCAAAATGCCAGGCTGGATGAAGCACAAGCTGGAATCTAGATTACCAGAAGAAATATCAATAACCTCAGACATGCAGATGACACTACTCTTATGGCAGAAAGTGAAGAGGAACTAAAAAGCCTCTTGATGAAAGTGAAAGAGGAGAGTAAAAAAGCTGGCTTAAAACTCAACATTCAGAAAACTAAGATCATGGCATCTGGTCCCATCACTTCACGCCAAATAGATGGGGAAACAGTGTCAGATATTATTTTGGGGGGCTCCAAAATCACTGCAGATGGTGACTACAGCCATGAAATTAAAAGACACTTGTTCCTTGGAAGAAAAGCTATGACAAACCTAGACAACATATTAAAAAGCAGAGTCATTATTCTGCCAACAAAGGTCCATCTAGTCAAAGCTATGGTTTTTCCAGTAGTCATGTATGGATGTGAGAGTTGGACCATAAAGAAAACTGAGCACTGAAGAATTGATGCTTTGAACTGTGGTGTTGGACAAGACTCTTGAGAGTCCCTTGGACTGCAAGGAGATGAAACCAGTCCATCCTAAAGGAAATCAGTCCTGAATATTCATTGGAAGGACTGATGTTGAAGCTGAAACTCCAATACTTTGGCCACCTGATGAAAAGTACTGACTCATTTGAAAAGACCCTGATGCTGGGAAAGATTGAAGGCAGGAGGAGAAGGGGACGACAGAGGATAAGATGGTTGTATGGCACCACCGACTCAACAGACATGAGTTTAAGCAAGCTCCAGGAGTTGGGGATGGATAGGGAAGACTGGCATGCTGCAGTCCATAGAGTTATGAAGAGTCAGACACAACTGAGCCACTGAACTGACTGAAGGCATACAATGTACTGGTTTGATACACTTACGCATTGCAAAATGATTACCAACATAGCATTAGCATTACATCACTCAATTACCATTTCTTTTTTGTGGTGAGACCATTTAAGATCTACTCTCTTAGCAACTTTCAAGTATATAATACAGTATTGTTAACTATAGTCACCATGCTGTACATTATATTCCTAGAATGTACTGATTGTATAATTGAACATTTGTACCCTTTGATCAACATCTTTCCATTTTTCCTACCCTCCAGCCCCTGGTAATCACTATTCTAGTCTCTCTTTTTCTGCGTTCAGCATCTTTAGAAGCCACATATAAGTGATGTCATACTTAGAATGTACTTCTCTTTGTCTAACTTACCTCATTTAGCATAATGCCCTCAAGATACATTCACTCCAGTCTGCATTTGACAAGATGGCAGAGTAGAAGGATGTGAGCTCAACTTTTCTTACAAAAACACCAAAATAACAACTACTAAATGCCATCTACTAAAAAAATGCTGGAACCTACCAAAAAAGATATGCTACATCCCAAAACAAGGAAACCATAATGAGATGGTACGAGGGACACAATCCTGAGAAATCAGATCCCATACATGCTGGGTGGGCAACCTACAAAGTAGAAAGTAATTTCATCACAGAAGTTCTCCCACAGGAATGAAAATTTTCAGCCCCACATCAGGGTCCCAGCTCAGGGATCTAGCATGGGAAGAGGAGGCCTTGGAGTCTCTGGCTTTGAAGGCCAGCAGGGTTTGATCACAGGAATTCCATACAACTGAGGGTAGCAGAAACTCCACTCTTGGAGGGTATATACAAGGTCTCCAGTACTTGAGGAATAAGGATAAAAAGACGTGACCTCAGAAGTGCCTGGGCCAGACATATCTGCTAGTATGAGGGGGTCTCTTGTGGCTCACGGTGGAGGCAAAGATACTGGCAAGGATAGTTCCGAGGAGTACTTCATTGGTGTGGGCCCTCCTGGAGGCTGCCACTTTTCTCACCAAGACCTGACCCCACCCAATAGCTTGTAGGCTCCAGTCCTGGGATGCCTCAGGGCAAACAACCAACAGAGGGAGAACACAGCCCCACTCACTGCTTATCACATTGTTGACTACAGACATATCAATATAATTTTAAACATCACTTTGCGAATCTTAGAGCTTAAAATTGATCAAACATTCATTTTACAACTTATGATTGACATTATCATTCATATTTTGCTGTCAGGTGTTTGTCCCAAGCTTGTCTATATTAGAAACACACGTTTATTACAGCAAAATTTTCAAAAATGATGCATTGTGTAATTTTGAGTGAAAAAGAATTATTCAATGAATTTAATGCAGATACTTTCTCTGATAGTTCAAGTAACGTATATACTAGTGTCTCAGAAGATGATAGTTCTTCAAAATCTAGTTGTGCTTCAGGCAATACGACTATTAGACTAATAAAAATACAAAAAACCTTAGTCATTGATTCTGACACTGAAAATGAAACTCCCAGTGCTGGAGAATGCGCCTATGCATCTACAGAAGACTGGATTGAAGATAAGAAAAATTAGATTTTACAGTGTGTCAGGAGTAACTATTGAATGTAATAACCCGCAAAGTATTAGTGAAATAGAATTAATTTTTGGTAACGACTTTTTCGAGTTGGTTGCTTCTCAAACAAATTTATATCATCAACAGAATGAAAAACCTTATAAAAAGTATGATAAGGCTTTAAAAATGGACTGATGGAACCAACAGTGACATGAAGAAGTTTCTTGGATTACTAATTTTGATGGCACAAATAAGAAAGTAACATTGATAAGGATATTGTTCAACTGATCCCTTTACTTGAAACAAGTATCTTTCCAAAGATTATCACCAGAAGAAGGTTTGAACAAATAGTGACATTTCTTCACTTTAACAGTAACTTGGAATCCACTTCCTGCAGACATAATTTCAAAGGTTAAACCTCTTTTGGATTATTTCCTACCAAAATTTCAATTGACCTATATATCCCTAACAAGAGCTATCACTTGGTAAGGGAATGATAAAGTCGAGAAGATGACTGAGATTCAAAACCTATAATTCTGGAAACTTATGAAATATGGAATTTTGATCAGGATGTTAGCAAAAGTGATGATATACATGCAACTTTGAGATTTACATGGATAAAGGAAGGGAATTGTAAGAAAGAATATTATCAGTCCTACAACCATATCTTGGTTCATGGCATCATATTTACCATGACAATTATTACAACAGTTTGTCCATATCTGAAATACCATTGAAAAATAAAACCAGAGTTTGTGGGACTATAAGAGAGAATCATTGTCTACCAAACCAATTATAGGAGAAATCTGAAAACAAAAAGGAGAGAAATGACATTCTTACAGAAAGGCGAAGAAGTTCTTCTCATATGGAAAGACAAGTGGCTAGCCTGCATGGTGATAACTATTCATGATGCTGCCATAACATCTACAGGAAAGGAAGATAAGAGGACTGGCCATTAAATAACTAAGACCACTTGTATATTAGACTATAATAAATACATGAAAGCAGTTGATCGATCTGATCAATATCTGACAAACTTCAACATCCTCCAGAAAACTTGATAATGGTATAAGAAAGTGAGTTTCTATTTGGGTAATCACAGCTTATTCAATGCATTTAAATTTTATTGTAGCCTTAATGCACAGAATGAAATGATTTACAAACAATTTTTGTTAGCCGTAGGTAGAAAATGGGTAGCTGACCATTCTGGCGAATGTAGTGGTAGTCCCATACCTGGTCCTAATTGTGGCATTTTTAAAAGAGCTCCCCACAAAGACCCACCTTGTTGACTATCAGGTAAGATAAATAAACTCATTCTAGAGGAAATAATACCCACAGGACTAAAAGGAATGCTGCCAGAAGGTGTGGAGTCTGGTCTTCCAGGGGAAAGCAAACATGGTATAGTTGTAATAGATGTTGTGTTTCCCTGTACAGAAGTGCCTGCTATACTGCCTATCTCACTCTAACAAAATATTAGAATTCTTTAGTAAGACACATACAAAGTTTCAAATAAATACAATAAATGTAAAAAAGGTTGTTGATATTTACTCAGACCCTGGTATTTTAATATTCACTTACAGAACATATCATTGGCCACAGGCATTAGTTTCTGCAAAACCCCCTTGGTCAATAATGTGTTAAAGTCTTTCTCAGCACATGCCTGCCTGCTAAGCACATCCCTTAACATGATTCTGCCCAGCAGAGGGATAAGACACAGCTCTGAGAGCCCAGAGGGCAGGGACAAGTCCCTCCCACCAGGAAGCCTGCATAAACCTCTTAGATAGCCTCACTCATCAGAGAGCAGAGAGCAAAAGGAAGAAAAAACTACAACCCTGAGCCTGTGGAATGGAAACCAAAATTACAGAAAGTTAGACAAATGAGGTGGCAGAGGAGTGGCTCAGATGAAGGAAAAAGGTAAAACTCCAGAAGAACAACTAAGTGAAGTAGCAATCTACATGAAAAAGAATTCAGAGGAATGATAATAAGAATGGTCCAAGGTGTCACAAAAAGAAGGGAGGCATAAATTGTTAAACATTTCTAGTATCTCCTCAAAGAGATAGAACTTAAGAACAAACAGAGATTAACAATACAGCAACTGAAATAAATTATATACTAAAAGGAATCAATAGCAGAATAACTGAGGTTAAAGAACAGATAAGTGACCTGGCAGACAGAGTGGTGGAAATCACTGCCATGAAACAGAAAAGAATGGAAAAAAATAAAAACAGTCTAAAGAGACTACTGGGACAACATTAAATGCTCCAGTATTAACATTATTAGGGTGCCAGAAGGAGGAGAGAGAAAGGCCCTGAGAAAATATTCAAAGATATAATAGCTGAAAATGTCCTTAACATGGGAAAGGAAAAGTCACCCAAGTCCAAGAAGTGCAGATAGTCACAGGCAGGATAAGCCCAAGAAGGACCCCACAGACACAAAGTGATCAAGTTGACAAAAATCAAAGACAAAGAAAAAATCTTAAAAACAGCAAGGGAAAAGCAACAAATAACACCCAAGAGAATTCCCATAAAGTTATTAGCTGATTTCTCAACAGAAGCTCTGCAGGCCAGAAGGGACTGGTACAATATATTTAAAGTGATGAAAGGGAAGAACCTTCAACCAAGAATATCTAACAAGGATCACAATTCAGATTTGGCAGAAAAATCAAAAGCTTTACAAACCAAGCAAAAGGTAAGAGGATTTAGAACCATCAGACCAGTTTTCAACAAATGATAAAGGAAGTTCTTTAGGAGGAAGAGAAAAGGGCATAACTAGAAACAAGAAAATTACAAATGGAAAAGCTCACTCAGAAAAGCAAACAGAGTAAAGGTAGGAAATTTTCCACACACAAACATATCAAAACCAGCAATCATAAGGCGAGTATAAAAGCAGAATATGGGAAATGCATCTGAAATTAAAAGACCAGGAACTTATAACTATCTTCTTTATATATAGACTGCTATATCAAACCCTCATGGTAACCACAAAGTAAAAATTTATAATGGATACACACACAAAAGACAAAAAGGAATCCAAACACAACACTAAAGTTAGTCATCAAATCACAAGAGAAGAGAACAAAAGAGGAAGGAAAGAAAAGACCTACAAAACCAAATCCAAAATAATTTAAAAAATGGCAAAAACATAAATTTTGATGATTACCTTAAATGTAAGCAGATTAAATGCTCCAACCAAAAGACAAAGACTGGTTGAATGGATTAAAAAAACATAAGACATATATATGCTATCTATAAGATACACACTTAGATCTAGGGACACATACAGACTGGAAGTGAGGGGCTGAGAAAAGGTATTCAGTGCAAATGGAAATCAAAAGAAAGCTGGAGTAACAAAATTCATATCAAAAAAAGAGAATTTAAAATACAGATGGTTAGAAGATACAAAGGATGCTACATAATGATTAGAGGATCAATTCAAGAAGATAAATAATTATAAATATTTATGCACCAAACATAGTAGTTGCCATATATATTGAGGTGCTCCTAGTGTTCTTGCTTGGAGAATCCCAGGGACGCGGGAGCCTGGTGGGCTGCAATCTATGGGGTCGCACAGAGTCGGACACAACTGAAGCGACTTAGCAGTAACAGCCATAAAAGGAGAAATTGACAGTAACACAGTAATAGTTGGGGAATTTAACACATCACTTTTGTCAATGGACAAATCATCCAGACAGAAAATCACTAAGGAGACACAGGCCTTAAGTGACACCTTAGACTGTATGGACTTAATTGATAATTACAGAGCATTCCATTCCAAAGCAGCAGAATATACATTCTTCTCAAGAGCACATGGGAACCTTTTCCAGAATAGATGACATGCTGGGCCACAAAGCTAGCCTTAATAAATTTAAGAAAATTGAAATCACATCAAGCATCTTTTCCCACCCAACACTATGAGATAAAAATAAACTAAAAGAAAAACAAGAAACTAAAAGACACAACTATGTGTAGGTTAAACAATATGCTATCAAATAACCAATGGATCACTGAAGAAATCAAAGAAGAAATTAAAAAATACCTAGAAACAAATGAAAATGAAAGCATAATGATGCAAAACCTATGGGACATAGCAAAATCAGTTCCGAGAGGGAAGTTTAGACAATACAATTTTACTTCAGGAAAAAAGAAAAATCTCAAATAAACAACCTAAAGTTACACCTAAAGCAACTCAAGAGAAATGAACAAAACCCTCCAAAGTTAGTAAAGAAATCATTAGGGATCAGAGAAGAAATAAATAAAACAGACACAAGGAAATAGAAAAGATTAATGAAGTTAGTTCTTTGCAAAGATTAAAAACTTGATAAACTTTTAGTCAAACTCATCAAGACATATAAGGAGAGGGCTCAAATCAATAAAATTAGACATGAAAAAGGAGAAATTATGACACTGCAGACATACAAACAGATTGTGAGAAACTACTACAAGTGACTATATGCCAATAAAGTGGACAACCTAGAAGAAACACACACATTCTTAGAAAGGTACAGTCTTCCAAGCTGAACCAGGAAGAAACACACAATATGAACAGACCAATCATGAGTATTAAAAATGAAACTGCAATTTAAAAACTCCCAACAAGCAAAAGTCCAGGACCAGATGGCTTCACAGGTGAATTCTTTAAAATACTTAGAGAAGAGTTAACACCTAGCCTTCAGAAACTACTACAAAATATTGCAAAGGAATTAACATTCCAAGACTCATTCTATGAGGGAAGCCATCATCATCTTAATACCAAAATCAACAGTTATTACACAAAAGAAAATTTCAAGCTAATATCACTGATGAACATAGTTGCAAAAATCATCAACAAAACATTAGGAAGTCAAATCCAATAGCACATTAAGAGGATTACATACCATCATCACATAGGATTTTCTCAGGATGCAAAGATTTTTCAATACCCACAAATCAATCAGTATGATACACCATATAAACAAATTAAAGAATAAAAAATATGATTATTTCAGTAGATGCAGAAAAAGCTTTTGACAAAATTCAACACCCACTTATGATAAAAACTCTCCCTAAAATGGGCATGGAGGGAATATACATCAACATAGTAGACGTCCTATATGACAAACCAACAGCTAAAATACTCAATGGAGAAAAACTGAAAGCATTTCCTCTAAGATCAAGAATAAGACAAAGATGTCCACTCTTGCCATTTTTATTCAACATAGTTTTAGAAGTCTTACCATAGCATCAGAGAAGAAGTAAAAGGAATCCAAATTGTAAAAGAAGTTAAAATGTAACTGTTCACAGATGACATGACACAATACATGGAAAATCCTGATGCTACCAGAAAATCACTAGAGCTCATCAGTAAGTTTGGTAAATTTGAAGAATACAAAATTAATACACAGAAATCTGTTGCACTTCTATACACGAACAACAAAGGGTCAGAAAGAGAAATTAAAGAAAAAAAAAACCCTCATTACCATCACATCAAAAAGAATAAAATACCTAGGAATAAAGTTGAGGAAGCACAAGACCCATACTCAAAAAACTGTAAGATGCTGATGAAAGAAATTGAATATGACACAAGCAGACGGAAAGACATACCATGACTTGGATTGGAAGAATCAATATTGTCAAAATGAGTATACTACCCAAGGCAATCTACAGATTCAATGCAATGTCTATCAAATTACCAATGGCATTTTTCATAGAATCAGAACAAAAAATTTTATAATTTGTATGGAACCAAAAAGAGATCATGAATATCCAAGGCAATCTTGAAAAGGAAAAGCAGAGCTGAAGGAATCAGGCTCTGTGCCTTCAGAATATACTACAAAGCTACAGTGATCAAAACAGCATGGTATTTGCACAAAAACAGATTATGTACATTAATGGAACAGGATAGAGAGTCTAGAGGTAAACCCATACACTATGGTCACCTAATCTATGATAAAGGGGACAAGAATATGCAATGGAGAAAAGATAGTCTCTTTAGTAAATGGTGCTGGGAAAACTGGACAGCTATATTTAAATAAATGCAATAAGAATACTTCCTAATAGCACACACAAAAATAAACTCAAAATGAATTAAAGACCTAAATGTATGACTGGATACTATAAAACTCTCAGAAGAAAACATAAATACAACACTCTTTGACATAAATCCACAGCAAGATCTTTTTCAATCTACTTCCTAGTGTAATGAAAATAAAAATAAACAAATGGGACCTAATTAAACTTAAAAGCCTTTGCACAGCAAAGGAAATCATAAACAAAATGAAAAGATCATCCTCAGAATGAGAGAAAATACTCACAAATGAAGCAACTGACAAGGGATTAATCTTCAAAATATGAAAACAGGTCATGCCCCTCAATATCAAAAAAACCCAAGCACCTCAATTTAAAAAGTGGATGGGAAGATATAAATAGACATTTCTCCAAAGAAGATACACAGATGACCAAGAGGCCCACAAAAAGACACTCAACATCACTAATTATTAGAGAGATACAACTCAAAACTACAGTGGGTTATCACTCATATTGATCAGAATGGCCATCATCAAAAAATCTACAAACAACATATGCTGGAGAGGGTGTGGAGAAAAGGAAACCCTCCCACACTGTTGGTGGTAATGAAAATTACATCCACTGTGTGGAACAGTATTTAAGTTCCATAAAAAACTACAACAGAGCTACCACATGATCCATCAATTCCATTTCTGGGCATAGATCCACAGAAAACCATAATTTGAAAAGATGCATGCACCCCAATATTTACTGCAGCACTATTTACAATAGCCAAGACATGGAAGCAGTCTGAGCATCCACTGACAGGTAAATGGATAAAGACACGGTATACACATAGTTCTTGTTCAGTCACTCAGTCATGTCCAACTATTTGCAACCCCATAGACTGCAGCACACCAGGCTTCACTGTCTCCTGGAGTTTGCTCAAACTCAAGTCCATTGAGTCGGTGATGCCATCCAACCATCTCATCCTCTGTCACCTCCTTCTCCTGCCCTCAATCTCTCCCAGCATCAGGGTCTTTTCCAATGAGTTGGCTCTTCACATCAGGTGGCCAAAGTATTGGAGGTTTGGCTCCATCATTAGCCTTTCCAATGAATATTCAGGGTTGAGTTCCTTTAGGATTGACTGGTTTGATCTCTTTGCTGTCCAAGGGACTCTCAAGAATATTCTCCAGTAGATGTGATATATATCTACAATGCAATATTACTGAGCTATAAAAAAGAATGAGATAATGCCATTTGCTGCAATATAGATGGACTCAGAGACTATCACACTGAGTGAAATAAGTCAGACAGAGAAAGACAAATATCATATGATATCAGTTATATGTAGAACCTTAAAAAAATGGGTACAAATGAACTATCTATAGGGACAGAGCTATAGATATAGAAAACAAACATATGGTTACCAGCAGGGAGGGGTGAGGAGAGATGGGAGATTGGGACTGATGTATATACACACTACTAAAATAGATAACTAATAAAGACCTACTGTATAGCTTAGGTAACTCTATTCGATTTTCTATAATGGCCTATATGGGAAAAGTATCTAAAAAAAAAGTGGATACACACACACACACACAGAGTTGATGGGGTTCTTGCAGCAAGAATACTAGGGTGGTTTGCCATCCTTCTACCAGTGGACCATATTCTGTCAGAACTTTTCACTATGACCCATCCAAATTGTATGGCCCTGCATGGCATGACTCATAGCTTCATTGAGTTACACAAGTCCCTTCATTGGACAGCAAGGCGATCAAATCAGACAATCCTAAAGGAAACCAAATCTGAATATTCTTCAGAAGGACTGATACTGAAGCTGTGATATTTTGGCCACCTAATGCAAAGAGCTGACTCATTGGAAAAGTCTCTGATGCTGGGAAAGACTGAAGCCCAAAGGAGAAAAAAGAAGAAGATGACATGGTTAGATAGCATTTCAGACTCAATGGACATAAATTTGAGCAAACTCTAGTAGATAGTGAAGGACAGGGAAGTTTGGCATGCTGCAGTCTATGGGGTGGCAAAGAGTAGCACACGACTTAGCTACTGAACAAAATACAACTATATATATATATGTGTGTGTGTGTGTGTGTGTGTGTATCTATATATACACATACACGCACACACATATATATAAATGATCCACTTTGTTGTACATCTGAAAGTAAGGCAACACTGTAAACCAACTATACACTAATAAAAATTTTAAAAATAAAAACAAAGATTAAAGATGTGGTAAATATTTGGACAATGGAATACTACTCAGCCCCACATTTAATGAAATATTACTGAGCCATAAAAAGATGCAATAATGCCATTTGCAGCAACATGGGCACAACTAGAGATTATCATACTGACTGAAGCCAGAAAGAGAAAGACAAATACCATATCAGATCACTTTTATGTGGAATCTAAAAGATGACACAATATAGCTATCTATGAAACAGAAACAGAAGCATGGCCATACAGAACAGACTGGAGGTTGCCAAAGACGAGGGAGTTGATGCAGGGACCGAGTTGGAGTTTGTTATTAGCAGATGCAAGCTTTTATATACAGAATGGATAAACAACAAGGTCCTACCATATAGCACAAAAAATTATATTCACTATCCTATGATAAACCATAATGGAAAAGAATATAAAAAAGAATGTGTGTGTGTGTGTATATATATATGTATAACTGAATCATTCTGCTATAGAGAATTAACACAACATTGTAACTCAACTGCAATAAATTATTTCAATCACAAAAAATAAAATGAGATATTTTAATATAAAAAAAGGAAAAAGAAATTAAGAATAGAGCTACCATCAGTTCAGTTCAGTCGCTCAGTTGTGTCCGACTTTTTGCAACCCCATGAATCGCAGCACGCCAGGCCTCCCTGTCCATCACCAACTCCCGGAGTTCACTCAGACTCACGTCCATCGAGTCAGTGATGCCATCAGCCATCTCATCCTCTGTTGTCCCCTTCTCCTCCTGCCCCCAATCCCTCCCAGCATCAAAGTCTTTTCCAATGAGTCAGCTCTTCGCATGAGGTGGCCAAAGTACTGGAGTTTCAGCTTTAGCATCATTCCTTCCAAAGAAATCCTAGGGCTGATCTCCTTCAGAATGGACTGGTTGGATCTCCTTGCAGTCCAAGGGACCCTCAAGAGTCTTCTCCAACACCACACTTCAAAAGCATCAATTCTTCAGTGCTCAGCCCTCTTCACAGTCCAACTCTCACATCCATACATGACCACTGGAAAAACCATAGCCTTGACTAGACAGACCTTTGTTGGCAAAGTAATATCTCTGCTTTTGAATATGCTATCTAGGTTGGTCATAACGTTTCTTCCAAGGAGTAAGCGTCTTTTAATTTCATGGCTGCAGTCACCATCTGCAGTGATTTTGGAGCCCCCAAAAACAAAGTCTGACACTGTTTCCACTGTTTCCCCATCTATTTACCATGGAGTGATGGGACCAGATGCCATGATCTTCGTTTTCTAAATGTTGAGCTTTAAGCCAACTTTTTCACTCTCCTCTTTCACTTTCATCAAGAGGCTTTTTAGTTCCTCTTCACTTTCTGCCATAAGGGTGGTGTCATCTGCATATCTGAGGTTATTGATATTTCTCCCAGCAATCTTGATTCCAGCTTGTGCTTCTTCCAGCCCAGCGTTTCTCATGATTACTCTGCATATAAGTTTAGTAAACAGAGTGACAATACACAGCCTTGATGTACTCCTTTTCCTATTTGGAATGAGTCTGTTGTTCCATGTCCAGTTCTAACTGTTGCTTCCTGACCTGCATACAGATTTCTCAAGAGGCAGGTCAGGTGGTCTGCTATTCCCATCTCTTTCAGAATTTTCCACAATTTATTGTGATCCACACAGTCAAAGGCTTTGGCATAGTCAATAAAGCAGAAATAGATGTTTTTCTGGAACTCTCTTGCTTTTTCGATGATCCAGTGGATGTTCAGCAATCCCATTCGTGGACATATATCCAGAGAAAAACACAATTCAAAATGATACATTCAGCCAGTTGTTTATCACAGCGCTATGTAACATAGCCACATATGGAAGCAACCTAAATGTCAACTGACAGATGAATGGGTAAGGAAGAAATCATGCATATACACATTGGTATACTACTCAACTATAAAAAGGACCAAATAATGCCATTTGCAACAACGTGGACGGACCTGCAGATTATCACACTAAGTGAAGTGAGTCAGAGAAAGACAGATATGAAATCACGTACATGCTGAATCTAAAAAATGATACAAATGAGCTTATTTATGAAAGAGAAACAGATTTACAATCTTAGAAAATAAAGTTGGAAGGTGGGAGGGGGGTTCATGTTTGGGAACACATGTATACCCGTGGTGGATTCATGTCAATGTATGGCAAAACCAATACAGTATTGTAAAGTAAAATAAAGTAAAAATAAAAATTAAAAAAAAAAAGACAATGAAGTTATGGTTACTGGGGGGAGCAACAGATTGGGAGTTTGGAATTGACATGTACACACTGCTATATTTAAAATAGATAACCAACAAGGACCTACTGTAGAGCACAGTAGGAACTCTGCTTAATATCTCTAATAACCTAATGGGAAAAAAATCTTGAAAAAAAATAGATACATGCATATGCATTGCTGAATCACTTTGCTGTACACCTGATGCTAACAACCTTGTTTACTACCATATAAAATAAAAATTAAAAAAAGAATAAAAGATATATTCACTCCATCCATGTTCACATAAATGGCAAAGTGACCATCCTTCTTTTGGGAGAATAATATTCACACATATACATATATATATTTCATGCGTGTGTGTACACACACAGACATACACATACACCCCATGTACCACATTCTGAAACCCACTGAATGAAGAGACAGTGGTTATTCTTTTCTTGGAAGTGGCAGAAGTACAAGCTAGGCCCTACTTAAATTTATGAGCACTCATTTCCACTGTCCAAAGCAAGAAGTATGACCAAGTCAAAAATCAGGAAGAATAAAACTCTTTTTCATCATTAGGCCATTAAAAGGATGAAGACGCATTATATACTGTAATGATGTAAAAAATTAAGGCCATAAATTTAATATTCCACAATACTTGACAATATGTTGTTGGATGAATGCATATGCATGAAAACATTTCAAAATTACAGGTGACTCAATAAGGATATAATTTAATAAGTAAGAAAAGATCAGGACAAAGTGCTAATCTGAACTGCAGTTTGTGCTACTGGCTGAGGCTGTTCAATGATTAATAAAATTGAAGCCAAACGACATGACCCAGTGCCTAGTCGCACTATCACAAAGCCCTAGAAAACTGCAGTGTCTGTTGTGATTCATTCCTTAATCTAGACCTGAACTCAAGTATCAAAGCAGATTTTTTTCATAGCCTGAAAGCGAGTGTCTATAAGGGAGAAAAGGAAAACAGAGGTGATGCTTGTTTCCTGTATAAATTCCTGATGCTGAATATAGCAAGTGGTTCTTTATTACCACTCTGCTCACTAGTTTTCTAAGAGCCCCCATTCCCACCCCAGCAAAATTCTCACTGGGATTAGTTAGCAAGAAATGATTTTTCTCTTTATTAAAGAAAATCAGGTACTTAACAAACCCATGATTATTTTGATTCTAAAATGGAAGGGAAGATGGCAGGTCCATAAATAAACTGTGAGTTTGGGTGGAGGGATAACTTCAGATAAAGGAGAGGGTGTGAATGAGGTACAGGGGCCATGAAGGGCTTTACTATTTTACATGTTTGTAGAAAGGCCATGAGACCCTCCCAAGCAAGGAGTGGTGTGATAGACATGTGAGAATTAAAGTCCTATGTGAGCTTTCTAGAAAGCCAGCTTGCAAAAGAAAGGGAGCAGAAGGAGCAGAGAAACTGGAGAGTACAGCCAATTCAGCAGGAGGGAGCCGTCCGGGAAGTCAGCTACCAGAGGAGGGGGATCAACATGGAAATGGGGAGCAAAGGAGGGGAGCCACGGGGGAAGGTGGAGCCCCTCAGCGCTCCAGGCCCTCTGCAGAGCTGGAGTGAGGAGGCGGGCGACACGGGAGGAATAGCTTCAGCCAGAGCCAAAGGAGGGTCACTCAGGAAAGAGCCCTATTTTTGCAGACAATAAAAAGAGGTTGGAGGTTGGCAAATGCAGAGAGGCTGGATCAGAGACTCCACAGTTCTGGAATCCAGGTCTCTAAGTGCCTGTAGTTTAGAATTGTGGTTCCCCAACCCTTTTGGCACCAGAGACTGGTTTCCTGGAAGACAGTTTTTCCACAGACCAGGGGAAGAGGTGGAATGGTTTGTGGATGACTCCAGTGCCTTGCATTTATTGGGCTCTTTATTTTTCTTATTATTATATCAGCTCCATCTCAGATCTTCAGGCATTAGATCCTGCAAGTTGGGGATCCCTGACTTAGCAGAGACGACAAGGAAGGCTAGGATGGATGAGTGTGCCCCCTTAAACACCAGTGCTACTCTGTGTGATGGCAGACATGCTGGCGATTTTTCCTTCTCTGTGTGTAGGTCAATATGCACCGACATTTCTAAAAGTCACAAACTAAGTGGGACATGAAAAGCCAGAGAAGAAAAAAATGAGGGACGGTGGAAGGCATCCCTGTAAGTTTTCTTTTTCCTCCAACCTTCCTTCTTCCTTTTTTATTTGGAAATTTAAAGAAATAGCTATAGTACGTCTTCCTTTTCCCTTAGGATTTTGTGAAAAGCGATTTATAAATTATTGCAGAGCACTCAGAAAGAGTCAAGCACTTAATAACATTCCAAACCAGGCCAGGCACAGCAAATCTGCTGAGTGTTATGGGGAATTTCTCTGGGTTTTCAAGTCCCAGGGAAAATGTGTAAAGCCTAGATCATTTCCTTTATGTGAACTTTAAGTTAGTGTGTGCATAAATAAATAAAGGCTATATGACTTTTTCCAGACAGAGGAATAGAACTCAGAATTTCACCTATACACATTTTTACACCATTATTTGCACATATTTCTCAGACTCTATTTTTAAGTGTTTACTCTCAGGTAGGGAATAACAAAAACAATAAAAAGTAAACAGCTAAAAGACGCTTGCTCCTTGGAAGGAAAGTTATGACCAACCTAGATAGCACATTAAAAAGCAGAGACATTACTTTGCCAACAAAGATCCGTCTAGTCAAGGCTATGGTTTTTCCAGTAGTCATGTATGGATGTGAGAGTTGGACTATAAAGAAAGCTGAGCACTGAATAACTGATGCTTTTGAACTGTGGTGTTGGAGAAGACTCTTGAGAGTCCCTTGGACTGCAAGGAGATCCAACCAGTCCATCCTAAAGGAGATCAGTCCTGGGTGTTCATTGGAGGGACTGATGTTGAAGCTGAAACTCCAGTACTTTGGCCACCTGATGTGGAGAGCTGACTGATTTGAAAAGACCCTGCTGCTAGGAAAGATTGAGGGCAGGAGGAGAAGGGATCGACAGAGGATGAGATGATTGGATGGCATCACTGACACAGTGGACATGGGTTTGGGTGGACTCTGGGAGTTGGTGATGGACAGGGAGGCCTGGCGTGGCGCAGTTCATGGAGTTGCAAAGAGTCTGACACGACTGAGCGACTGAACTGAACAGCAACAGCTAAACTGCCCGAACAAACCTGTACCCATATTAAATCTACTCATCTTTCCTTGCAGTCATTTGTTAAAACAAACAAACAAACAGAAATATAGGAAAAATGGGTAAGGATCAAATAATCAATCAGCATACATATTTTGGAAACCCTACCTGTCGTAACTGTTCTAGACACCCTGGAGCCAACTCACATGTAAAGTCAGGCTCTCGTCTTTACAGAGGTTACAACTCAGTGTTAAAAACAGAATGACTACGAGTTCAATGGAATGAAAAATACAAAAATGTGGTGTGGAACTGACGCATGTGTGTGTGTGTGTCTAAGCAATTGTCTTACGTAAGGCAGGCAGACATATAACTGTACTTCTTTTTTAACAGTCAAAGTAGCACAGAATGAAAAGCAAGAAAATCCCGTATCAGGAATTTCTTTCCAAAGCTATTTCAGCCACAATATTTGAAGTATAGATGGCCTTAATTATAGAGAAGGGGTACTTGTATTTGGTAAGAATGGAGACAGAAATGCCATATAAAAACAAAATTGATAAGATTTTATAAATGGTGGTCATTTTTAACAGTAACCAGGCTTCTTCAGTCTTCCAAGGAAATGTAAATAAAAACAAAAGTAAACAAATGGGATCTAATTAAACTTACAAGCTTTTTATTTGTGAGCCATGGCTTCCCTGGTGGCTCAGATGGCAAAGAATCTGCCTACAATTCAAGAGACCTGGGTTCAATCCCTGGGTCAGGGCATGGCAGCCCACTCCAGTATTCTTGCCTGGAGAAATCCATGGACAGAGGAGCCTGGCAGGCTACAGCCCATGAGGTCACAAAGAGCGGCAACTATAATAAAGTACAACCTCACATCAGTCAGAATGTCCATCATTAAAAGTCTACAAGTAGCAAATGCTGGAGAGGGTGTAGAGAAAAGAGAACCCTCCTACACTGTTGGTGGGGATACAAGTTGGTGCAGTCACTAAGGAAAACAGTATGAAGATTCCTCAGAAAACTAAAAATAGAATTGCCATATGATCCAGCAAGCTCACTCTTAGGCATGCTGCTGCTGCTGCTGCTAAGTCGCTTCAGTCGTGTCCGACTCTGTGCGACCCCACAGACGGCAGCCCACCAGGCTCCCCCGTCCCTTGGATTCTCCAGGCAAGAACACTGGAGTGGGTTGCCATTTCCTTCTCCAATGCATGAAAGTGAAAAGTGAAAGTGAAGTTGCTCAGTCATGTCCCACTCTTAGCGACTCCATGGACTGCAGCCCACCAGGCTCCTGCGTCCATGGGCTTTTCCAGGCAAGAGTACTGGAGTGGGGTGCCATTGCCTTCTCCACTCTTAGGCATATATCTAGACAAAAGTGTAATTCAAAAGATACATGCACCCTTATGTTCAAAGCAGCACTATTTACAATAGCCAGGACATGGAAAAAAACTAAATGTCCATCAACAGATGAATAGATAAAGAAGATGTATGTCTATTAATATATCAATACAACAGAATACTACTCAGCCATAAAAAATAACACCATTTGCAGCATAACTAGAGATTATCATACTAAGTGAAGTCAGAAAGAGAAATACAATTACTACATGATATCACATATCTGGAATCTAAAATATGACACAAATGAATCCAGCTAAGAGGGAAGGGTTGGCAGAGGGATGAAGTGGGAGTTTGGGGTTAGCAGATGCAAACTGGTATACATAGAATGGATAATCAAGGTCCTACTGTACAACACAGGGAACTACATTCAGTATCTTGTGAAAAACTATAATGGGAAAAAGCATGAAAAAGAATTGATATATAACCAAGTCACTTTGCTGTATAGCAATAATGAACACAACATTGTAAATCAACTACACTTCAATTAAAAACACACACACAAAACAAAACAGAGAAAAGTCTTCCAAAGTGTGATACTTTTCCAAATCAATAAAAGATGGTCTAAGGAAAATTTTGTACCTGCCTAGCCAGAATTCTTCAAATGCCCAAAGAGGAAGTAGGCCAAGTAAGAAAAATGGGCCTAAATAATTTTAAATGATGCATTCATTTTTACCTAAAATTTATCAACTTCTCTAATATATAGAAACATACAGTGAAAAACAAATCATAGAAATGAAACTTAAAGTAGTTTTACACCCAGATTCATCTTTCCAGCCTTGTATTAGCTCATTCATATGTTTTGCCTTAGCTGCTTTCTCTGGGTCACATATATAATTTCATCAACATCCCCCAAACTACGTGCATCTTCACATTTGTGTCCCTGTCTTTTTGCTATGCAAGTTTTTATGCCTGCAATACTCTTATCCTAAAATGCAAGTGACTCCTACATCCCTTTCCTCACAGACCAGCCCGGACAAGCATTATATGAATCGTTTCCTGATGCCTTCTTGCCACTCACTCATTCTTCGAGAATTCTTCTTTGCTAGGATCATTTTGAACATATTCTGAATATTATGTTAATTTCCAGATTGCTCTAGGTCTATACAGTTAGTTATGTCCATAGTTTTGCCTACTCCCGAGACTTGAATTCTTTGAAGACAGGCATCCTGGTTTTCCTAGATTTGTATTCTTGAAGTATAGTATAGTGTCTGTCAGTTAGCTGGGAGTTGATAAACAATAAAGGACTAAAAAAGAGAGAATATATTTTAAAATGAGGCATTATAGTCTAGAGAGGAAAAAAGAGAGGTCATCTCATATTAGTATTCATACCAGTTTTGAAATTCACTTTCTATTTTAATCTCTCTCTCTTTGAAACTTAAAGCTAAAAAAATAGTCTTTCTAGGTCATAGGACTGGCAGAGTGGCTGTGAGTGCCTTGATGTTTTCTGGGATAAGGTTTGTAGGCATATACCTGTAAAAACACTGAAGAAAAGACAGGGAAAGATGATATTTTTATTAAGTGAATGATAAAATATGTATCAATGCATATATGCATATGGGAAAAAATCATAAAGCCAATTTCTACTAAAAAGTAGCCTTTGCTCCAACATTTAAGCCACCAATTAATTTTAATTTATTCAAGGGGCATCTAGATTATTCATTCTCTAGGTCTTTGGCTTCCTCACCTTCTTCCTATTGCTGCCCAGATTTTGTAAATTTTACTGTTTCTTATATGGCAGAGTATAGGTGATGTTGGTGGAGGGGGAACAGGAAAATTTGAAATTAGTTTTTTCCCCAAGGGCTTGATTTGGACAAATATTTGAGGGTTTAAATATATTGATTACTTCTGAAATGTTTAGAATCGGGCACTTTTATTCATCATATTGAGTATAGACTCAGGCATACTAGAAATAATGCTTGTCTTGTCTTTCTGGATATTTAAAAATATTTCAAATTCAGTACCTGCTGGTCTGGTGGTATACTTAGTCTCCAATAGAGATAACCTTGGGGCCTCACTGTGGTTGTATCAAACTTGCAGGATCATATTCACTGATACCATACTGGGGGTTTTTGCAGGAGAGCCTTCTAATCTTGTACCTGTTCTTACAGTTTCCCTGCCTACATGTGTCATTCAGTTTCAGCTTCTGCTGTTTCTGTGCCAAGTTTGCAGAACAGGAATCTTGGTAGAGACCTGAGAGCTTTGATCACATCCAGCTATTCCCCCCTGGGCCTTGCTGCCTACCAGGCAATCAGAGTGCCCGTTCACACCCTAGGCCCTGGCCAGGATAGGCCAATATACCTCTCTTTTCCTCTTAATCCTCTCAGCATACAGGATCTCTTTCTAATTTCAAATAATTCTTTCTCTTTAAGTTTCTTAAAGACATCTGTCTCTACCTATAACTCTCATTTCCTCCTGGGCTTTAGGTTTGTGAAACAAAAGCCAGGAATTGTTTTGCAGAAAGCTATTTTTGCTGCTTTCCACTCTGCTACAAACTCACTGCAATAAAGTGTCTCACCTGTTTAAAACAGGAGAAAGAAAAGGTGAGAATAAAAGGAAAGATATTTTATCTCAAAACAGTATCCAACTATAATAAGTATAAGAGTTGCTAAGTGGAAGAATCAATTTATCTTGTTCCCAGAATCGTTAATCATGAATTGCAGAGTCTCTTCCCCACAACCTGCTTTTCCCTAAAAACACAAAAATTTGGCTCCCATGAAGAAATTAAGGAAACAAGGAACTATTTGGCTCCCATGAAGAAGGAGACAAGAAATTAAGGAAACTATGAAATCATATCAATTTCATTTCTTACCTTTCTTTAAAATACAACCAACGATGTGTAAAATTATATCATTATTATATGAATATGATTTGTTAATTAATATCTCTTCTAATAGTTAATTAGAAAGTTCTTGCTTGGCAAATTTTGATATTACTTTTCATTCCCTTAGGCAACATATATCTCTCACTATTGAGCATGTTTTTGGCCCAGATTTTGATGCTTGTCTTGGCAAACACAGAGTTATAAACCTAATGATCAATTTTTCATTAAGACTGCTCCTCTCTCTATCAGGAATATTGGGCTTCAGAAGGAAGTTACTTTAAAAAAAAGAGAAAATACATCAGAATTTTGATACCTAAAAGAAAAATTATAGTATCTTCCTCTAAGAAGAACTCAGAAAAGTGGTAGTGATCTTATTTTACAGATAAGGAAACTAAACATGAAGAAGGTGAAATTTTTGTCGTATGACTATTTGATGGAAGAAGAGGAACAAAACCCTTCTTATTTACTACCATCATCAACATTTTAGGCTTTCTAAAACACTTTCATATGCTGTGAATTTTCTGTCTAAACTGCATAATTCTCTATGCCTTACTTTACCCTCATTTATATATAAAGAAATAAAGTCAGTTACTAAATAAGAAGCTAAAGCCCACATAGCAAGAAGGTAGGTCTCTGATTTCAAATACCGTGTTATTTGCAGTAAATGATCAGGATTTTTCTAGATTATAGATTTTTACCAGACTATGTGATTGTCCATTTCAAGTACTATTATATAAAATAAGAATTGCTGGTTTAGACAATACCCACTTTGGTAACCACATCTACCCACACACATCCTCCTTAGGCAGGACACACAGGACGGATGGCATGCTCATGTGTGACCCAAGGTTATGTATAATTATCAGTTGGCACACTGACTTTATCGTCTTCTGTTCCAAACAAGAAAGTACCCAGAGTGAGCCAAACCATGAAATTAAAGGTATAATTCTCCAGAGTCCAAGTCCACCCAGGCATTTTGAGACCGAGTGCTAGTTAGGGTCTAACTATAAAGTCACAGGGTAGATTCCACACAACCCTCATTCAGGACATCAGGTTTCCCAAAACTACTCTCAGGCTTGTTAATTCACTTGAAAGACTCACAGAACTCACTGGCTCCTGTTGTACTCACATATAGGCTTATTATCAGGGGGGTACGAGTTAGAATCAGCCAAAGGAAGAGGAACATGGGGAGGATCCTAAATGCTTTCCTTGTCCTCAGGATGTGTTGCCTCCCTTGGCACTGATGTGTAATAATACACAGAGTATACTGCCAACCTAAAAAGCTCATGCAAGCTTCGTACCCAGAGTTTTTTACTGGGCTTCATAATGTAAATATGATTGTTTGACTGATTACCCAAATAGTTAAACTCTGTCTTCAACCACCCTCAATTCCTCCAAAAATTGGACAGATATCACCTGATCAAACAGATTTACTAGGAATCTTCTTGTTAGCATAAATCTGTCAGGTATGGTCTGAGAATTCCATCATGAGTAACAAAGACACTCCTACTAATCAGGAATAGAGTGACATAAGTATAGAGAGATTACTCCCAGGAGCCAGGAACAAAGGCCAGACCTCTCTTCTGGAAAGACCTAAATCTTTACTACACAAAAGGTATCAGAATAAAATAAAGTACTAACATTACTTCAGGGAGAGCTTTGAATTCTCTCTTGGTTTATTTCAATAAATGAGTCAGTCACAAACCTCAGAATGCTAATATTATCAGTAAACAAATCACATCATACCTCACAAATGATTGTCACGCAACCATTCAGTGTGTCTGCAGTGGAGTGAGAGCCACTGCCCCAATCACTCGAGAACTCACTGCATTTCCTTTCCTCTGCACTCAGGCTCACACTGGAATCTCTTCATTGAAAGCACTTCTCAGGACTTTCCAGGTGGTCCAGAGACTAAGACTCTGCGCTCCCAATGCAGGGTACCCAGTCCCTGCTCAGGGAGCTAGATCCCACAAGCTGCAACTAAGACCCAGCACAGCCAAATACATAAATAAAATTTTTAAAAGGAAAAGAAAGCACTTCTCAGCACCACAGTCTACATAAGAAAAAAACTCTTATTCTCACATTAAGGTGAGGGTCATTTTCATCTCCCTCTTTAGATTATCCCCAACCTCCTCAGGTAACACTGTCTTCTATGAGCTGGGGGGATACCGATATTGGCAAAGCTTGGTCCTCCTCTAAGACACAAGCAGTCCATTATTCCCCTGAAAACTGAGACAATGTGAAGATAAGTACCATTTCATATTCATTTTTGTGTCTTCAGTGCCTATATTCAACTAATATTTGTTAAATTTACCTGTAATGATAAGCAGCCATAATGTGGTAGATATTGAATGACCATTATAGATTCTTGAAGGGCAGGCTGACATGATGAACACAGGGTTTAGAGAGATGCGTCTGACATAGTTTGTAAGATGAACTGGAGGTGAATGGACTACAGGAAGGTCAACAAGCTAGGGGGCTCTGGCAGGTATCTGGAACAACAGTCCTAACCAATGACATTTCAAAGGCAGGCCTCTACCTGACTTGCATAAATTAAGAAAACTAACTCAGTAAATCAGTAATGTCAATCATTGGCAAAACTTCACCCTTTCCCATGTGGGGCATAGGTCCAGGATGCAGGAGCCTCTGTTTGACCACTGTTCTCTGAAGGGACAGCTGTGAGCTGTCATTAGCCAACACTCAGAACAGCTATCACAGGATATCATGTGTGAGATGGGAGCAGTGGCTAATAAAGAAGAGTGAGTCACCAACAGTATTTACTGTTGTCCCTTTTGAAACACTCAGATCCACCACTTGCTTCTTAATTAAATTTACTCAATTTGGGCACAGTTTCTCAAGATTTTCTGGTTAGTCACAATTTCTGGGAAAACTTACAAGAAGAGATAGTAGAAAACTACAGTTCTCACTGCACCATTGGTCCTAAGTCTATGATCTTCCTCTCCTGTTGGTCTAGGTGATTTGCCTGGCAGCATAGACCCAAAGGGATCTAAGTTCTGATTACCTTCTCAAGATTACAACTGGGCTTAGGCATAAGAACAAATGTTCTCCAATGAATGACCTGAGTGTCAAATATATTCCTTCTCACCCTGATTTGTAACATTAATCCTACTTCCTCATGATGACCAGCATCAATTACACCTGCCAGAGATAATATGTTTTTTAATTTCAATACTGGTTTACTGGCACAAGAAGTATAAAGTGTTAAGATGGTAGCTATAGCATAAACGTTCAGTAAACACATCCCTTCCCTTGGAATCAGAAACTCTAGACCTACAGGCTCTAAAGTTAAAGAGACACGGAACAAAGTTTCCAAAGTAGTTAGTAGGTGAATGGTAAGCAGACCACTTCTACTTCTACTCTGTTTCATGGACCCATATATTCTATTTGCGGGGGGAGGGATATGGTACCATATTGGAGAAGGCAATGGCACCCCACTCCAGTACTCTTGTCCGGAAAATCCCATGGATGGAGGAGCCTGGTAGGCTGCAGTTCATGGGGTCGCTAAGAGTCAGACACAACTGAGTGATTTCACTTTCACTTTTCACTTACATGCATTGGAGAAGGAAATGGCAACCCACTCCAGTGTTCTTGCCTGGAGAATCCCAAGGATGGGGGAGCCTGGTGGGCTGCCATCTATGGGGTCACACAGAGTTGGACACGACTGAAGTGACTTAGCAGCAGCATGGTACCATATAATGACCATTGATTTAAAGTATATGCCATATCTTGAAGAATTCCTCCTTATCCTTGAAGGATGTCACCTCTAAGTTGTACCTCAGGTAAGCTTTCAGGAGACCACTCCATCACTTTATCAGAAAGGCAGCTTCCGAATGTCATGGTATGATTAGGACCAGTGGATCTCAGTCATGTGTCTAAACCATGCTTCCTTTGCCATAAAATGAGTTCCTCAATTTAAGACGATATTATGATAGACCCTATGTCAATCTCTCATATGCTCTGTGAGTCCTTGGAGGCTTCTGGTAGTGTCACTCTAGTCAGGAAGACAAACTCATGCAGATACAGGTCAGTCAAAGTCATGATGGAATATTGCCCTTTCTAGGATATAAAGGGCCTAATGTAATCAACTTGTCATCAGTTTTTGGTTGGTACCATGTGGAGAATTCAATACTGAATTCTGTTACTGGCAGGTTGTCATGAGCAGTGGTAGCCAGATCAGCTTCTGTGAGAAGATCCCTGTGCTTTTAGGTCCTTATATAGCTTCCATCTTTCTTCCCTTGCTTACCCTATTCATGTTCCCATTGTTTAAGCACTGAAGTGGGCAAGGAGAGAGGCTGGCTGAAACTTACTGGTCAAATCCTTCTGTGGCTTAATTATTCCATGCCTCTTTTTTAGTAGATGTCTTATGAACAGTAATATGTGGTACAGAGATCATAATACTTTTTTGCTTTTACCCATACATCCAGCCACTTGCTTGTTACTTTGAACTGCCTTTTTCTGGTCTTGGAATCTTGCTCCTCTCAATGGCCCTGACCAGCAAGCCACTGCCCATGAGACTGTAACCTCAGGCAACTTTTCATGCCACTCAAAGAAAATGAACAGAAGTACAGCTCAAAGATCTGCTCTTTGGGAGGATATCCCTCCGTTTTGGTCACTTGGGGTTATTTATTCTAAGTAAGGCCTATGGTGCAACAGCAGTCCATTTTCTGCCTGTACCCTGTCACCACTCCATTCACAAGCCAAGCTCAGGCTCTTTGTCCTTTGCACAGTTCCTTGAGTTAATGACCAAAGATCCCTTTAAGGAAAAAAGGAGAAAGCACTTCTATATACAGGCTGCAGTATTTCAGGGTCCTTCCTCACAAAGATCTTGCCTCTCCTTTGGTTGATGGGTTCTTGGTCTTAGAACTGGTATAAATCTGGGAACTGAGTGAAGGATGGAAACTATTCATGAGGGCACCTGATCTCAGACTTCTGCTCATTCATTCTTTATCTCTTCTTTTTATGTATTAGGCAGTTCTCTTATTGATGGTTCATCTTTCTTGTCTTTAGAATCATGTTCTATGAGCCACCGCAATAAGTTTCTAAAGGTCATCAGCACCCCATTCCTATCCCCCCAACTGCCACTCCAGGTACTGCCCATTTAACCTTGCTTCCATTTAAGGTAATTCTGTCCACCCTGTTTCTGAAGTTAAGTGCTGCCCCTAGCTTCTGATATGCTAGATCCCATCATGGGTGGACCCTTGGTACTAGGGAGCATCTCCTACTCCTAGTACAAAAGATGGCCACTACCAGATATTCAACACACTACTACCCTTCCTCACCAGCATGTTCTTTATCACCTTAGTAAAATTCTGGCAAATTTAAAAACTCAGCAAGGATCACAGGCCTGGAAAAAGGTCAATTGTCATTCCAATCCCAAAGAAGGGAAATGCCAAAGAATGTTCAAACTAGTGCACAATTGTCCTCATTTTGCATGTTAGTAAGGTTAAGCTCAAAATCCTTCAAGCTAGGCTTCAGCAGTACATGAACCAAGAGCTTTCAGATTAACAAGATGTATTTAGAAAACTTAGAGGAACCAGAGGTCAAATTGCCAACATCTGTTGGATCATAGAAAAAGCAAGAGAATTCCAGAAAAACGTCTGCTTCATTGACTACACAAACGCCTCTGACTATGGATCACAACAAACTGTGGAAAATTCTTAAAGAGATGGGAATATCAGACCACCTTACCTGTCTCCTGAGAAACCTGTTTGAAGGTCAAACAGCAACATGGATCCAGACATGGAGCAAGGGACTGGTTCAAAATTGCTAAAGAAGGACAAGGTGGCTATATATTGTCACCCTGCTTATTTAACCTATATACAGAGGATATCATGTAAAATGCTGAGGCTGGATGAATCATAAGCTGGAATCAAGATTGTCAAGAGAAATAACAACCTCATATACGCAGATACCACTCTAATGGCAGAAAGAAAAGAGAAACTAAAGAGCCTCTTAATGAGGGTGAAAGAGGAGAGTGAAAAAGTTGGTCTAAAACTTAACATTCAAAAACTAAGATCATGGCATCTGGTCCAATCACTTCATGGCAAATAGAAGGGGAAAAAGTGGAAACAGTGGCAAATCTTATTTTCTTGGCTCCAAAATTACTGCAGACAGTGACTGCAGCCATAAAATTAAAAGACACTTTCTCCTTGGAAGGAAAGCTATGACAAACCCATACAGCATATTAAAAAGCAAAGACATCACTTTGTCAACAAAGGTCCATATAGTCAAAGCTATGGTTTTTCTAGTAGTCATGTACAGATGTGAGAATTGGACCATAAAAAAACTGATGCTTTCAAACTGGGTACTGGATAAGACTTTTGAGAGTCCCCTGGACAGCAAGGAGATCAAACCGGTCAATCCTAAAGGAAATCAATCCAGAATCATCATTGGAAGGACTGATGCTAAAGCTCCAGTACTTTGGCTACCTGATATGAAGAGCCAACTCATTGGGGAAGACCCTGAGGCTGGAAAAGATTGAAGGCAAAAGGAGAAGAGGGTGGCAGAGGATGAGATGGTTAGATAGCATCCTGGACTCAATGGACATGAATTTGAGCAACTCCAGGAGATAGTCAAGGACAGGGAAGCCCAATGTGCTGCAGTCCATGGGGTTACAAAGAGTCAGACACAACTTAGCAGCTGAACAACAACAACAAAAATTCTAGCATGAGGTGATGGATTTGCGGCTGATAAAAACGGGTTATCTGAGAAATTAGATTGAATTTATGCAGCATTTTTCCGGAAAGAGAGAGAGAGAGACCTTGTACATTCCACTTATTAGAAATGTTCTCTCTGTGGTTGGACAGGAATAATTCATGAGGCTTTTTCCATGACTTGAGGGGAAAATTTCATAATACTATATAATTTTATTTTCTATTATTCTAAGTTTAGAAAGCATCCTTCTGATTATTCATTTAGTTTCCAGATACCTGGATAATGAAGGATGGTGCCCAGAATAGCAGGCGTATGGTTCTATTATCAGAAGCTCCCCAGTAGCTGATGAATTCAGATTTCTAGGCCTGAAAAACTTAGTGCCAGCAGCAATAGGAAGCGATTCATTTGATACAAGATAGACCAGAGTTCTCTGTTTCCAAAAGTGCTCAGGCAGAGGTGAAGAACCATCTGTCTTGGGTGTTGTAGAGCATATTTTTACATCTAGTGGAAAGAGTTGCTTTATGAGTAGGGTTTGCCCTACTTGTGGGGCCTATGACATTTGACAACATTCATTGTAAAACCACCATTTAATCTTTGAAAAATCATGTGCTACTGCTAAAGGTTCTGTCTTCTGTTACTAAACATCTTGATTTCCTCTAAAACCACTCCCCATGGATTCCTAAGATTCAACTTTGACACTCCAGCAGCCTTATGAAATGTTACAAATGCATTGTCTCCCCATGGTGTTGAACATCAGGACATCCAACTCTGAGGATCTAGAGTGTAGCTGCTCTCCCAACATTAGAGGGAGGCTTATTACACTATTTTCTATTGGGAGGGATATGTAAGAAAAGGAGTGTGTGTGTGCGTGCACATGCGTGCTTAGCTGTGTCCAATTCTTTGAGGCCTTATGGACTGCAACCAGCCAGGCTTCTCTGTCCATAGGATTATCCCTGGTGAGAATACTGGATTGGTTTGCCATTTCTTACTCCAGGGGATCTTCCTGACCCAGGGATCAAACCCACATCTCTTGAATTTCCTATCCTGGCAGATGGATCCTTTACCATTAGCACCACCCGGGATGCCCATACAAAAAGATAAATGATCACTACAAAACTGAATATTTATTTGCTACATAGATGCAAGGAGGTAGACATTAGACATACACTGAGAACATACTGAATTTGTATATCAAGAAATAGAGCTGTTAATGGTGGCCGAGAGGAAAAAGCAGCAAAAGTAGGGATGCAGTTATCATGGACGATGTAAAAGTACTGGTGAATGCAGGAGCAGTCACTAAGAGCAGGAATGCTGTAGTCAGGTTGGTCTTGGTTCCATCCCAGATTCTATCACAATAGGTTCTGCAAAGTTAGACAATATAGGTAACAGCTTCGAGTCTGAGTCTTTGACTGAGAATGAAAAATTTACTATGTTGCTGTAAGGTTTAAATCAGAAGACATACTTAAGGACTTAACAGCATAATACTTAATTATCAACAGTACCACCACGAATAAAATTCAGAAGCATAAGTAATTACAAAACCCTGTAAATACCTCACATCTAAAAGTCATGGGTCTGATTGTACTTTTTGTATATGTGTCAGTAGGTAATCTATTAACTTTACTGTTATTATTTATAATGTATACTGTCTACTTGAAGACCTATTACACTACCAACTTTACTTTTAAATAGAAACTATATATATAGTACATATCACATATCATATATCATGGATATCATATATCATAGGCATGAATATGGGCTTCCCTGGTAGGTCAGGTCTCCTGCAGGCCTGCAATGTGGGAGACCTGGGTTCGATCCCTGGGTTGGGAAGATCCCCTGGAGGAGGGCATGGTAACTCACTCCAGGATAGGATTCTTGCCTGGAGAACCACCATGGACAGAGGAGCCTGGTGGGCTGCAGTACATGGGGGGTGCAAAGAGTCAGAGATGACTGAGTGACTAAACACACACACATGTATGAACATATCACATACATAGAGATACTGACCACAGAAATATTTATTGTTAAATTTGTAAAAATAATGATCTTTCTTTCCTTGGAGTCAGCTTCTCAATGATATCCATATCACAGCAAATATATAAATGCTATTTGTTTAGCTCACTGGAATCAGTTGGGAGTTTACTAAGTTGACTGAGATGCACAGGAGGGTGCAGAATACTACGTCTGTCCCAGACCCCTGAAGATATTTGCAAGAGGGACCATAACACAAAATATGGTGGAAACATACAAAAGTCATAATCTGAGGCAGAATCCCAATCTCAACAGAAGGATAGAAACATTGCGGGTTTGTTTCTATACTCTCTTTCCTGATGGTCATATCAGTTCAGTTCAGTTCAGTCGCTCAGTCGTGTCCGACTTTTTGTGACCCCAGGCCTCCCTGTTCATCACCAACTCCTGGAGTTCACTCAGACTCATGTCCATCGAGTCCGTGATGCCATCCAGCCATCTCATCCTTGGTCGTCCCTTTCTCCTCCTGCCCCAAATCCCTCCCAGCATCAAAGTCTTTTCCAATGAGTCAACTCTTCGCATGAGGTGGCCAAAGTACTGGAGTTTCAGCTTTAGCATCATTCCTTCCAAAGAAATCCCAGGGCTGATCTCCTTCAGAATGGACTGGTTGGATCTCCTTGCAGTCCAAGGGACTCTCAAGAGTCTTCTCCAACACCACAGTTCAAAAGCATCAATTCTTCAGCGCTCAGCCTTCTTCACAGTCCAACTCTCACATCCATACATGACCACAGGAAAAACCACAGCCTTGACTAGACGGACCTGTCGGCAAACTAATGTCTCTGCTTTTGAATATGCTATCTAGGTTGGTCATAACTTTTCTTCCAAGGAGTAAGCATCTTTTAATTTCATGGCTGCAGTCACCATCTGCAATGATTTTGGAGCCCCCAAAAATAAAGTCTGACACTGTTTCCACTGTTTCCCCATCTATTTACCATGAAGTGATGGGACCGGATGCCATGATCTTCGTTTTCTGAATGTTGAACTTTAAGCCAACTTTTTCACTCTCCTCTTTCACTTTCTGAAGAGGCTTTTTAGCTCCTCTTCACTTTCTGCCATAAGGGTGGTGTCATCTGCATATGTGAGGTTATTGATATTTCTCCCAGCAATCTTAATTCCAGCTTGTGTTTCTTTCAGTCCAGCATTTCTCATGATGTACTCTGCATAGAAGTTAAATAAGCAGGGTGACAATATACAGCCTTGACGTACTCCTTTTCCTATTTGGAACCAGTCTGTTGTTCCATGTCCAGTTCTAACTGTTGCTTCCTGACCTGCATATAGATTTCTCAAGAGGCAGGTTAGGTGGTCTGGTATTCCCATCTCTTTCAGAATTTTCCACAGTTGATTGTGATCCACACAGTCAAAGGCTTTGGCATAGTCAATAAAGCAAAAATAGATGTTTTTCTGGAACTCTCTTGCTTTTTCCATGATCCAGCAGATGGTGGCAATTTGATCTCTGGTTCCTCTGTCTTTTCTAAAACCAGCTTGAACATCAGGGAGTTCACGGTTCACCTATTGCTGAAGCCTGACTTGGAGAATTTTGAGCATTACTTTACTAGCATGTGAGATGAGTGCAATTGTGCAGTAGTTTGAGCATTCTTTGGCATTGCCTTTCTTTGGGATTGGAATGAAAACTGACCTTTTCCAGTCCTGTGGCCACTGCTGAGTTTTCCAAATTTGCTGGCATATTGAGTGCAGCACTTTCAGAGCATCATCTTTCAGGATGTGAAACAGCTCAACTGGAATTCCATCACCTCCACTAGTTTTGTTCATAGTGATGCTTTCTAAGGCCCACCTGATTTCACTTTCCAAGATGTCTGGCTCTAGATTAGTGATCACATCATCATGATTATCTGGGTCATGAAGATCTTTTTTGTACAGTTCTTCTGTGTATGCCTGCCACCTCTTCTTAATATCTTCTGCTTCTGTTAGGTCCATACCATTTCTGTCCTTGATCGAGCCCATCTTTGCATGAAATGTTCCCTTGGTATCTCTAATTTTCTTGAAGAGATTTCTAGTCTTTCCCATTCTGTTGTTTCCCTCTATTTCTTTGCATTGACCGCTGAAGAAGGCTTTCTTATCTCTTCTTGCTATTCTTTGGAACTCTGCATTCAGATGCTTATATCTTTCCTTTTCTCCTTTGCTTTTCGCCTCTCTTCTTTTCACAGAATGTGGTCCACTGGAGAAGGGAATGTCAAGCCACTTCAGTATTCTTGCCCTGAGAACCCCATGAACAGTATGAAAAGGCAAAATGATAGGATACCAAAAGAGGAACTCCCCAGGTCAGTAGGTGCCCAACATGCTACTGGACATCAGTGGAGAAGTAACTCCAGAAAGAATGAAGGGATGGAGCCAAAGCAAAAACAATACCCAGCTGTGGATGTGACTGGTGATAGAAACAAGATCCGATGCTGTAAAGAGCAATATTGCACAGGAACCTGGAATGTCAGGTCCATGAATCAAGGCAAATTGGAAGTGGTCAAACAGGAGATGGCAAGAGTGAATGTCGACATTCTAGGAATCAGTGAACTAAAATGGACTGGATTGGGTGAATTTAACTCAGATGACCATTCTATCTACTACTGCGGGCAGGAATCCCTCAGAAGAAATGGAGTAGCCATCATGGTCAACAAGAGAGTCTGAAATGCAGTACTTGGATGCAATCTCAAAAATGACAGGATGATCTCTGTTCGTCTCCAAGGCAAACCATTCAATATCACAGTTATCCAAGTCTATGCCCCAACCAGTAACACTGAAGAAGCTGAAGTTGAGCGGTTTTATGAAGACCTACAAGATCTTTTAGAATTAACACCCAAAAAAGATATCCTTTTCATTATAGGGGACTGGAATGCAAAAGTAGGAAGTCAAGAAACACCTGGAGTAACAGGCAAATTTGGCCTTGGAATGTGGAATGAAGCAGGGCAAAGACTAATAGAGTTTTCCCAAGAAAACGCACTGGTCATAGCAAACACCATCTTCCAACAACACAAGAGAAGACTCTACACATGGACATCACCAGATGGTCAACACTGAAATCAGACTGATTATATTCTATGCAGCCAAAGATGGAGAAGCTGTATACAGTCAACAAAAACAAGACCAGGAGCTGACTGTGGCTCAGATCATGAACTCCTTATTACCAAATTCAGACTTCAATTGAAGAAAGTAGAGAAAACCGCTAGACCATTCAGGTATGACCTCAATCAAATCCATTATGATTATACAGTGGAAGTGAGAAATAGATTTAAGGGCCTAGATCTGATAGATAGAGTGCCTGATGAACTATGGAATGAGGTTCGTGACATTGTACAGGAGACAGGGATCAAGACCATCCCCATGGAAAAGAAATGCAAAAAAGCAAAATGGCTGTCTGGGGAGGCCTTACAAATAGCTGTGAGGGTCATATAGCATTTACTTAAATTTCAGTAGTAGCAGGGAGTTGCCAGCTTTCTGAAGCAGTTACCTAATTCTTAAACAGTCTTATTTTGTGGAAAGTTTCTTACCATGTTTAGATCTGCAAACCCCAAACCTACATTTCCCCCTGATAATTTGCTTTGCTAGTTCTGTTTTCTGTTGTGGCAACTCAGAAAAACCCTGCCTGCTCTTCCTCTTAGATACTGGATACTTTGTATAACTCCTTGGCTGCCCAACATTTGAACCCTTCCTCTGTTTAGAGAATTCACTGATTTGTGAATCTGATAGTGGGGAGGGGCAAAAGCATAAATATTTATTCCCAGTCTTCCTTAGCTCAACTTTGAATCTGATGCTAGTGACCCAAGAAAAAACAAACCACAGACAATGCATCGTAGCAGCAAGTAGTAGCAAGAGATCCTGAAGGATTGTGTCTCTAGGGGCAGCAGTGCGGAAGAGCATCAGCGGTGTCCAGGGTTCAGAGCCGAGGTCACATCAGTACTCACCATGAGATCACACGTCCAGTGGGGTGGTAGCACTATGCACTTACTGGGCTGGTTTTGTGGGATGATTTGGGATGGGGTCCTGGCTGCTAACAAACCTTCTTTGTTTGTGCCCAATTTCAAGCCTGGTTGTGTAGCCTTATCAGTAATTTTGTGAACTACTCCATAATTTATTTTTCTGCCTAAACCAAAGTGCATTTCTGTTGCTTGCCACTGGCAGCCTTGGGTGATATGGCATGACAGCCATTCAGATAAAGACAGATGCTGTGTCTTCCGTGGCCTTCTGCTCACTCTTTTCCAGACATATAGACAGTTTACACCTGTATCCTCAGAAACATGTATTGTTTGCATTCATGCATAGGTCTGAGGACTAACAAAACTTTTAAGAAATCTTATAAATCTGAGATTTTTGAAACTGTTCATAATCTAGTTGTTTCTGCACATGAAATAAGATGATTGAACTGCTTAAATATAAAATATATACTGTATCCTCTTTCTGAAAATTCCTGTTCTCAGAGGACAGCAAGTTTTCCCAGGAATTTGCCCTTTGATGGTCTGTCAAGCTGTGGAATAAGATGAGACTATAACTTCTTATCATGAACACTGAAGAACTGGATGAGTATGAACGGAAGGAAGTTATAGATTAACTGGAGTTTAAAAATGACATTGCTTATGCATTCTTTATGTAAATTCTAATTAAAAAATAAGGGACACTGTGCTGAATGTTTTCTGATTCTTTCAGTAATCCTAGTGCTTTACATACGATTTCTTATCATTCAAAAGATATTCCTGTGAAGAATTAAATCTTACTTTCAGGTAAGAAAACAGACTTAGAAAGGCTGAACAATTTACCTCCAGGTCTGAATGTTGGTAGATGGATTGGAACTCCACTTTGGTGGTTAAGACTCCAAAGCCAAAACAAAACGAAAACAATGACGCACAAGTCTTCCTCTATGCCACGTTGCTTCTTAAATGTGATCAGTTTGAAATGATTTCACGAATGAAATATTAGTTAAGACAGATTATCATATTCAATCTTGTTTTATTAAAATGAATTAAATGTATGTTTGTAACCCTGTATAAGCATGCATGTGTTTTCGTGTGTGTATATGTGTAACACAAAGGTATTTTTGAACCATTCATATGGATTACTATCAGACACATGTGAGTTTATACTACTTGGTCCCTACATTGAAATCTTTAAAACTGCTCTTGAAAATTCAACAAATTCAAAGTGGAATCAGGATTTAAGATTAAAAGTGTTTTATACCATAGCTTTATATTTAATACATATTTTTACAACTGCAGGCATGCTCAGTCATGACCAACTCTTCACGGCCCCATGAACTGGGATTGTAGCCCTGCCAGACTCCTCTGTCTATGGGATTTCCCAGGGAAGAATACTGGAGTGGGTTACCATTTCTTTCTCCAGGGGAACTTCTTGACCCAGGGATCAAACCCAGTCTCCTGCATTGACAGGTGGATTCTATATCCCTGAGACACCTGGGAAGCCCATATTTTTATAACTATAAATGCCTAAAATTACTTCAAATAAATCTTTATTTATTAATATTGAAAGACAAGTTCTAAAGTGATAAACTAAGTACTTTAAAATTAAACAAAGACATTTTTAAAATTTCAAACAAAGTAACACAAAGAATTTCAGGAGGAAGAAGTAAATTCTATCTGGCTCTTTTGAATACACTATGATCTTCAGTGGACTCAACAGAGGACTTGGTCATGATAATGGCTGCCATGAATTAAATGAGTGACCTTGGGTAATTTCTTAGTCTCTTTGAACCTCAGCATCCTTATCTATAAAATGAATAGGTTAAGCTGAATGGTCTCTTGCAGCCCTAATATGATTCTAAGAATCTCTGCATGTAACTGGAGAAACAACCAGTTAATTATTATACCCCTATTAATTTTATAAGTCAAAAATACATCCCTATTGTTAATTTTATTGTATGCTAACTTAAAAGTCTCAGCAAAATTTGTTAATTTGAATAAGCAGGTTAAAAGGTCTTGTTAATCTTCCATAAACTTAAACCTTTTATTACTAGATGTAGTTATCTATTTAATCCATAGATTATGTGCAAATATGCATGTAACATGAAGGAAAATGTGTGTCTAAATGTCAAATATGCATGAATGAAAATCTGAGAGAATATAAAATCTGAGATAATATCTCAGAAAACAAAAATTGACTTTTTGGTCCAAAGTTAAAAATGCAGTTTCTTTTATGACAAAATAGTACTTGTTCATTGAGTAATACTAGAAATTTCAGATAAAACAAAAACTTCCACAATTCTGTAAGACTAATAAAAGAGAGGCAAATTATAAAACAATATTTATAGTGATTAATCATTTCCACAAGCAAGGAATAAAAAGAAATATAAGTAGATATAAGAATGAATTCATAAAAATTATGAATGTCTTTCCATGTTAATAAATATTATTTAATGGCATTCTCAACTTTGCTTTTGAGATCAATTGCTAATTTCTATACCCTTTTACAGTTTTAGCCAATCTAAGAGAGATTCTCCATTCACTCAAATAGTGACCTAGATCTACAGCTAGAAAAGGTGTCATGTTTCCCACAACTTACCTCAACCTCTTCCTTGAGATTTCCTTACAGAAACCCCAGTGAATACATGTGAAAATTAACTTCTGATGTAATAGAATATTTTTAAGGACTTTAAACATTCTCAACAATATAATAGAATGACATAATTTGAAAAATTTGATGTAACTTTTTGAATTTGGGACTTACAAAGTCAATCCCATGGAGCCTTACAAAATACTTGTATTATATCTAAACATAGTTAACTCAGTATGTACTGTATTTATTTAAGTGTACTACATTAGCAACATATGCTTTGCTTAATTTCAAAACTGCTCATAAAACCATACAACATATAAATCAGAATGGAATTTAAAATAGCATATTATTACAAAACCCAAATGATCTTTATGTGTGTGTGTATATGTAAGGGGGTGGGGAACAGTGGATTTTAAAACCAACTTTTGGAGAGACAAAATGGCAGAGTAGAAGAATGTGAGCTCACCTCTTCTCATGAAAACACCACAGTAACAAGTAACTGATGAACAGGCATCAACCAAAAAAACACTGGAACCTACTCAAAAAAAAAAAAAAAAAAAAAGAAACCCAACAACCAAAAACAAAGAATAAGCCACAACAAGAGGGTAAAAGGGGCTCTCAAAAGCAATAAAATCAAATGCCATACCTGCCGTGTGGGAAATTCATAAACTGGAAAATAATTATACCACAGAAGTTCTCCCACAGGAGTGAAAGTTCTGAGCCCCAGATCAGGCTCCCCAGCCTGGAGGTCTGGCAATGGGAAAGGAGCCCCCCCGGAATTCCATAGGACTGAGAGAAAAAAAAGCTCCACTCTTGAAGGATGGATGCAAAGTCTTATGCATACCAGCAACCAGGAGAAAAGCAATGACCTTATAAGAGTCTGGGCCATACCAACCAGCTAGTATTATTGGGACTCCTGAGGAGGCTGCTATTGCTGCTGCTGCTAAGTCACTTCAGTCGTGTCCGACTCTGTTCAACCCCAGAGATGGCAGCCCACCAGGCTCCCCCATCCCTGGGATTCTCCAGGCAAGAACACTGGAGTGTATTGCCATTTCCTTCTCCAATGCACGAAAGTGAAAAGTGAAAGTGAAGTCGCTCAGTCGTGTCCGACTCTTAGTGACCCCATGGACTGCAGCCTACCAGGCTCCTCTGTCCATGGGATTTTCCAGGCAAGAGTACTGGAGTGGGGTGCCATTGCCTTCTCCCCTGAGGAGGCAGGGGGCAGCTATGGCTCTCTGTGGGAACAAATACAGTGGCAGCGGTAGTTCTGGGGAATACTTATTGATGAGCCCTCCTAGAGGTGGCCAAGATGGTTGGATGGCATCACCAATTCAATGGACATGAACGTGAGCAAACTCCAGGAGATGGTGAGGCTCGGGGAACCCTGGCATGCTGTAGTCCATGGGGTTGTGAAGAGTTAGACATGACTTGGTGACTGAACGACAACAACATATTAAAGATAGGAAGTCATCTACACATAAATATGATATCAACCCCAGCAATCATGAGGAGAGCACAAATGCAGGGTACTGGAAATGCATTTGAAATTAAAAGACCAGCAACTTAAAACCATCTTTATATATACAGACTATTTCAAAACTTCATGAAAAACACATGAAAAGATATTCAGCATCACTAATAATTAGATAAATGCAAATAAAAACAACAGTAAGGTATCACTTATGATACCATACTGAGTTACCATCATTAAAAAGTCTACAAAACAATAAACGGTAGGGAAGATGTGGAGAAAAGGGAACCCTCCCACACTATTAGTGAAAATGTAAATTGGTACAGCCACTATGGCTTGAGAGTCCCTTGGACAGCAAGGAGATCAAACCAGTCAATCCCAAAGGAATTTAATCCTGAATATTCACTGAAAAGACTGATATTGAAGCTGAAGCTCCAGTACTTTGGCCACCAGATATGAAGAGCTGACTCACTGGAAAAGACCCTGATGCTGGGAAAGACTGAGTGCAAAAGAAAGGGGCAGCAGAGAATGAGATGGTTAGATAGTATCATCAACTCAATGGACATGAATTTGAGCAAACTCAGGAAGACAGTGAAGGAAAGAAGACCCCGGCGTATTGTAGTCCATGGGGTCACAGAGTCAGACGTGATTTAGCCACTATGGAGAACAGTATTAAAAAGAAAGAAAGCTAAAAACAGAGCTACTATATGATCCAGCAATCCTTTTCTCGAGCATATATCTGAAGGAAAATACAGTTTGAAAGGAAGCATACACCCCAGTGTTCACTGCAGCACTGTTTACCATAGCCAGACAGGTGCTGTGCTATGCTAAGTTGCTTCAGTGGTGTCAGACTCTTTGCGACCCTATGGATGGTAGTCCGCTAGGCTCCTCTATCCATGGGATTCTCCAGGCAAGAATACTGGAGTGGGTTGCCATCTTCTACTCCAGGGGATCTTCCCAACCCAGGGATCAAATCCACATCACTGATGTGCCCTGCATTGGCGGATGAGTGCCACCTGGGAATCCAGACATGGAAGCAACCTAAATGTCCATTGACTGATAAATGGATAAAGAAGCTGTGATACATATATACAATGGGATGTTGCTGCTGCTGCTGCTAAGTCACATCAGTTGTGTCCAACTCTGTGAGACCCCACTGACGGCAGCCCACCAGGCTCCCCCGTCCCTGGGATTCTCCAGGCAAGAACACTGGAGTGGGCTGCCATTTCCTTATCAGCCATTAAAAAGAATGAAATAATGCCATTTGTAGTGACATGGATGGACCTGGAGATTATCATACTAAGAGAAAGACAAATATCATATGATGTCACTTATATGTAGAATCTAAGAAAATGATACAAATGAACTTATTTACAAAACAGAAACAAATTCACAGTCTTAGAAAACAAATTTATGGTTACCAGGTAGGAAGGATGAGGGTAGGAATAGACTGGGATTTGGGGATTGACATGTATACACTGCTATACTTAAAATAGATAACAAACAAGGACCTACTATATAACACAGAGAACTCTGCTCAATATTCTGTAGTAACCCAAATGAAAAAAGAACTTGAAAAAGAATAGACACATGTATATGTATAACTGAGTCACTCTGCTGTACACCTGAAACTAACATTGTTAATCAACTGCTCAGATAAAGTCAACTTTTGTTCACATTAATAGGTTTACTGTCCACTCCAGACTTTTTTTTCCCATCTCTCCCAGACTATTCCTAGCCATTTTTTTAGAATATGGTTATCATTTTTTTCCTAATATTTTTCTTTGAATTGTGAGAAATATCTATAAATTACATAGGAATTTTCATAAACACAACTGATGCTGGAGATATAAGATAAAATGAATTATCTATTTATATATATATCCAGTTGCTAAAAATTATAGAGAGTTTAGAAATACTTTTAAAACAATGTAATAAAGCAACTTTAATTGCATTTAGGCTTTGAGCACATTTCTTTTTTTGTAATGTATATATATCATTCAATATCTGAAACTAAATTATGGTTGCCTGATAAAATCAGAGTAAAGTGTATCCAGTACCTATGGAAAGAAAGTATAAATTTGGAAAATGGCCAAAGCCTGTGTTACTTGATGTAAATCTGTATCTTGAAGAAAGGAACATACAAATGCTCAAACATCATCCTGCATCAGTGATAGCCAGGGTTGCAAAGGAGAGAGAAGTATGAAAGATGTTGACAATAAGTGAAAAGTTGTCCCCTATAATCAAATCTAAATACCATGCCCAAATATGTGTCAATGTCTCTAGTATTTTATTCTAATAGTTTGACTTTAGTTTTCCATTCCTTCCAAGAGATGTGTTTCAACTTATTCAAGTATTGTTTCTAGAAATTAATACTTGTTTCACAAATATTTATAGGGCTCTTCTCTGCCTTATGTGTCACTGCTTGAAAGTAATACTTGTCACATGGTACTTACTACAAAGTTATTTTTTAGGTTAATCTCATTTTTCAGCAATTATTTTGGTGAGTAGGCAGAGAATCTTTTTATTTCTATCTCTTAAAGGTGTGGCAAGTGCATAGAGATGAATTTTAATTGATTTGCCAGAGGTTAGAAAGCAAGTCAAAGGCAGTACTTGGCCCAGAGCTCCAATCTACTAAAATCAGCTCAATGTTTTTAATCATCTGTATGCATTAGATCAATTGACATATTTTACTTCTCTACTACCTCCCTGAGAATTCAAGAGATACATAGACCATATTTTTATTTGCAAATCATCAATCATTTGACACACCAGTTTTTAAAATTTCTGTACTATTTGCTATACCCCACTCTGGTTTTGAAATCAGACAAATAAGCAGGGAAATAAAATAGCTAGCATGCAAAACAATTTTTTTTTTCTTTTCAGTAGAAAGTCTACTTTTCTGAGTAAAATAGATAACATAAGTTTGACTGACAAACAGGGCTACCCTGTAATCCAGCAACTAAAATATAAACACTGATCAAAGTGCTTGGACCCTACTCCAGCATTATGGCCAGTGAGATACTAGATCTTTATTATTTTTAATGTCATATTTACAGGCATCTGATAAGCTCCACAGCATCCCCTTTCCTATCCCTATATCCTTCTAGGAAAATTCCATCATTTGCTTAGTTTGCTTTTAATTTTTTTCTCATTTAGGAATAAAGTCTTCTACAATTAGTGATGACTTGGACTAAGTCAAGTAAAGTTGGCACACTGAACACCATACACCATTGATAAATGGTTATTAGAGGTATTTCTCCAAAACACAGGGCTTGCCATATTGTAGTAGGGAATCTAGAGAAATAAGCAAAATGTGGATGATGCAAGAAGAGACTTGGGGATACTAAAAATCTGATTTTCTGAGAGTCCTGCTTGCTGATGTTCACTAAAATTGGGAAACATGAGTACTACAGTGATTATAGATCCCAGTGAAGATTGTAGGTAAAGGAGAAAGTTAATGTGATCAACACAAAGCTTCCTGGCTGGAGCTCTGCAGAAGGCACAGGGAGAGGAACCAAACATGGGTGTGTGTGTTCAGGTCTTGAAATGAAATTCAGTTTTAGAACTAGTAGAGAATGATTTATGGGAGTGATTTTTCAGTATTTTTGCAAGAATGATTCTACCAGTTTCTAATGGGATGGCTTGGTAAGAAAAATTATAAATAGGAAGTATTATTTTCATGTTGATCATAACTTCATTGCATTACTCTGGTCCACATTTTTTTCCATATGCGTACAGTCTAGCCCTCACTCGCTATGTGATTTTCCTCTTTCTTACATAAACTATTCATGCTCTTTTAGGTCTACACAGTCTGACGTATTTAATCATGTTGATGTCACCACCTCTCTTCACCATTCTATTTTCTTGGTAAGTGTCCACAGAGTTTCACTTTTGAAGTATAACCCCTTCTAGTCATTAATGAAAAACAAAGTAAATGTATTTCTGAAAATTATGAACACTTTTATGATATACATTTTGTAAATTACTCAGCTCTCCACTCACTTTGTTCTGTTTTCTGCGTTTGCTCTTTAATAAAAGAAATTAAGCTCAATAATAAATGCAGTTAGTGTGGTAGGGTTTGCTAGAAAAAAAATTATAAAAATACAGGAGAATAATTTGGTTGCATCATTTTACAGTTCACTGTGTTTTCTCCTCTCTGCTGCTGCTGCTAAGTCACTTCAGTCGTGTTCAACTCTGTGAGGCCCCATAGATGGCAGCCCACCAGGCTCCCCCGTCCCTGGGATTCTCCAGGCAAGAACTCTGGAGTGGGTTGCCATTGCCTTCTCCAATGAATGAAAGTGAAAAGTGAAAGTGAAGTCGCTCAGTCGTGTCCGACTCTTCATGGCCCCGTGGACTGCAGCCCACCAGGCTCCTCCATCCATGGGATTTTCCAGGCAGGAGTACTGGAGTGGGGTGCCATTGCCTTCTCCATTTCTCCTCTCTACACCTTTATAAATATACTCTTTATGTGTACAGTATCCTTTCTCACCTCCCCTGCACCTAACTCCTCTTGTTTACTTCTGTGGCCCCTCTTTCCCTTGACTAGCCCATGGCTGTGTTATGTGCTCCCTTATATCATTCTGGACACTCTGGGTTTTGTACTTTTAGCTCCTATCACACTGTCAACACTGCCACTACTCTGGAAATTATTTGAGGGCAGTAATACATGTTTGCATGTTATTGTTAAATCTTACAGTCTGGCCTAGGAGATTCAATAAATATTTGCAGACAGGCAGGAAGGAGGGGGGTAGGAACAAAGGCAAGCAGAGGGAGAGGAGGAAGGTAAAACAAAAAGAAAGAAAGAAAATGCAGCTTTTAAGTGATGAATGAACATTAAGTAATATCACTTGTTCTTCTAATGTTAACTTTACAGTTCTGTGACTATTTTTATTGGTTCATGGAAACACAGCTGGCAGCTGATAGATAGAGCAGATGTCCACTCTGAGGATATGATCAGAAAGTGCAGTACTTTATTTTTAAAAATAATATGGTGCCATGATAATTGGTAAGACAATGACAAAAGGCATGAGATGAATCACTGTGAAATCCAAACCCTGAAAGAGAGAATGACCTGCTTAGACCACTCCCTGGGTATAGTATTTTACACTAGTATGTGTTTATTAATCGCATCTTGATGGTGATAATCAAAGTAGCAATGGACAGCAATTTCTAGAAGCCTTCCTATCCATTCTACATACACACATTGCCTTGAGTCCAGGGAGAGTTTGGACTTAACTCTCATACTACTTCATTTAATGCAGACAGATTATAGATGAGACTATGAGAAATAACTTAGGAAATTTAGACACAGTTAAGTGACTTCCATTTTTACCTGTGTGGAACAGTACATTAATGCCCCATTTCTGGGAAAATACCAGCTATTTGTGATTTATAAAGCTAATGGTAACTCTTCATCAGATTATGTATTTCTAAAAACTGCAAAATGAGGGTGGGCATGATCTGCTTTGTAACCATGACTCAGGTTATCAGTACCTAGATTTCTAAAGATTCCAAGGATTTCTTTTAAACACATTGTCCTAGAATAGCTCCAGTTCAATTTTGTCTCCTTCCGAGCAAGCTATCAAGAAAAGCTGCTGAAGGCATTTCCTGTTTCCTTTGCACTTTTCTCCGATTTCTATGACATACTTAATCTGGGTCTTGTGACCTGTCAACTTTTAATAGTTCTAATTGTCCAACTATCTGCTCTCGTGTGATCATAAAATCCTTTTAACATTTCACTCTTCCCCTCAAGAAAATGTATCCCAATTTCCGGGATGTGACCTTCAGCTTCTTTGGTAAATACACAGGCAGAGAATTCATTCAGGCTCTTAGCAAAGGCAGCTTCATCTGTCACTGGCTTCCCACTCATCCCCTTAATGGCCCTATGGATGCCTTGCTGGCTTGTGTGCTTTTAATGTCATAAAAAAAAGTTTGTCTTCTGATTTGGTAATTTTTTTTGCCTTTTTTTCTCTCCTGGGTCCTTTTAGAGTTCCCTTCCAAATATAGAGGATTTGATTTTCTATTTAAGATTTCTGAATCTTGGAAAAGGGTAGAGAGCCATTTCTTTGCTGCATCATTCTAGAAACATTACTTTTCCACTTTGATCTTGTAAAATGCTACACAAATTTACCCCTTATTAGTGGGACTGGCATTCTGGGTGATGCTTGCTGTGTTTTTAAAAACCACTTCCCTGCTATTTACCCTGACCTTAATTCGGTGGCCTGTCTCTTTCTGAATTAATGATTATATGCTGTATTTAATTTTCTGTCTCCCTTAATGTCCATGTTGTCTCTAAACACCTCTAGCTTCTATTTGGGATTATATCCTACGTTTAATGAGATTTAATCACCGCTTTCCATATTTTCTCTTTCCTTTGAGTCCTAAATATTATTTAATTGTAAATCTGGCATTCCTTCCTTCCTTTTCAGGTTGATGTACGTGTTAAATTAGAAAGCAGCTTTGCACCAGATCCAGCCTTACTTCTTCCACTTGATGTAATCCTGTCCTATGCGTTGGTAATTAAAATCTTCCACTATTACTTCCCTGCCCTTTCCTTGCTGTGTGTGTGAGATATTTCATAGTTCATTCCTGCCAGAGAGCCTACAACATTACTGTTAGCACATTTTTAACCAATTTATAATACAGAACTCTTGCCCTTCATCACAGCTTGTTTCAGAAAATTGTCAGAACTATCAGATTTTCCCTATAAACAAATCAGTATATTTTTAAGTTTCTGTGGATTCTTACAAATATGAATACCTAACACAGCGTAGTCATTAAAAGGTTTATGAAAGCACCAGAATTAACGCACTAAGGTGAACAAGGTTTTGTTAAACAATAAATGACCCCTTTTAGGTAAGCAAGTCCACCTGGTGGCCGGGAAATGATTAAAATAGACGAACGTGTCGCATAAGAGCTGATGACCTCGTAAAATGGCCGCATATTTTAAAAAGAAATAGAGCCCGGCACATAAAGGAAATTTTGAAAATCTAGGAGCAGTCTTCGGATTGTTTGCTGCCACTGCTTCTAGGCAACAGGCAAGCGATGTTTACAATCTGGGCTCTGCCCTGCCCCCACCTCTAGAAGCTTTTCATCTGCTGCTGCCGCCGCTGTTGATAGAACCACAAGACCCGGGGCCTGTAGTGCCCCTCCCCCGCCGCGCGGCCAGCTCCGGAACCCAGCTGTTAAGGCCTATCTAGCTAATCACCCCCTTTACCACCAGGCTCGTTTGTGGAAGTTAATGTCATGTTCAGAGAGGACAGTGCTGCCGGGAGACGGGAGGATTTGATTTCTCATTTACCTGCGAGAAAAACAGCATCAGGACTAAGGTGGCTCTTTTGTCCTTGGCGCTTGACTCCACTGCCACTCACCTTGGGCGCTGCAGGGTAGCCCCTGAGGTGGATCACGGCTCTCCAGTTGAAGTAGACTTTAGAATGGGGACCCTTGACCTCAGCTTCACCAAAACGGCTTTTTTTTCAAACGTAATGCCCACGTTTCCCAAAAGGATACACAAAAAGAAGTGTGGTTTTTAATTTACTTTTAAAAAACAGGCAACCTACAGCTGTTACAAAGTGGAGGGGTGGAAACTCAAAATAACAATAATTGCGGAGGGAGGTTCAAAAGGGAGGGGACATATGTACACACGTGGCTAATTCATGTTGATGTATGGGAGAAATCAAACCAATATTGTAAAGAAATTATCCTTCAATTAAAAATAAATTAATTTAGAAAATATTTTAAAAGAACAACAATAATTATCAGATTCTAAAGGTCTCATGAAACAAGCTTTCATTCCTTTTTAATCTAATGGAAAGCAAGACAGAAGATATTTGAGAAAGAAAGGGAAGACATGTCTGAGTGAACTGAGAGAAAGACGAATTGAGGACTGGGGCTGTTAGGCCAAGGTTAGTGTTCCAGGAGCATTGCCAGGAGACTTCTTCCACCTTGTTTTAATACCATCCAGAGCTGACTCAGGCTGACCAAATAGAATAGCAGCTGAATATCAAACATATCGGCTCCACAGAAGCTGAGTGGCAGGCACTCAGGGATGTCACACACAGCCTCCATTTCTCCGTGTGTAGACAGGGTAGAGGGTCTCTTAGCCTCTTTCATTCTAACTTTCTTTGATTAACAATTCTCTCGTATACAGTACACAGCCACATGGAGAGGTCCTATCATCCACTCCTTATGAGTCCAGGCTCTGGGGAGTTGATGTCTGTTCCACCTCTGGCACTGTTGCTTCTCAATCAGGTAAATGTTCCGTGCTTTCCTTTCTTCATCCATAAAGTGAAGATGATCCCTCACAGGACTATTAAAATGATTTAATGAGATAATATTTATCACTTCCTGGAACATAGTAAGCACCCAAGCAATAATGGCTCTTATATTAACACCCTTTTTGATGCATTAAAGGAAAGAATTGGTAATTAAAATGCATCTTCATATTATTTCCTATCATATCAATTATCACCAAAAGTGGTTAATATTCAATATAGAAATATTGAATATTTTCAATATCTGAATTCCATGCAAATTAGAAGAGACTCCAGCCTAAAACTTCAATTTTAAAAGTTGAGCTTAAATATAGACATTTATGAGGTCATTAAATTATGTGTTTTTCTCACATGTGTATTTCTGCCATGGCAGATAGAGCATTGGGGTGGGGGTGTAGATTGAAGATATGGAAAGAATAAATGAGAGAAAAAGAGAAAGAAGGACATAAATGTGTAGAAGAGCAAGTTATATTTATATCCTGCATACCAAGAAATATGTTGCTAAAAGGAAGCCATCACAAACCCTATTGTCTATGAAATTTAGCATCAGGGCCTTAGTTCTATTTGGAGACACATCAGGAGAGGGCATGACCCTGACTCCTGACCCACTTGTCCAGGAATAAACAGAAGTCTTTCTCGAGGACCCTTTGTCTTCTGTCTGTCTGAATTTCTCTTATATTTCAAACATTTACTATTTTCAGGTAAAGGTTTATCAGGAAACCAAAAGAAGAGTTTGGCTGGAAGTTTTGAACTATGATGCTCTAATTACCACCTGTTTGGCTAAGACTGTTGGGCATAGAAAGTAAGAAACACCTGCACTTCACATCCAGCCCAGGATACGATTTCATTTTAATTTAAAAGTGTTGACTTTAATCTAAAGGTTTTGTTTGACTTGGACCCTTGTTACCTTAGAGATCAGCTGTCTTCCTTTATAACCTCATAGCAACTGGGAGCTACTAAGAAGCATTTGGTCATAATTTTTAACTGCCAAAGGCAGAGGTGTGTGTGTGTGTGTGTGTGAGAGAGAGAGACCAAGAAAGAAAGATCTTCCCGTTTTCTTTCCCAACTACCCCCCTTTAATACATTTGTGAGTTGTATTTCTATGCAGGATTGAATGCAGGGTCTTCTTCAGGGGGCATTTCAAATGGTCAGAAAGAATACCAGATATCATGGTGTATGTTAGCAGTTACCTGCCTCACATACCATGAACCTTCAATAGATCAGGAACTCAACTCTAAAATAGAGATTCAGGAGAAAAGATAAGTTAAAGTTTGGCCCACCCTTCTACTTGAAGGTGTCTAAGGAATAGGACTTTTAGATGGTCATAAAACACGTCTAACCTCACCAGGGAAAGAAGCTACAGTGAGTCTAGTTTGAATGTGGTCCTATCTTGAAACTGAGAGGAATTTTTGTCTTCTCTTTCTAGGAGGAATATTTGTTGTTGTTGATTTGCTAAGTCGTGTCAACTCATTGTGACCCCACGGACTGTAGCCCACCAGGCTCCTCTGTCCATGGGATTTCCCAGGCAAGAATATTGGAGTGGGTTGCCATTTCCTTCTCTCGGAGATATTGCCAACCCAGGGATTAAACCCTTGTCTCCTGAATTGGCAGGCAGATTGTTTATCCCCAAGCCACCAGGGAAGCCCAAGAGTACTATTAGATTTTTCTTTTTAAAACATATTAATAAGTATGATACTGACACAGGGTGAATAAATGATTTCCTCATTAAGATGGAAGTTATGAGAGATGGAGAAAGCTGACCTTGCCTGGTGATTAAGAGAAAGCCGTATCTAAAAGGAACCAACAAACCCAGCAGGAAAGAGCCCAGTGTAAAACTTGAAAGCAGTGAAGTTGTAGAAATTGAGAACACATGATACAGGAACACAGGGATCATGGAAACAGAGTTATGAGGCATGATGAGGGATTTAGGGGTAAGTTTTAAAGAATATGGTATTTTTGTGGCTTGATGTCCATTGCATTGTGTAGTTGTAGAATTTGCTGGTATTAATTTATATTAACTTAGCACTTTTCACTTTCATGCACTTTCATGGAGAAGAAAATGGCAACCCACTCCAATGTTCTTGCCTGGAGAATCCCAGGGACGGAGGAGCCTGGTGGGCTGCTGTCTGCAGGGTCGTACAGAGTCAGACACGACTGAAGCGACTTAGCAGCAGCAGCAGCAGCAACTTTCTAACATGTTCTGTAAGAACTTAAAATTGGTGATGTAGAGCTGTTTAAGGAATATTATTTTCTCAGTGGATAGATTTGAGTCCATTGTAATTCTGCTCAAAAATACCGTGCTCCTGTCTGGACAGGATGTTTCTGCTACAAGAGTTATGGCACATTTTATGCCATATGACATCCCCTAGACTGCTTGAAAATAAGGGGTTTAATCTCTAAGTCTGTGCTGTGCTATGCTCAGTTTTGTCCAATTCTTTGTGACCCTATGGACTACAGACCACCAGGTTCCTCTGTCCATGAAAATTCTCCAGGCAAGAATATTGGAGTGGGTTGCCATGCCCTCCTCCAGGGGATCTTCCCAGCCCAGGGATTGAACCCAGGTCCCAGGTCTCCTGCATCTCAGGGAGATTCTTTACTGTCTGAGCCACCAGGGAAGCCCAAGAATACTGGAGTGGGTAATGTATCCCTTCTCCAGGGGAGCTTTTCAACCCAGGAATCAAACCAAGGCCTCCTACATTGCAGGCAGATTCTTTACTACTGAGTTACCAGGGAATCATGATGAGTCTGTACCAAAGAAATACAGCTGAAGGTGGAGAGTCTTATCCTGAAAACAGTGGGATTATATGAAAATCTACATCCTGAACACCTTCCTTCTTGAGTAGGAAGAGTGGCAGCAAGACTATAAATCCCAGTTAGAAAAGGAAAGAATTCCTTTTGGTAGAAAACATCCTAGAGGTATTGAGAATTTCAGATCTCCTGGTAAAATTGTTTAGCTTGAGCACCTTATGTTTCAGAGAACCAATATATAAGCCCAGCCCATAGGCACAGAGGATCATAGCAGCTTCTTAGCACTTCAACTGAAATATGAATGGATGATAATTTTATAGGGAAAGAATGTCCCATAACATGGGAGATAGAGTTCAAATAAACCAAAGAGAAAAAGAACTTTGAATAATTTTAAAACAAGTAAGAGAGCAAAAATAAGATTAAAAAATTATGATTTATGTCTTCAAATAAATAATGAAATTGTTGCAGCCTTCAAATAAGAAAAGGAGGTTGTAGAAAAAGAGAAAAGAATATAAGGGTGCCATTGTAAATAACTGCAGGAACAAGACATTCATATGAAGAATTAAATTATGAAATTGAGCAAATTTCCCCAAAATTGAGAAAAGATATAGAAAGGAGGGGAAAAGATGATAAAATCAGGAGTTTACTACAGTAGATTAACATTCAAAGAATAGAAGTTTAAAAAAAAAAAAACACAATGAGAAAAATTAAGAAATTACTGATTAATTATTTGAAAACATTTCCCAGAATTTAAGGGGATAGTTTTCAGATTAAAAAGAACAATTAATAAGATTCCAGCACATTACTGGGCCCAAAAAGGTGATTCAAAAACTTTATACAAAAAAATGGAGAATGGGTTTCATACAAGGATTGGGCATTATAATAGCTTCAGACTTCTCAAAATTAACTCTGGAAACCAGAAAACAAAATTAGAATTGCCTTAGAAATTCTACACAGGATTCTCACACCCAGTCGAACTATCAAAATAAGTGTTACAAGCCAACATCAGACATGCAAGGTCTCAAAAAAAAATTGCCTTCCATTTGCTCTTCTCAGGAAGTTACTAGAATCTGTTTACCACAGGAAGGGTGAAAGCAAAGTAGGAGGCAGATCTGGGGTTCATGAAACTAGGAATCCTTGATGAGAGAAGTACAGTGAGAAAGAAAAGTTAAAAAAAAAACAACAGTAAGCTGGATGAAAAGAACACTGATTTCCTGATTTCACTTTTATTTGGAATTAAAAAGAAAAAAAAGCAAATTCATAGATCTAGAGAGCAGATCACTAGTTACCAGAGGGGAAGGGGGTTGACGGTAGGGATAAATGGGTGAAGGGGGTCAACCATGGTGACAGCTGGTAACCAGACTTGCGGTGATGATCTCTCTACTGCTGTGTCTCCAGATGTCGAGCTGTAGCACTGCACACCTGAAACTTCTATTTCTTTAAAAAAGGGAAAAGTAGATGTAAAATAAGGCAAAGGGATCACAGAATATGATACAGCTGAACAATGGTGCTATTGCTGCAGTTTCAATATTACTAAACTTGAATATTGTTATAACCCAATATTATTATGTAGCTTTGGGGAAGCTGATACATGAGAGGTGTGGTGTATATGTGTGAGTGTGTGCATGTGCCTGCACGTGAGGGCTCGCGTGGATAGAGAAGAGGTGGAGGAAATATAGAGGTTTTCACCTCCTCAATAGACGCTAACTAAAACTGTAAAGTCAAGAGACTTCTCAGTGTATATGTAGGCATATGGAAGAAAAAACCAACAGTAATTAAAGTGAATGAAAGCAATTGCCTTCAATGAGTCAAGAGACTGCTTTTTTGTTTTTGATGTTGTTGATCTTGTGCAGCTATTTGTCTTTTTATCCTTATGAATTTGATGAGGGAAATTCAAAGCAGGAGATGTCCATGTTATTAGAATGAATAGTGAGAAAAGTAATCATAGGAAATACACCTGGTATCTAGTTAGTCCTTAATACAGACCTAGAAAAGTTCCCAGAAAGTTATTAAAACAAGAAGGGCAGTATTATCAACACCTGTAAAGTGTGTGGAGCATGGCAAGTACTTGGTTTAACATGTGCACATACTCTGGAAGGTGAAAAATAATATAAAATGCTCACAAATGTCTTTATGTCAGCACAAACTATTCATAATTATTTCACAAAACCTGACTGCTACATTTTGATTGAACAAAAAATTCAAAAATTACTAATAACTGATTGCTAGTCAGGGTATTTAAAATATTTACTGAGAAAGATAAGTTTTTGAATTTCTCCACAACATTGAATATCTTCTTTCTATGAGTAATTTGCTAATAACTGAATGTTGTGGTGGCCAAGTCTTAATCTACATGGAATCCACGTTGGCAGCCAACATAACAAGGAAGCCACACATATACCTGTGAAAATTGCTTCTAGAAAATAGGTATGTTACTTACAAAGGAAGAGGAAGTATCAAATTATAGAAGTCTGGTAACTTTATTTGGTGTCTATCACAAAAGTTTTCTACAATCTCTAGGTAATCAAGTCTTCCATTTTTTGACACTCTTGGCAGTACCTGGTGTATGGTGGGTGCTCAGTAAATATCTTCTAAATAAATGACTAAATAAAATTTGATTGAATACAATTTTGGAAGATATTTTGAGACATCTAGAATCACAAAGCAAACCAATGAGGAAAAGGATCTATTTTATATTTTAAAAAGCTTAACTCAGGGATTCTCTCGTCCTCATTCCAGTCTCTTGAAGTCCCACTATCACAGAATATATTTTTGTACCAAAATTAGGCCCTAGTTTCCATGTAAGATCATTTCCTTTTACCTACCCAGCCATGTTTGGATATGAAAACTCTCCTAGCAGAACAGATCACACACAGTCCTGAAGCCTGGGAAGGTTCAGTTCAGTTCAGTTCAGTCGCTCAGTCGTGTCCGACTCTTTGCGACCCCTTGGATCGCAGCACGCCAGGCCTCCCTGTCCATCACCAACTCCCTGAGTTCACTCAGACTCACGTCCATCGAGTCCGTGATGCCATCCAGCCATCTCATCCTCTGTTGTCCCCTTCTCCTCCTGCCCCGAATCCCTCCCAGCATCAGAGTCTTTTCCAATGAGTCAACTCTTTGCATGAGGTGGCCAAAGTACTGGAGTTTCAGCTTTAGCGTCATTCCTTCCAAAGAAATCTCAGGGTTGATCTCCTTCAGAATGGACTGGTTGGATCTCCTTGCAGTCCAAGGGACCCTCAAGAGTCTTCTCCAACACCACAAGGGGCATGCTATACCTGGGAAAATTCAGCTCAGGCCTGTGCTGAGAGTTTTACAAATTTCTTGAAGCTGGTGAGGAGTCAAGCACATAGCCAGAGTTTCAATAACAGTTAGAAAGAGCCAGAAGTTATAAAACCTTTGAGAATGATAAGTCAAATCAGTTTGAAAGATGTGACAGAATTCTTACTCAGATTAGGTAGTTTCCACATAGAAAGACTGCTTTGAGAGGACTTTAAGGGTTAGGGGGCTTGGCTTTGCCTCTCTGTCCAGATGTGCTGGTATTTTCCCTGGTTTGTATAGCTGCCTGTTTGTAGTGTAATATATATATTTTACCTGCATTAAGAGAACCCATATCCTTAGTCTGTATGTGTTGGTATCTTCCTGTCAATTACATAATCATCACTTTTTTGACAACCATCCAATGAAGGTAAGGATTTTTCATGTATGTGAAGACCACTCTACCTTTTTACTCTTTCTCTGGATTTAATGCCTTTTTAAAGTGAATTATTTTCAAACCATCTAATTTTCATTGCTTCCATCTACCTGCCACTATCATGTTCAAGCTCGTCAAAAATTTTTGGTATTTTTTTCTTAATATTTTTAACCATGATGGTTTTTTTTTTTTTTAAAAAAAAACTGTAATTCCTAAGAAAATGCATCTCTACTTTGACATCAAAGATCCATGTTCAGATTCACATTTTGCTATGTATTCTGGGTTCTCTGAGCTTAATTATGTATTAATGTATTCTGGGTTATTTTATGTCTGAACTTAATTTTTAAATGAAGATCATGGTAAATAAGAGAATATACTACTATGCAGTTGTGAAGATTATTATGGTAATGTGACAATGTGATGAGAAATATCCCTGATACATAATGAGCAGTCAATGAAAGTTAAATACATAGAATAAATTATCTATCAATATGTGATTGTTCTTAATATCTCAAACTCACACAAAGCATTTATTCTTATATGTTTATGGCAGGGTTTAATATTCAGTGATAAAAGTAAGACATAGTAATTTACCACAGGGGCAAAAATATGCTCTTACTAAAAAATACATTTTCCAGAATTCTCTCTCCTATATGATTCCAAGTTAGGCTTAACTACAAAAATATGTAAGATGTAAAAGAAGGAAGTCAAGCAGCAGCAATGGTTGGAAGGTTAGTGCAGGACCTTAAACATAGCTGCAGCTTGCACATGTTGTAGCTGATCTTCAGCTATACTTTGTTGATGTCCCTCACTGGATATTCTCAGCTTCTCTGAGACCTGGGCCAGGCACGTGCAGAGCTATGAGGTCAAGTATGACACTTTACATACAGATTCCTGTGTGGTCAGTTTTAGATGCAGTGAGAGGTAGCTGTGGGCAGTTTCAGTTTGTCTTGTGGGTTCCTGTTTACTCTTGCAGATTCCAATTTGCCTTTGCTTTCACCCATTTTATGCCCAGCTTTTTATATTAAATGTGTGCCCTGATTACATTCTATGACTCTGGCTCTTCTTAAACACTGGAAATGGCTTTTCATAGATGCCATTACCAGCTTCCAGAATTCACTAAGTACTATCATAAATCCCTTATTCCTTTTCCTTCATAGTGGTCCTTCTTGCTTGAGCTGATATACCACAGGTAGCTGGCTTACTTTATCCCAAAATAGTCTTAAAAAAAAAAAAAGACATTTTTCATATGCAAGTTGTATGTGAGGCTCAAGACCTGGTCTCATTTAATCATTCCATAGCCAGTATAGTGTGAGTTACAAAAGCATTGCTGTGTTCAACTCTCATTCACATCTATTATTCCTTTTTCCTTTTAGATAATCACATTTTTTGAATCTCTGTTGTGTGCCAGGGACTTTGCTAAGTAGCTTGCATTATCTCATTTAATCTACACAGAAATTCTATGAGGTGGGTTACTATTGCTATTGCCTATAGAAATGAGAGAATAAAGGTTTAGAGAGAGCTGAGTTTGATGTTGTCTTTGTTATGGAACAAAGTTCGTAGTCCATTTGAAAACAACCAACACATCAATTTATAGAAAAATTATAAATGTTGTTTACAAAGTGAGAAGACTTACCAAATTTCAGACAAAGCAAATATCACAGTGAGTTGTAAAACTATTTTGTCACACATAGAGATAGAAGCTGGTACAGCCAAGAGTCCAGGTCTTAGGATGAGTCCTGAATCAATACTCTATACTACCACATATTTAAGCATCATACTCTGTGAATCAGCTTGCTATTTTCCAAAAAACCCTGCTAGAAGTGTGATTGGGATTACACTGAATATATTGATCCACTTTGGGAAAATGGACATCTTAAAAATACAGATTTTTTCGGTCTATACGTCTGTTTCATTTTCCCATCTATTTCCATCTCCTTTACTTTCTCTCAGCTTTTTTAGAATTACACTTCTTTACAATTTATTCTAAGTATTTTATTCTTAAATGAATTACTCTTCCAAACCCAAGAAATTAGGTAATTTGAATAATGCAATAAAACACATGATGACAGAATTGGACTAGAAAAGAGCTACTTTTTAATGGCAAAATTTTTCAAGTTAGGTGGCTCCTTTACACCTTGTTATGGCAATATAAACATATTTTCCAAAATACAGATGAATGTACATTCTTGTGCTCTGAGTAAATGTACTAGAATACACCTTTAGATAGTACTCAAAATTTTAGTTCAGTTCAGTTGGGTTTGACTCTTTGTGACCCCATGGACTGCAGCACAACAGGCTTCCCTGTCCCTCACCAACACCCAGAGCTTGCTCAAACTCATGTCCATCGAGTTGGTGATGTCATCCAACCATCTCATCCTCTGCTGTCCCCTTCTCTTCCTGCCTTCAATCTTTCCCAGCATCAGGGCCTTTTCCAATGAGGCAGTTCTTTGCATCAGGTGGCCACAGTACTAGAGCTTCAGCATCAGTACTAACTCAAAATTTAGAACATCTTATTTCTTAGTGAGTTGCTGGATTTTGATGTTAGATGGCAGAGCAAAAATTACCAAATACTGAGGGGAACAATGAGAAAATTTGTGCCATAGGCCATTCAACCAAGATTGTCAATGCACAATCTAAATGGACTCTCAGATGGCCTAAATGGATTCTCAGATCAAAGTGGGTAAAAATTTGAACAATGGGAATATAGAGTGCGTTACTCTCTCAAAAATCCATGGACATTTATGAAGGATTTCGTGGGACTTAATATAAACCAAGTGATTGCAGATGACATTGAAGATCTAGTGACAGTTCTAGTACTGTGACAATAAGAAAGGGGGTGATAACTTTCATCATGAGTTAGTATTTTGTCCATCCAGCATAAAAATGACTAAGTAACAGAAGGTATTCTTCAGAGTGAATTGACAACAACATATACTTGCTTTCCAGTGTCAAACTGGAAACTACAGAATAATGATGAACTGATTATAATTTTAGAATTAAGGATTCAGCAATAAAGAAGCCTCTTGATGAAGGTGAAAAAGGAGAGTGAAAAAAGCTGGCTTAAAACTCAACATTCAAAAAATGAAGATCATAGCATCCAGTTCCAACACTTCATGGCAAATAGATGGGGAAACAACAGAAACAGTGACAGGTTTTATTTTCTTGGGCTCCAAAACCACTTGGGCTCCAAATCAGACAGTGACTGTAGCAATGAAATTAAAAGACGCTTGCTCCTTGGAAGAAAAGCCATGACAAACCTAGACAGTGTATTAAAAAGTAGAGGCATTACCTTGCCAACAAAGGTCCATATAGTCAAAGCTATGGTTTTTCCAGTAGTCATGTATGAATGTAACAGTTGGACCATAAAGAAGACTGAGCACCAAAGAATTGATGCTTTTGAACTGTGGTGTTGGAGAAGACTCTTGAGAGTCCCTTGGACTGCAAGGAGATACAACCAGTCAATCCTAAAGGAAATCAGTCCTGAATATTCATTGGGAGGACTGATGCTGAAGTGAAACTCCAATAATTTGGCCACCTGATGCGAAGAACTGACTCATTTGAAAAGACCCTGATGCTGGGAAAGATTGAAGGCAGGAGGAGAAGGGGACAACAGAGGATGAGATGGTTGGATGGCATCACCAACTCAATGGACATGAACTTGAGCAAATTCTGGTAGATGGTGTAGGACAGGGAAGCCTGATGTGCTACAGTCCACGGGGTCAGAGTTGGACACAGCTGAGCAACTGAACAACAACAAATAAAGAAGCAGATACTCTTTGTGTTGGCCCTACTTATAAAGTCTTGATGGCAGGCAGGGCTATTCAGGGCTCTCAAAGTGTGATACATAAAATTGTTTACAGTAATTTCATATACTCAGTCCTTCCCTGCATGGATATTCTGCCATCATCTCATCAAGGGTGTTGTATTTTTGTTGTTGTTGTTACTGGACTTTAGGCTCAGCTACAGCTCTTTCTTAGTCAATGGAAGGTGGGGTAAGAAGTAACAAAATGCTAGTTCCAAGAATAGGTGGTAAGAGCCTCAAGAGTTTCCACTATTCTCTCTGTAGCTCCACCACTATCATAATAAAAGCTTCCCTGGGTAGCTATTATTCCTTCAGCCAGAGTCCTGCAATGATCACATGTGGAGTAGACCTGAACAGTGAATCAGGATTAGCTGGACCTACCGCCTAAATGCAGGAGCCGCCGGGCTGTGCCCAACCTCACATCTGAGAATAAACTGTTCTCTTGTTTAAAGCTCCCGAGTTGAGGTTGTTTGCTCAGCAGCCACATTGTAGTAATGATTAACTGATACAAACTTGGTACTGAAGTAGAGTGCAGATGTGAGTAAAACATGAAATACCTGCCATTGAATTTGGAACTGAGTAGTGAGTGAAGACTGAGAAAATAGTAAGGAAGTTGAAAAATATCTGATGGAGCTCTCATCAAGATAGTGGCATAGAAGGACCTGGAACTCACCTCCTCCCACAAATACATCAAAAATACATGTATACAATGGAATATTACTCAGCCATAGAAAAGAAATAAAAAATGCCATTTGCAGCAACATCAGTTCAGTTCAGTCGCTCAGTCATGTCCGACTCTTTGCGACCCCATGAATAGCAGCATGCCAGGCCTCCCTGTCCATCACCAACTCCTGGAGTTCACTCAGACTCACGTCCATCGAGTTGGTGATTCCATCCAGCCATCTCATCCTCTGTCGTCCCCTTCTCCTCCTGCCCCCAATCCCTCCCAGCATCAGAGTCTTTTCCAATGAGTCAACTCTTCGCATGAGGTGGCCAAAGTACTGGAGTTTCAGCTTTAGCATCATTCCCTCCAAAGAAATCCCAGGGCTGATCTCCTTCAGAATGGATTGGTTGGATCTCCTTGCAGTCCAAGGGACTCTCAAGAGTCTTCTCCAACAACACAGTTCAAAAGCATCAATTCTTCGGTGCTCAGCCTTCTTCATAGTCCAACTCTCAGATCCATACATGACCACTGGAAAAACCATAGCCTTGATTAGATGGACCTTAGTTGGCAAAGTAATGTCTCTGCTTTTGAATATGCTATCTAGGTTGGTCATAACTTTTCTTCCAAGGAGTAAGCGTCTTTTAATTTCATGACTATAGATGGATCTAAAGATTGCCATACTGGGTATAGTAAGAAAAAGAAATACCATGTGTTATCCTTCAAATGCAGAATGTAGAAAGAAATGATACAGATGAATTTATTTACCAAATAGATTCAGACTTAGAGAATGAATTTATGGTTACCAGTGGGGGAACGATGTGGGAAGGGATAGTTAGGAAGTTTGGGATGGACATGTATACGCTGCTGTATTTAAAGTGGATAACCAAGAAGCATCTATTACACAGCACAGGAAAGTCTGCTCAGTTTTATAAGGCAACCTGGATAGGAGGGGAGTTTAGAGGAGAAGGAACACATGTATATGTCTGACTGAGTCCCTTTGCTGTCCATCTGGAACTATCACAACATTGTTAATCAGCTATACTCCAATATAAAATAAAGGTAAACATTTCAGCTAATTAATTTAAAAATACACCTGTAAATGAAACAATTCTCACTGAACACCTACTGAACACTAGCAGAAAACCTCAAACACCTGAAAGGACAAGAAAGATCTCCATGGAACCAGGTAGGGTGAAATGGCGGGGATGGGGGGAAGCAAGCAGGACAGGACCTGCACCCATGGGAGGAAACTGGAAAAAGAGGGAAGTTCCCTGAATTCTGAGAAGCCCCCTCACCAGGAGAGAGATCAGTTGGGACAGAAAGTCAGCTTCAGAGGCTCAGAGGAGAATGCAACAACTGGTTTGTGGCAGAGACACCTACAGATAGTCTATGCCCTTGCACTCATTCCCCAGCTTCAAATTTGTGTCCACCATTACAGGTGGTAGCTGGGTATTGAAACTCGGGATTTAGAGGACAGACCCAGGGAGAGAACTGGTGTTAGCTGCATGAAGACAGCCTGAAGGGGCTGAAAAGTGGTACTACACAATCAGGAGTATTTGTGGAGGAAGCCTGGGCTGCCATAGAAATAGGCACTATTGTTAAGTGGCACAGGAAGGACAGGGAAGCCACTGCAGCCTCTTTCTTCATTCAACAGCTCCCCCTTCTCCTTGGTGGTATCCGGGAACAAACACTAGTGGGTTACCCACTTGCAGAGGCAGGGCTGAGGACACTGCTAAGCCCCAGGGACTGCACAACTTGGGAAGCAGGGCTGAATTCTCTCCCCATGGCTGTATAAGCCATGGACTTACACCTTTGCTATGGGCTGTGTGAGTTCAGTGTCTGCAGGTCACCTGAGCCATGGGTGCTCCAACAGCTGGCATGGGTCTGCCCTTAGCAGCTGTGAGCTTTCTTGGTGTGTATATGCAGGGGCAGGGCCAGGCCAGGGTCTGAGCTGCGTCACAGCTCCCACAACAGGTCCAGGTTCATAATTACTGTACTCCTAGAACCTGATTTCAGTGAATCTGCTTTGGTGGCCTTATGAAAACAGTGCCTGAGGAGCATCAGAGCTGATTCCTGGCATTCCCACAGTTGAGGCAGAGCTGAGGGCAGTACCAGCAACAGTATAGGCTGTAAGCTCACACAACGGGAGACAGATGACTCAGTATACTCACCAGTGAACAGCTCCAGCAGAGGAATACTCACTAGCCCCTCTCCCGGTGGGAGCACTCCAGTCCTGGCTATTTCACAATACAGCTCAGAAGCAGACCAGAGGCTTATACTCCAACAACTAGGGAGCAGACCCTGCCCTTGACAGGGCAGTGACAATCACAGAGCAAAGAGGAGATGCCGCTGGCTCTGGTCACCTCAACACCAGTTACAGCTCCTATCAAGGGGATAATGGGCAGCATACAGCGAGGAAAGAGGTGACAGGCATCCATACCCAAAACAGCCCTTGCACCATAAACTATTAAACCCACACAGGTTACAGAGGAATGGTGCTGCATAAAAACAGCCCTCCAAGACAACAGTAGAGTTCTCTCCTAAACTCACAGAGCAAGAAAAATATAAAAGTAGAGGTAAGTACAGAGAAGGCAATGGCACCCCACTCCAGTACTCTTGCCTGGAAAATCCCATGGACGGAGGAGCCTGGTGCGCTGCAGTCCATGGGGTCGCTAAGAGTCGGACACGACTGAGGGACTTCACTTGCACTTTTCACTTTCATGGACTGGAGAGGAAATGGCAACACACTCCAGAGTTCTTGCCTGGAGAATCCCAGGGACGGGGGAGCCTGGTGGGCTGCCATCTGCAGGGTCGTACAGAGTCAGACACGACTGAAGCGACTTAGCAGCAGCAAAGGTAAGTAAGTAAGTGAAGTCACTCAGTTTTGTCCAACTCTGTGCAACCCCATGGACTGTAGCCCACCAGGCTGCTGGTCCATGGGATTCTCCAGACAAGAGTACTGGAGAGGGTTGCCATTTCCCTTCTCCAGGGGATCTTCCTGACCCAGGGATCAGACCCGCATTGCAGGCAGACACTAGCCTCTGAGCCACCAGGGAAGCCCTGGAGTAGAGGAACCATTCCCAATTAAAAGATCAAGAGAATTGCCCTGAAAGAATAAACAATGAAATAGACCTCTCCAGATAGACTGAAGAGATAATGAAAATACTGAAGCAATTAGGAATTGAATGAATGTAGAGTACCATAAAAAGGAACTAGAAACTATAAGGAGAAGCCAAGAAAAATTATAAAATTGATTTGCAGAGAGGAAAGCTGGACAAAAGGCAAATAATAGTAGAATAAATAATGCAGAACAAAGAATAAATGATCTGAAAGATAGAATAATGTAAACCAACCAATTAGAACAGTAAACAAAAAAACAAATTTAAACAATAGTAAACTAAATATAAGAGACCTATGGAATAATTAAAGCATGCCAATCTGAGCATAATAGGGATCCCAGAAGGAGAAGAAAGGGAAAATGAGTTTGAAAATGTATTTAAAGAAACTATGGCTGAAAACTTCCTAAACCTAAGGAAGGAAACAGATATTCAGGAACAGGAAGTACAGAGGATCCCAAATAAGTAAAACCCAAACAGACCGACACCAAGATATTATTAAAGTGTCAAAAGTTAAAAAAGATGATTCTAAAGACAGTAAGACAAAAAGAGTTAATTACAAAGGAACTTCCCCTATGGCTATTAGCTGATTTCTCCACAGAAATGTTACAGACCAAAGGGGAATAACGAGAATATTCAAAGTCCTGAAAGGGAAAATTATGCAACCTAGGATTCTACCCATCAAGATTATCATCTACAATAGGAGAGAGAACAATTTCTCAGGCAGGCAAAACTAAAAGAATTCAGCAATTCTAAACCTATCCTGAAGGAAATTTGAAAGATCTTCTCTAGAAAATAAGAATCAATAGGAAAGAGAAAATCACAATTAGCAAGGAAATGACTTAAATAGGCCAGTATTATACAGACAAAAAAAAAAAAAAAAGAATCTAAAACTTCCTGTGAAAGCGATAACTACAATGAACAGCAAAGGGATGAAGTGAATGAAATGCCAAATGGAAAACAAAACTATATAAAATCTGTGGGATGCAGCAAAAAAAGTTCTTAGAAGTTAATAGTGATATAGGCCTTCTTTAAGAAGCAAGAAAAACACCCTCAAAAACCCGAATCCACCGCATAAAAGAACAAGAAAAAGAAGAACCAAAAAACCTAAATTCAACAGGAGAAAGGGTATAATAAAGATTATACAGGAAATAAAATAAAATAGAAAAAAAAATCAATAAAATCAGGAGTTGGTTCTTTGAAGCAAAACTGACCTCTAACCAGGCTCCCCAAGAATAAAAAACAGAAGACCTAAACAAGTAAAATAAGAAATGCAAGAGGAGAAATCACAACTGATACTGCAGAAATACAAAAATCCATAGAATACAATGAACAATTATATGTCAAAAAATGTAATAATCTAAATGGACAACTTTCTACAAACATAGAGCCTACCAAAACTGAATCAAGAAGAAATAGATAACTTGAAAAGACTGATTACTAGAAATGAAGTAGAATTTCTAATTTTAAAAAAAGAAAGAAAGAAAGAAAAACCCCCTACAAATAAAAGTCCAGGACCAGATAGCTTGACTGGAGAATTCTACTAAACCATACAAAGAAAAATTTATACCAATCCTTATCAACTCTTCCAAAAGACTAGAGAGGAAGGAACACTCCCAAAGACATTCTATGAAGCCACCATTACCCTGATACCAAAACCAGACAAAGACGCTACCAAAAAGAAAATCATAGGCCAACTTGTTTGATGAATATACATACAAAAATATTAGCAAAACAAATCCAACAACATGTAAAAAAGATCAGATGACCAAGTTGGATTCATCCCAGGGTCACAAGAATGGTTCAACATATGCAAAAGTCAATGTAATACAGCACATCAACAAAAGACAAGACAAAAACCACATAATCTTCTCAATAGATGCAGAGAAAATTATTTATGACAAACCCATAGCCAATATAATACTCAATGGTGAAAACCTGAAAGCCTTCCCACTAAAATCTGAAACAAGAAAAGGACACCCTCTCTCACCACTTTTCTTCAATATAGTATTGGAAATCCTAGCCACAGCAACAGAGAAGGCACTGGCAGCCCACTCCAGTACTCTTGCCTGGAAAATCCCATGGACGCAAGAGTCTGGTGGGCTGCAGTCCATGGGGTCACTAAGAGTCAGACACGACTGAGCAACTTCCCTTTCACTCTTTCATGCATTGGAGAAGGAAATGGCAACCCACTCCAGTGTTCTTGCCTTGAGAATCCCAGGGACGGGGAGCCTGTCTATGGGGTCGCACAGAGTTGGACACGACTGAAGTGACTTAGCAGCAGCAGCAGCCACAGCAATCAGACAAGAAATAAAAAGTATTCAAATTTGTAGGGAAGAGGTAAAATTCTCACTACACACAGATGACATACTATATATATATATACACACACACACACACACATATATATATACACACACACACATATATCCGTGAAGACCCCACACACAAAACTACTAGAACTGATAAATGAATTCAGCAAAGTAGCAGGGTAAAAGATTAATATACAGAAACCCATTGCATTTCTTTACACTAAAGATGAAATATCAGAAAAGAAATGCAAACAATCCTTTTTAAAACAGCATAAAAAATACTTAGGAATAATCTTAAGGAGGTGAAAGACTTATATGATGAAAATCACAATACATTAATAAATTGAAGATGATTGAACAAACTGAAGAGATATCCCATGCTCTTATTCTGGAAGAATTGTTAAAATGGCCATACTGCCCAAAGCAATCTACAGATTCAATGTGATCCTTATCAAATTATATAAGACATTTCTCACAGGACTAGAGCAAATAACCCTAACATTTGTATTAAACTATAAAAGATACAGAACTGTCAAAGCAATCATGAGGGAAAACAACAAAGCAGGAGACTTAAAACTTCTCAGACTTCAAACAATACTACAAAGCTACAGTAATCAAAACAATAAGCTACTGGCACAAAAACAGACATATGGATCAGTGGAACAGAATAGACAGCTCAGAAATAAACCCACACACCTATGGACAATTAATATTCAACAAATGAGGAAAGACTATACAATGGAGAAAAGACAGTCTCTTGAGCAAGTGGGGTTGGGAAAGTTAGATAGCTACATATAAATCAATGAAGTTAGAACAGGACCTCACACCGTACACAAACTCAGAACGGTTTAAAATTTTTAAACATTAGACAAGACACCATAAAACTCCTAGGCAAAACATTCCCTGACATAAATCCTACTAATATTTTTTTATTAGGTCAGTCTACTAAGGCAATAGAAACAAAAGCAAAAATAAACAAATGGAACCCAGTTAAACTTATAAACTCTGGCACAGCAAAGGAAACCATAAACAAAATGAAAGGACAGCCTACAGACTGGGAGAAAATATTTGTAAATGATGTGATCAACAAGGGCTTGATTTCCAAAATATACAAACAGCTCATACAATTTAATAATGAAAAACTCCAACTGAAAAATGGGCAGAAGACAAAAACAGACAATTTTCTAATGAAGACATACAGATGGCCAAGAGACACATGGAAAGATGCTCATTGCCACTAATTGTTAGAGAAATGAAAATCAAAACTACAATGAGTTATTAGCTTACAACAGTCAGAATGACCATCATTAAAAAGCCTACAAGTAATAAACACTGAAAAGGGTGTGAAGAAAAGGGAACCCTCTCACACTGTAGGTGGGAATGTAAATTGGTGCAGCCACTACAGAGAATGTATGTAGGTTCCTCAAAAAACTAAAAATAGAGCTACCATATGATTCAGCAATCCCACCCCTGGGCATATACTCATAAAAAACTATAATTTGAAAAGATACAGGCACCCCTATGTTCTAAGCAGCACTATTTACAATAGCCAAAACATGGAAACAAATTAAATGTCCATCAACAGATGAATGGATATAGAAGATGTAGTACATATATATTATACAATGGAGTGCTAGTGAGCCATAAAAAGAACAAAACAATGCCATTTGCAGTAACATGGATGCAACTAGAGATTATTATACTAAGTGAAGTAAATTGTTCGGGGAAGCACACTTATTGAAACCGTCCACCCTGGCCAGGCACCATAGGAACCTTTGCATGAGTTGTTTTATGATAGGAGATCCTGATAAGGAATACAGAACTAATAAGCCACCACCAACTGGAAGAGTCCAGGAAAGATCGAAAGGAGACACTGTGTATCCGCCCACTTCCCAGAATCCCTCTCGCTAGCATCCATCTTGGCTGAGTGATGTGTGCACCACCAGGAAAGACTCTGAATTAGAATGATTGGCCAAAGACCACCCGGAAACTAATTCCATCACCATAAAACCTGACATTGCGAGCCATGTGGCAGAGCAGTTCTCCTGGTTTCCCTTACCCTACTGCTCTCCACCTGGGTGCCCTTCCCAATAAAATCTCTTGCTTTGTCAGCACGTGTCTCCTCAGACAATTCTTTTCTGAGTGTTAGACAAGAGCCCGCTCTTGGGGCCCTGTAGCGGGGCCTTCCCCTTCCTACAACAACTGGCAACCATGAAGGGACACCCCCATTTTTACTGGGGCTGACATCCAGACTGCTCGGTGTACTCCAGGACCAGTTCGCCTGCCAACAGATCTGACCCAGTGGCCGCAACTGGGACTCGTTTGTCCCTGGTCTCCTCCTGACGCAGACAACTGGCCAGGGTGCCCCGACCGGGTAAGGAACAAGAGATTTTGTTGACCCCTTTTATCTCATCCCTCCTTTCAACCTATCCTATCCTATTTTTCTAGTCCCCCGGTCCTGGACACAGGAATCTGGTCGAAGGGCCTCAGCCTGAGCTGAGGACTGGAGACTGATCACCTCCTCTTGGCAGAGAACTCAAATTCTGGTTCTGATTTCTGGTAGGGCCGAGTTCCAGTCCTCCCTTCTCTGGAGGCCCAGGGAAAAGTCCCTTAATGCCTGGGTATCTGTAGGTGGCAGGAGACGTCTGTAAGGCCACCCTTTTTTTCCTTTTTCCTCTTTCTCTCCCTGACTCTTAGACCTTTTCTCTTCCCACTCCTTCTCTCTCAACCTGGCCTCTCTTCCTCTCTTTGAAGACCCAAGTTATTTCCATTCACTCTGTCGATACTTGGACCTGAAGTTCTGGGTCTTTCCAAGAGATTTTCTGAGAGGCTAGGCTCTCTACTCCCCCATCAATTGTGCTTTCTGTTCTTGGGGAGACAATCGGGTGTTAGAAGCCCTCCATCGGGTGCCCTGTTTGGTGGAGGAGGCAAATAGGGTGCTTTTGAACAGGGACCAGCAGGAAGAAGCAAAAAGGGAGCAAAAGGAAGCCCGAAAAGATAGGAGAATAGAGAGACAGACCCAGGCCTTGGCCCAACAACAGGCTAAAATTCTGACTTTGATTCATCCTGCCACTACGCAAGAGTTTGGGGTAGAGCAAGGAAGGAAAAAGGATCTTAACAATCCACAGCGTCTGAGACACACCCAGTGTGCCTACTGCAAAGAGGATGGGCATTGGAAAAGGGAGTGCCCATATTACCCTGAGGGAAGGCATATGGAGACCCCTAAACCTGCTCCCTCTGTATTAGTCCTGGGCGACCAGGACTGACAGTACCCAGTGGCTCGAGAAACCCCCGTGAATGGTGAGGTCCAGATCACTCCTCTCGACCCTTGGGTGACTTTACAAATAAAAGGTTAAGGATGTGAACTTTCTTTTAGACACGGGGGCTGCCTTGTCTGTTCTTCCTTTCTGATTAGGACTTTTAGACTCCCAGACTAAAATGGTGATGGGGTAGATGGAAACCCCCAGAGCCGAAATTTTACTAAGCCTCTCCACTGTAAGGTGGGCAATTGGCAAGGAACCCACCCCTTCTTGTACATCCCTGGTTGCCCTGCTCCCCTACTGGGGAGAGACCTTCTTTGCTGCCTCCAGACCAGAGTGACTTGGGGAAAGCTAGAAGTCAATAATTTCCTTTGCCTAGTGTCTGAATGTTTACAGTTAGATGTAGAAAAGGAGGAGTCTGTCCCTTTCTTAGATGAGGTCAATCCCCAGGAGTGGGATATCTCCAGCCCTGGTCTAGCCATAAATGTTCCACTGGTAAAGATTCTTCTGAGGCCAAATGCTCCCTACCCCTGGAAAAGACAATATCCCTTAAAACCAGAAGTTCTTGAAGGTCTTGGACCATTAGTTAACAAATACCGAGATACTGGAATTCTAATCACCTGTGAGTCTCCCTGCAATACTCCAATCTTGCCTGTTAAAAAACCAGATGGATCTTATCGATTCGTCCAGGATCTAAGAGCTGTTAATGAAGCTGTGGTTCCCATCCACCCCACAGTCCCAAATCCGTATACCCTCCTATCCCAAGTCCTAGGAAATGCTAAGTACTTCTCAGTCTTGGATCTTAGAGATGCCTTCTTTTACATTCCTCTCCATCCTGAATCCCAAAAATTCTTTGCTTTTGAGTGGCGGGACTTGGAAACAAGGGAAGCCATACAACTCTGCTGGACTCGACTACCACAAGGGTTTAGGGACAGCCCTAATATTTTTGGGACTTCCTTGGGGAGAGAACTAAGGGAATTAACTTTAACAAACAGTCATCTAATACAATATGTGGATGACTTGCTCGTAGCTAGTCCAAATTTTACCAGCTCTCAAATGGACATTATTAAAACTCTAAATTTCCTGTATGAAAAGGGTTATCGAGTATCCTCCAAGAAAGCTCAGATTAGCTTAACCCAAGTAAAATACCATGGAATTATAATTATGGAAGGAAAAAGAATGCTTGACCCCCAGAGGAAATCCCTCATCTTAAATACCCTGTACCCCCAAACAAAAAAACAGCTTAGAGGAATTTTAGGAATGACTGATCCTGTTTTGCAGGATCTGGATTCCTAATTATGGCAATCTGGCCCAACCGCTATATGAAAAGTTAAGAGGGAAAGAGGAAGAGCCACTGGACTGGGATGAGACCTGCAAGGTGGCCTTTAATGCCCTAAAAGAGTCTATCACTACAGCCCCAGCTTTAGGCCTCCCAAACCTGGAAAGCCTTTCAGGCTTTATGTTTCTGAAAGGATAGGAACTGTTCTTGGGATGTTAGAACAAATGATGGGGCCTGTATTACAACCCGTGGCTTATCTCTCCAAACAACTAGATGAGGTGGACAGAGGGTGGCCCACTTGCCTCTGGGCAGTAGCAGCCACCACTCTTACAGTTAAGGAGGCATCTAAGCTGACCCTGGGTCAGCCCGTCACAGTGTATATGCCTCACCAGGTGCAAGCAGTCTTGGAAACTAAAGGGGATAGGTGGATGACAGGGAGAAGGATCACCCAATACCAAGCCCTCCCTCCTCCTTGACACTCCAGAAAGAAAGCTGAGGGTCTGTCAGACTTTAAATCCAGCCACCTTACTGCCAGATCCTCCTACTTGCCCTTTGGATCACCAATGCATGCAAATCATAGACGAGTTATACTTTTCTCACCCAGACCTATCAGAGACACCTTTATCTGACCCAGAGGAAAAATAGTACACAGATGGCAGTAAGTTTTGTAGAAAAGGGAGAGAGGAAAGCAGGATATGCTGTAGTGGGCCTAGAAGAAACTAGGGAAAGTGGGATTCTTCTCCCAGAACCTCAGCCCAGAAAGCTGAACTTTTTGCCCTGACAAGAGCTTTGGAATTAGGAGAAGGAAAGAGGATTAATACGGACTCTAAGTATGCTTTTCCTCATCCTGAATGCCCATGAAGCAATTTGGAAAGAAAAAGGGATGCTCGGTGCTCGAAGCTCTCCTATTAAACACAAAGAGCTCATTCTCAGGCTCCTGGAGGCAGTCAGACTTCCTGCTAAATTAGCTGTTATCCACTGTAAGGGTCACCAAAAGGGGCAAGAAGAGGAGGCCCAGGGAAATAGAAAAGCTCACCAGGAGGCAAAACGAGCCGCTAGGGAAGCTACCCCTGTCACTGCTATCTGCCCCCTTTTCCCCAAGGAAACTCTGACTCCAGATTATACCCCAGAGGAACATTCCCGATATGCTGAGCAGGGTTGGGAGATTGGGTCACGTGGGTGGTTTCAGACTGATCAGGCCCAAGTAATACTCCCTGACTCTCAGGTTTGGAAAATTATTAACTCCTTACATAAAAGTACCCATTTTGGAAGAGATAATCTGGAAATCTTGCTCAAGCCTATTCTCTACCATCCCCAGTTGGCTAAGGTTGTTAGGTCACACAGAATTGTGATACCTGTCTAAGAAATAATCCAAAGACCAGACCCTGGGCACCTCCTCTAATTAAACCTGTCCAACATCGGGGATCATACCCAGAAGAGGACTGGCAGTACTTACAGCCATGCCAAAGACCCAAGGTTTTTCTTATTTGCTAGCCTTTATTGACACGTTCACAGGATAGATTGAAGCATTCCCTACTAAGACAGAGAGAGCCACAGAAGTCTGTAAAGCTCTGCTGAAGGAGATAGTACCTAGGTTTGGGTTGCCTGGATCACTTCAGAGTGACAATGGGCCCTCATTTACAGCCACGATATCCCAGAACCTGGCCACATGCTCAGGCATCAAATACCGCCTCCACTCATCCTGGAGGCCTCAAGCTTTGGGAAAGGTAGAGAGACCCAACCAGACTCTTAAAAGGGCTCTGGCCAAGCTATGTCAAGAGACCCATTATAAGTGGATCCATATGTTACCCATAGCCCTCATGAGGGTATGGACAGCCCCCAAACAGCCACTATTACTAAGCCCTTATGAAATGATGTATGGATGTCCATTCTTAACTTCTGATTTGTTTTTTGATGAGGACGGCAATACTCTCTTAAAACATATAATTGACCTGGGAAAGTTTCAAGAAGAACTCCAACAATATGGAGAACAGAGCCTCCCTAGACCACAGGAAAACTTGAAAAATCCCCAGGTAGAGCCGGGGGACCAAGTACTAGTAAAGACCTGGCAAGAAAAAGGGAGTCCAAGCCAGCTGTCTGAGAAATGGACAGGACCATATCAGGTTGTCCTAGTAACTTCCACTGCTGTAAAAGTGAAGGGTCTATCTGCCTGGGTCCACAATTCTAGAATAAAACCCTATGGCCTACAGGAGGTGGGGAGGGGGACTGAGACTCCAAAGCCAGAGGACAACTATTCCTGTGAACCTGGTGAAGATCTCAGACTCTTGTTCAGGCAGAACCACATCAACTCTCCTTCAGAGAAGTAAAAACACATCATATGATGTTCTTCCTCTTTCTAATCATGTCTCCCTTAATCTCTCCCTAAACGAGGCATATATGCTTGCAAAACACACTGCTTCTCGACTCAACCTAACCAGCCCCTGCTGGATCTGCATTAATGGCAGGAGTTGGGGGTATGTCCAACCTGTCCCAGGGTATCAGTGGCCTACCCTTCCAGCTGAGCTACATGCTGTTACCTAGCACACCCCATCTGGTCACAGTATGACCTTTTGGGAAAAAGAGGAAAAAAACTTCATGCCCTGGTATCAGCAACAACTGTCTATATTTATCCCCTCAATAATTACAGATTACATCTGTAATCCCACCTGAGCCCTTATTTTCTCTCTTGACCAACATTCCCCAAGTGACCTTCCCTATCTGTCTAAAAAGCAACTCCCTGACAGGGGTGTCAGTGGGAAATCTAGGCAACTCACAATGTATGGTGACCTTCACTGTTGAAACTGATGGGAAAAACTAGGACCTAGAAATTTCACTAGGGTATTACGATTTAGCCCAAAGTCTGGGAACTAGAGGTTCTGGCAGAACTGACACACTATACCTATCCTCGAACATGAGGCTCTCCTCGGATGCTATTAACCAGTCTCAAAAATCCATGTTCTGTTCTGGACGACCAAAGAACCACACCCATTCATCCTGGTTTCTAAATCAGGCAGGCAGCTCTGACCCCTGTTATTCCCTTGTAGGGGTACCCACCCCTGAAAACCTAACCCTATGGTGGGAGCCTAAACAAAATACTCTCTACCTTGAGGACAAAACCCAGGATGCCTTACAACACTTAAATCCCTTCCTAAATGCCCTCACTGCTGCCGGTTTTGCAGCCATGTTCCAGTTGTAAAGCAGATGGAAATCCGGTTTTGCTGCCCAGCTTAAACCCAGTCATGGTGTCTATTTCATATGTGGGGATAAAGCTTATTTATCCCTACCACCTTTTTGGTCAGGAGCTTGCTCCCTAGGGTATGTTACACCCCACATAGATCTGGCCTGGAGTAATATCTCCTTGCCTTTACCAGTATATACCAACCAGAGGATACATCGTGCAGTAATACTTACCCCTCTTTTCCTGGCATTAGGACTGACCACTGGTTTGACAGGAGCTGCCATGGGGGGAACTTCTTTACATAAATTTCATCATCTTTCTACCGACACTGCTGTATCCATAGAAAAAAAACAGTGAGGACCCTCCAACGCCTACAATCCCAGTTAGACTCCCTAGCCACAGTGGTCCTACAAAATCGTCAGGCCTTAGATTTACTGACTACAGGACAGGGGGGGCACTTATCTCTATCTAAAGGAAGAATGCTGTTTTTATTACAACCAGTCTGGGCAGGTTCAAGAAGATATCAAGGGGCATTTGGAACAGGCCACAAAGATCCAGGATTTGAGTTCAACAAGTGTATGGTGTTCTCTTTCTTTTCCTTCTTGGTTCCTACCATTCATGGGTCCAGTGATAACTATCTTATTAGGCCTCGTATTTGGCCCCTGTATACTCCAACTCCTTACAAAGTTTATTTCCAGCAGACTCCAGCAGTTCCAAGCCAAATTGATGTTACTACAAGGGTGGAAGCTGGTTTCAGATGTGGAACACCCCAACTTAGATTGGGTAGAGAGAGAGACTTCTGCTCTGCTAGGCAGGCCTACACCCATGCACAGCAGGAAGAAATTACAGAAAAAGGAGACCTCTGCCCCAGTTCCCAAGAAGTATCTTGAGTATGAAGTCTCTTGGGGGAATTGTTAGGGGAAGCACACTGATTGAAACCACCCACTCTGGCCAGGCACCATAGTAACCTTTGCATGAGTTGTTTTATAATAGGAGATCCTGATAAGGAATACGGAACTAATAAGCTACCACCAACCAGAAGAGTCCGGGAAAGGTCGAAAGGAGACACTGCGTGTCCATCCACTTCCCAGAATCCCTCTCACTAGCATCCATCTTGGCTGAGCATTGTGTGCACCACCAGGAAAGACTCTGAATTAGAATGATTGGCCAAAGACCACCTGGAAACTAATCCCATCACCATAAAACCCGATATTGTGAGCCACGCAGCAGAGCTGTTCTCCTGGGTTCCCTTACCCTATTGCTCTCCACCCAGGTGCCCTTCCCAATAAAATCTCTTGCTTTGTCAGCACGTGTCTCCTCGGACAATTCTTTTCTGAGTGTTAGACAAGAGCCCGCTCTTGGGCCCCTGTAGGGAGGCCTCTCCCTTCCTACAACAAAATCAGAAATAAAGAGAAATAACCATATATCACTTATACATGAAACCTAAAATACAACAAATGAACATACCTATGAAACAGAAACAACTCACAGATATAGCAGGCTTGTGGTTGTGAAAGGGGTGTGGGTAGGGGGAAGAAATGACTGGAGTTTGAGATTAGTAGATGCAAACTATTATGTATAGGATGGATAAACAATAAGGTCCTGCTGTGTATCATAGGGAACTATATTCTATGTTCTAGGATCCACCATAATGGAAAGGAATATGAAAAAGTATATATATATATATATATATATATATATATATAAAACTATATCTGAGTCACTTTGCTGCACAGCAGGGATTAACACTGTAAATCAACTATACTTCAGTAAAATAAAAAATATACATCTGGAAAAATAATGACATACTAGGAAGAGGAAAAACATTTAAACTTTACCTCCCATAACTTGGAAGATAAAAATGCACCTCACCAAATTGTAGATGTGGTCAAGATGATTTATAAGAAAAATATAAAAAGTGTGAGCTAATCTCTTTAACCTGCATATATTATGTTTCTACAAAAAAAGAAATTAGATCAGACAATTTATCAATTTGTAAGCAGCATGTTTTAAATCCAGATATTTCTGGCTTTGAAAATTAAGCTGTTCTTCCTCCTCAGATTTCCAACCAGTTAAAGATTCTCAGATTAAGACACAGAATAGGAGCAAAGATTAAATCAATATTAGCGTAAAGCCTGGGGGCATAGAACAATTTCCTTTGGCCCTCAGACCATTTGTTAAGGTCTCTGAAAGCATTAGGTGGTGCCTAGTAGATCTCTTCCAGGCCTAAAAAGGGGCCTCTAAAGAAAGATTTTCTAGATAAAAAGAGCCTGTTGTTTTTTAATTGTTTTTTAAATAGCATATAAAAACACTGATAGGAATTTTATACAAATCTGGCAAGCTTAATTTTTAACAAATTAATTCTGAATCATACAAAAGAATCAGGCTATTTCTTTTCAGAAGATTATTTTATTATTGGTAGATACTTTGGGTTTTGATTCTTAGAAGCAATTATTTTTAATCATAGAACAAAACATTTTCTACATAGGAAGACAGTCACATTGAAAAAGTTTACTGACGTAGTCCCACAGAAACCTGTGTCCAAGATTAAGAGTAGGAAAAAATGCACATTCAAGAAAGTTATGACTGTTTTGGGACCCATGACATACACTGGAAAAAAAAAATAGAAGATCCAGAAATTTTTTGAGATATTTGATTAACAAAATACTGAAATCCAGGACTGAGAGAACTAGGTCTCCTGGAAATGTAAATCTCTAAGCCCCTAACTGTCTTCAGCAGGGGAGAGTATGAGAAAGTTGTTTGGCTTCCATGAAGGGCATTTGAGACAAAGTTATTTTCAGAAATGGCCAAAGAAAATACTTGAGGAAAAAGAACATTGAAGAGGATAGACTAACACACCAGGAAAGTGATAGACTGCGTAACCACCTCCTGGAAGCAGAACTGGGAGCTATCTAAGACCACATCCTACCTCTCAAAAGGGTGTACCTGGCAACAAGTGTCCAGTGAAAGTGAAGTCATTCTGTCATGTCTGACTATTTGCAACCCCATGGACTGTAGCCTACCAGGCTCCTCCATCCGTGGGATTTTCCAGGCAAGAAAACTGGAGTGGGTTGCCATTTCCTTCTCCAGGATATCTTCCCGACCCAGGGATTGAACCTGGGTCTCCCTCATTGTAGGCAGACGCTTTACCACCTGCACCACCAGGGAAGTCTAGTGGGATTGTCCAGGGGATTTCATGATTTATTATAGCCAGTGCTTACTATGTACCTGGGCCTCATTCTTCCTTTCCTCTTTTCAAACAGGAGTGCTTGTTGCAATTCTTCTTTCACTATTCCAGCAGTGGTGTTGTGTTTAGGGGAAACAACTTGCCATTTTAGTTCACAAGGTTTCCAGATCAAAAAGGACTTCATGTGGATTGATGTTGATTATAAAATCCTGAACTTTGAGTCTAATGTCATGTGGCACAAGGCTTTTAATGACTGGGAAGAGGGTGAGATCTTGTTTTTGTTGTTTTATTTTGGCATTGGTGGTGGGGGAAGGGGAGGGTAGTTTGTAAATGAATTAAATTTGGCCAGAGTATAGATTACAGTAGATTGAAATTTTGTATCCCATTTTCCATCCCTTTCCACATCCACTTTCTTGTCATGGCCTAATCTGGAGCATAGTGTTCTTTCCTATGCCTTGATTTTGATTTTAGGCATATGTCTTACGTTGTCCAATTGCTTGCAGAGGGTAGTGACAGTATACCTATTCTGAACCTTGACCTGAAGTGGAATTATTAGTTTTGTCCTATCCTTCTTTGTACATCTGCCATCTCCATGAAGAGTATCCCTGCTTCCTCTTCAGTCAGAATGAACTGAGTGAATCAAGCCAACGAGACCTACAGCTTAAAGCAGAACCATGTAGTTGGGTCCAGTCTAGATTAGTTGATCTGACCTGCAGGTCTATGAGAAAAAACAGATTATTGTTGTTTTAACCACTTTTAACTTTTAGAATGGTTTGGTAAGCAGGCTTAGGGTGTCAATTTGTAACTGATACATAATGTATAGTACTCACAAAGGAGGAGGAACAAAGAACCCCAGCAGGAAAGAGTACATCTGTTCATGCAGCCACCCACTTGCCAATGAGACTGCCCATTTTAGTTTCTGATTCCTGCCTTGTTCATCCTAACCCTGCTAATACTTTTTTTTTTTTTTTTCATATTCAGATGGCCTTGGTTAGCAGTGCTGTGTGCTACTACAGAGGTCTAAAATGAAGTAGACCAACAACGTTCCCTGGGTAGGAGGAAACTGCTTATCTTCTCGAAAGCATTCTAAATGAATGGTGATGGCTGACGTTTTTTCCTATGCAATGAGCTGAATGTTTGCATTCCTACATCATTCATATACTAAGCCCTAATTTGCAAAGTTATGGTATTTGGAGTTGGGACTTTTGGCAAGTAGCAAGGTTTAGATAAGGTCATAAGGATGAAACCCTGATGATGAGATTTGTACCTTTATAAGAAGGGAGAGAGACCAGAGCCCTCTGAGTCTCCAATGTGTAAAAACACAGCAAAAAGGAAGCCTTCTGCAAACCACAAAGAGGGTTCTTGCTAGTTACTAAATATGCTGGCACCTTGATCTTGGGCCTCCCAACCTTGAGAACTTTGAGAAACAAATTCTTATTGTTTAAGCCACCCAGTCTATAGTATTTTGTTATAACAGTCCAAGCGGGCAAAAACATTCTATTATTTGAAAGTACTTAAAAATGAGGCATTAAAGGTATAATGTCAGCTGGATGGCTGAATAAGATGTCCCTCATTGTATGCCCAACAGCAACAATTTGGCATCCATCTGTGGTCCAAAGTGCCTTTATGGAAGCTGTGGGATCCAGTACCATAGAAAAAGGATCTAGGAAAAGTCTAACTCAATTATGCACTGAGTAATAGGCATGCAAAACTTGGTCTTGACTTTGGACACCAAACTGGCCCATTAACTGGCTTCAGTACTTCTTGTCCATGGCCTGGAAGCCCCTGGAGAACACTGTCTTAGACAGCCACTGACAAAGGAGAGAGGCTTTATGGAAGTCCAAGTTTTCAGGGTGAAAGTTTCAGCATACTATTGGAGCAAGAAATACAAGTTTGGATGTATTGGATAGAGTAAGAGGCTGCTGCTACTGCTAAGTCACTTCAGTTGTGTCCGACTCTGTGTGACCCCATAGACAGCAGCCCACCAGGCTCCCCCATCCCTGGGATTCTCCAGGCAAGAACACTGGAGTGGGTTGCCATTTCCTTCTCCAATGCATGAAAGTGAAAAGTGAAAGGGAAGTCATTCAGTCATGTCTAACTCTTCACGACCCCATGGACCACAGCTTACCAGGCTCCTCTGTCCATGGGATTTTCCAGGCAAGAGTACTGGAGTGGGGTGCCATTGTCTTCTCCAAGAGTAAGAGGAAGAGCTTTAAAAGAAGATAGACTCTACTGACTGCATCATGGACTCTATCAAGAAAATCAGCTATGAGTGGGTAGGAAGACTTACTCATGGATCACCCTAGCAAACCAAGGTGCAGTCTTAGCATTCTGCACACCATCACCACCACACACACACTATGGTCAGTTCTCTGCATACACATCAACAATGGGGAGAATGGGCTTAAGCAGACAGCTAGTAGCATGAGCAGAAAACCAGCCAAAACTGTGGGCTAGAGAAATCACAAAATTTATCTCCACCCTTGGGAAAACAAGGGAATTCTGTCATTATGAAGCCTGGTGCCTTGGAGAATCCAGAGAAGGCATCCAAGTTTAAGAATTCTGTCACAAGAGGGAGCAAGATGTGTGAAGTAGGTATATCCATAGAAGACCTGAGGAAAGCCTCAGAATCCCTAAAAGAGCTGATGGAAGGTTTTTTTCCTCCCTAAGTCTGTTAATGAAAACTAGAGGAAGTGATAACCACTTCAAATGTGAAAGTAGCAACACGAAAATTTAGGGAACATGAAAAAAATCAAAGAAACACGACAATACCAAAGAATCATGATACTCTTCCAGAAACCAACCACAAAAGTATGAAGACCTGCAATTTATCTCATAAAGAAATAGTTGTTTTAAGAAAGTTCAATGAGCTACAAGAAAGACAGACAATGGAACGAAATCAGAAAAACAATATATGAATAAAATGAGAAATGTAACAAAAGTAAAAATCATTAAAAAAAAAAAAAGACCAGAACACGAAAGAATACAGTGAATAAACTGAAAAGTACAATAGAGAGCATCAACAAAAAGTGAAGAAGTGAAGTGAAGTCGTTCAGTCATGTCTGACTCTTTGCGACCCCATGGACTGTAGCCTACCAGGCTCCTCTGTCCATGGGATTCTCCAGGCAAGAGTACTGGAGTGGGGTGCCATTGCCTTCTCCAGGGGATCTTCCCAACCCAGGGATCGAACCTGGGTCTCCTGCATTCCAGGCAGATGCTTTAACCTCTGAGCCACCACCAAAACCTCTGAGCTTTTGTTGGGAAGCCCTCAACAAAAGAATGGAACAGAAGAAAAAAATCTGAATTAGAAGACAGAACTTTTGAAATTATCCAGTCAAAGGAAAACAAAGAAAAAAGAATGAGAAAAAGTGAAGAAAGCTTACATGACCTATAGGATACCATCAGAAGAAATTATCTGTGAATAACTGAGAATCTCAGGAGAGAGAAGATGGTAGAAAATTTACTTAAAGAATGACTGAGAACTTCATAAATCTGGAGAGAGATTTGGATATCCAAGTTAATGAAGCTCACAGGTCACCAAACAAACTGAACATAAAGAGATCTCCTCCAGGACACATTACAGTAAAACTATCAAAGGCAAAGAAAGAATCCAGGAGGACAAGAGAGGAGAAGCCTGTAATTTACAAGAAAAACCTCTGTAAGACTATAAATGGTTTTCTCAGCAGAAACCTTAAGGGCCAGGAAAGAGTGGCATGATATATTTAAAGTGCTTAAAGAATAAAAAGATTACCAACCAAGAGTACTCTATCCAGTGAAATTGTCCTTCAGAAATGAAGGACAGATAAAAGAACTTCCTTGACAAAAGAAGAGGTAGTTCATCACTACTACTTTATAAGAAATAATGAAAGAATTTCTTCAAGCAGAAATGAAAGAATGCTAATAAACAACATGAAAACATCATAAAATATGTATCATATGGTAAAGGTAAATATATAGTCAAAATCAGAATACTATAATATAGCTACCATAATTTGTTACTGAATACACAAGTTAAGAGGTAAATTATAAGCTCAAAAACATAAAATGAGGAAATAAACAGGTACTATTTTTATATTCAATTAAAGCTAGGTTGGCATCAGAATAAAATAGATTTTATAACAGTTTTAAATGTAAGTAACATGTTAACTACAAACTATAAACCTGCAGTAGATACACAAAAGATAAAGAGAAGAAAATCAAAGAATGCCACTATGGAAAATCACCAGTTTACCAAAAAAAGGGCAACAAGAGAGGGAAAAAAACAAGGGGACTATAAAAGAGCCAGACACAATATGATACCATTAGTAAGTCTTACCTCTAATTATTTCTCCAAATGTAAGTTGACTATATACTCCAATTAAAAGATGTAGAGTGGCTGAGTGAATTTTTAAAAAGGTACAACTATATGCTATCTACAAGAGATTCACTTCAGCTTTAAGGACATGCAGGCTCAAAGGAATGGAAAAGATAGTCCATGTAAGTGAAAACAAACAAAGAAAGCAGAAGTAGCTATACTTACATTAGACAAAATAGATTTTAAGTCAAAAACTATAATAAGAGACAAAAAGATCATTTTATAATGATAAAAAGGTCAATTCATAAATAGGATATAACAATCATAAATATACATACACCAAACATCAGGGCACCTAAATATATTAAACAAATGCTAGCATATCTGAAAAGAAAAATAAATGATACTATAATAGTAGGGAACTTCAGTAACCCATTTTCAACAACATGGATCATCTAGATAGAAAATTAGTAAGGAAACATTAACTTGAACTATAGAGTAAATAGATCTGACAGACATATATAGAATGTGGTACATATATAGAATATATAACATCCAACAGCAGCAAAAGAAACATTCTTCTAAGTACACACATAATGTTCTCCAGAATAGATCACATAATAGATCACAAAGCAAGTTTCAGCAAATTTAATAAGATTGACATCATACCAAGCATCTTTACGGCCCCAAATAGTATGAAACGAGGAATCAGTTAAAAAAAAAAAAAAAGGAAAACTGGAAATTTTTTAAATATGTGGAATTCAAACAATACACTTCTGAATAACCAATGAGTCAAAGACTAAGTCAAAAAGGAAATCAAAAAATATTTTGAAACAAATGAAAACATCAATACAATATACTAAAACTTATGGGATTAAGCAAAAGCAGTTCTAAAGAGTAAATTTTATAGCAGTCAATGCCTACATAAAGAAAAAAGAAAGATCTGAAAACAATCTCACTTTACAGCTCAAGAAACTAGGGGAAAAAAAAGAAAAACAAACAAACAAACAAAAAAACACTAAGCCCAAAGTTAGCAGAAGGAAGAAAATAACAAAAAATTAGAGCAGAGACAATGAACTAGACACCAGAAAAACAATAGGGGAAAAAAAAAACCAACCAAGTTAAGAACTGTTTGAAAAGAAACAAAATTGACAAACTTTTAGCTCGATAAACTAGGAAAAGAAAAACCCAAGTAAATAAAACCAGAAATAGAAAGGAGACATTATAACTGATACCATGAGATACAAAGGATTTTAGAGACGGTAAAAAACAATCATAAGCCAGCAAATTGGATAACTAACCTAAAAGAAGTGCATAAGTTCCTAGAAGCATGCAAGCTACCAAGACTAAATTATGGAAAAATAGAAAATCTGAACAGAGCAATTACTAATATGGAGATTGAATCAATATTCAAAAACTCTCAACAAACAAAAGTCAAGAACTAAGTGGCTTCACATAAATTCTGCCAAACACCTGAAGAATTAATGCTAATTCTTCTCAAACTTTTCTAGAAAACTTAAAAGGAGGGAACATTTCCAAACTCATTTTTACAAGGCCAGAATTACCCTGATATCTAAGTTAGATAAAGATAATAAAAGAAAATTATAGGTCAATATCTCTGATGAATACCTATCCAAAAATTCTCAATAAAATAAATATTATCAAATATAATTCAACAGCACATAAAAATATTAAAATAATCTATACCATGGTCAACAGGATTTATCCTTGGAGTTGGTTAATACATGCAAATTAATAAATATGAGACACCATTTTAACAGAATGAAAGATAAAATCTATGATTATCTCAATAGATGCAGAAAAGCATTTGAAAAATACAAATCCTTTTAGGATAAAACCTCAATAAGTTGGGTATAGAAGGAAAGTACCTCAACATGATAAATGTCATATATAAAAAACCCACAGCTAATATCAACAGTGAAAAATTGAAAGCTTTTTGTCTAAAATCAGGAATAAGACAAGGATACCTACTCTCAACACTGCTATTCAACAAAGCAATGGAAATCCTAGTCTGAGTGAGCAGGCAAGAAATAGAAATGAAAGGCATCCAAATCAGAAAAGTAAAATAGTATGTCTGTAGATACGATTTTATATAAAGAAAATCCTTAAAGAGTCCATTAAAAAACCTGTTGTAACTAATCAGCAAATTAAGTACAGTTGCAGGATACAAAAATCAACTTAAGAAATCAGCTGCATTTCTATAAACTAACAATGAACTATCTGAAAAAGAAACAATCTCATTCATAATAGTATCAAAACAATAAAGTAACCAAGAAGGTGAAATACCTGGATACTAAAAACTAAAAACTTTGATTAGAGATATTAATGAAAACACAAATATATACCTCATTCATAGATTGAAAGAAACAATATGGTTAAAATGTCCCTTCAATCCAATGCCATCTACAAATTCAAAGCAATCTAGCAAAATTCCAATCCTTTTTAAACGGGTAAAAATAACCCCAAAATTTGTATGGAATCACAAATGACCCTGTATAATCAAAGCAATCATGAGAAAGAAGAACAATGCTGGAGGCTTCACATTTCTTGATTTCAAACTATTAGAAATCTGTAGTAATCAAAACAGTATGTCTAGCATAAAAATAGACACACAGACCAATGGGATAGAAATGAGAGACCAGAAATAAAAGCTCATATATAAGGTCAACTAATATTTGACAAGGGAGCCAAGAATACTCAGTGGGGAAAGGATGTGCTAAGTTGCTTCAGTCATGTCTGAAACTTTGTGACTCCATGGACTGTAGCTTGCCAGGCTCCTCTGTCCATGAGATTCTCCAAGCAAGAACACTGGAATGGGTTGCGATTTCCTAGTCTCTTTAATAAATGGTTTTGGGAAAACTGGATAATCATATGCAGAGGAATGAAATTGGATCTCTGTCTTATACCACTCACAAAATTTTGAAAATTAATTCAAAATAGATTAAAGACTTAAACATAGGATCTGAAACCATGAAATTAGAAGAAAGCATAAGGGAAAGTTCCTTGACACTGATCCTGGCAACAATATGTTGGACATAACATCAAAAGCACAAGCAGCAAAAATAACTAAATATAATGACATCAAACTTAAAAACTCCTGCACAGCAGGAGAAACAATCATTATAATGAAAAAGCAACCTACAGAATGAGAGAAATATTTTGTAAATCAGATATGCTGCTGCTGCTGCTGCTAAGTCGCTTCAGTCGTGTCTGACTCTGTGTGACCCCATAGACGCAGCCCACCAGGCTCCCCCATCCCTGGGATTCTCCAGGCAAGAACACTGGATGGGTTGCCATTTCCTTCTCCAACGCATGAAAGTGAAAAGTGAAAGTGAAGTCGCTCAGTCGTGTCCGACTCTTAGCGACCCCATGGACTGCAGCCCACCAGGCTCCTCCGTCCATGGGATTTTCCAGGCAAGAGTACTGGAGTGGAAGAACTCATACAACTCAAAGAGAAAAAAAAACCTTCTTAAAAATAGAGGAACTGAATTGACATTTTCCCAAAGATGACAATAGAAATGGTCAATAGCTACATAAAAAATGTTTATCATCATTAATCATCAGGGAAATGCAAATCAAATCCACAAGATATCACCTTTCACTGGTTAGAACAGACATCATCAAAAAGAGAGGCACAGATGTCAGGGAGCCCTTGTGCATCATTGGTGGGAAGGTAAATTGGCATAGCCAAAACAGAACACACTGTGGAGTTTCCTCAAAAAAATTAAAAATAGAACAACCATATGATCCAGCAATCCTACTACTTGGATATATACTTGTGGTATATGAAATGAAATTAGTATCTTAGAGATAGCTGTATTCCTATGTGGCCCTGTTAAGTCTGAGGTCTGACTCAAGGTATTTACTATGCTGCTGCTGCTGCTAAGTCACTTCAGTCGTGTCTGACTCTGTGCAACCCCATAGACGGCAGCCCACCAAGCTCTGTTGTCCCCGGGATTCTCCAGGCAAGAGCACTGGAGTAGGTTGCCATTTCCTTCTCCAATGCATGAAAGTGAAAAGTCAAAGTGAAGTCGCTCAGTCATGTCCGACTCTTTGCGACCCCATGGACTGCAGCCTGCCTGGCTCCTCCGTCCATGGGATTTTCCAGGCAAGAGTACTGAAGTGGGTTGCCATTGCCTTCTCCAAAGGGAATAGCTACCTACTCCAGTATTCCTTCCTGGAGAATTCCATGGACAGAGGAGCCTGGTGGGATACAGTCCATGGGATCATAAAGAGCTGAACATGACTGAGCAATTAACACTGTCACTTCATAAAAATCAGGCACATTTAATTTGGACACATTTTAAATTATATGAAAACAATCAATACTTAGGCCACTTGATGTGAAGAGCCAACTCATTGGAAAAGACCCTGATGCTGGGAAAGATCGAAGACAATAGGAGAAGAGGGCGGCAGAGGATGAGATGGTTGGATGGCATCACAGACTCAATGGACATGAATTTGAACAAACTCTGGGAAATAGTGGAGGACAGGGGACCGCCTGGCATGCTTCAGTCCAAGGGCTCACAAAGAGTCGGACACAAACTAGAGAATGAACAACAAAAATCAGATTATATATTTTAAAGAACTAATATTGCTATTGCTGATAGCATGCTCTGATTTTTTCTTTTTAACCTCTGGGGCAATTTTTCCTTTTATCATCCAACTAAAGTATTTCTTATATAGAAAGTTAGTCATTAAAAAAAGAGTCATATTATCTGGGAATGCGTATAAGTTTAGAAAGTGTTGAATATATTAAAACACTAGCAGAATTTGTCCATCTGTTTGGGGGGTCACACATTTAAGTTTTCATTAGTAATGATCCAACTCGAATTCTTTACAGACCCATTCTCAGCCAACACTGGAAAAGTGTCGATGTATATTATCACCAGAAACCTGTGCCTTAAATTAAAGCTATGGCAATCTGGCCACATTAGAGCATGAAGTAGGACGTGCACAACTGAAACGGATCCATCTAACATTTCAAGGGAAGAAACCAGTATCCTCGTAGGGTGTTCTTACAAAATGCAAATTCACTGATGTGGAGACCTCAGCATAAAACTCCTTATTTTACTTGATGGCATTTTAACACCATCCTTTCCTAAAGAGAGGAATAAAGCAGGATGAAACTAAACCCATAACTTGGGAGAAAATATTTATAGAAAAGATAATGTGTTTTAAGATCAACTAATGACTGCTGCCATTCAAATTATAGAAATTCCGCATGCTTCCATTTGAGAAAAAAAAAAAAAGGGAGCCCAAATATTCATGCTGAATAAACTGTGGTCCCTCTCTTATATACTCACACACAGTGGTTACAAGACATGAATAATTCTGTTCTTCACATTGAAGTCTTTGGTTAGGTTTACCTCAGAGGCCCGGACTACAGTTCAAGCTCTGTAGCTGCCCTAATACGATATGCTTGGAGGCAAATCAACCACTAATTTTAACAGGCTGAGACAGAAGGGAATAGTAGACCTGGAAAACTGCAAGCAGAGGGTGTGTTCCCTAATTAAGTCATAGAGACCCTGCTCAGGCCCCAGCCCAGCTGAGGCCCTCTGCCTTAGCTGGGGGACAGCTCTTTCTTCCTTTGGATTTAAGTAGGTGAATAATGAAACTGAAGCTGAAACAAACACAGTAAAAACTTTATCTAGTGGCCAAAGAATAAAGAAGCGAGAACAAAGTTCACAGATCAGCTTCTCGCCCACTTGGCAAGAGTGATTTAAAGAATAAAGATGAACGGGGCTAACGACAAGGAAGCAGATGCAGTAATCTACCCTGGGAAGAGCAGGGCTTTTTCTAGTGTGTGGGGTGCCACCTCCTTTCTATCCTTAATGTCCAGTCCAGGCGTGGCTACTGGTAGATGTGCCTTTTAATATGCTAATTAGTAAAATCAGCATATAATGAGACTCAGGGTCTACTGAAGATCAGATGCATCACCATCTTGGTCCCATCTGGGCTTTTTTGTTTTTAACTTTATCTCTGTACCCTTTAAAAAATTATGTTAATTCCTGCCAACAGTGAGGGTTGGAGGGTTTGGTTTCTATCTCTGTATCTCAAGCTGGCATGAGGGGAGCAGGTATAACAGGAATATGGCAAAAAAAAAAAAGGAGCTGAGATAAACTTTACAAAGCAGCCTGAGATCTAGGGCAGGGTTGTGTGGTCGAAGAATCCAACTTCCTAGCATCTGAAGAGTTAAGAGAAGCAAGTGTTTGAATGTCTTTGGACAAGTTGGACTCAGCAGAGGAGGAAGTGCCTTTGCTATTAGGAATAAGTCATTTGCTAGAAAGAAGTTGGCACCATAAAGTTCTAATGTTCACAGTTGCTGTTGGGGCACCAATCACAGTTCAGTTCATTTCAGTCACTCAGTTGTGTCTGACTATTTGCAACCCCATGGACTGCAGCATGCCAGGATTCCCTGTCCTTCACCAACCATCTAGTTGGTGACACCAACCAACCATCTTATCCTCTGTCATCTCCTCCTCCTGCCTTCAATCTTTCCCAGCATCAGGTGGGATGCTGAGGATTGGCTGAAAGTGACCTCTTTAGTCACACTCTCCATGAAGGAACTGGGAAAGTGAATAAAACAAGTTCATCTCGTCCTCCATCTATTGCCAGAGATGCTCCAGGTATTTGCTCCAAACCCTCACTGTTGGCAGGAATTAACATAAATCTTCAAAGGGTACAGAGATAAGGGAGTTAAAAACAAAAAAGTTAAAAACAATCTTTTCCAGTGAGTCAGTTCTTCACATCAGGTGGCCAAAGTATTGGAGCTTCAGCTTCAGTCCTTCCAATGAATATTCAGGACTGATTTCCTTTAGGATTGACTGGTTAGATTTCTTTGCTATTCAAGGGACTCCCAAGAGTCTTCTCTAATACTACAGTTCAAAAGCATCAATTCTTTGGTGCTCAGCTTTCTTTACGGCCCAACTCTCACATCCATAAACGACTACTGAAAAAAACATAGCTCTGATTAGATGGACCTTTGTTGGCAAAGTAATGTCTCTGCCTTTCAATATGATGTCTAGTTTGATCATAGCTTTTTTCCAAGGAGCAAGACTGGAGGCCAGTGGGATTTGATTACAGAACTTTCACAGGATTGGGGAAAGAGACTCTTGGAGGGCACAAACAAAATCTTGTGTGCACCAGGAGACAGGAGAAATTCCAGGAGTCTCCGGTGGAGGTGTGGGTCGACAGTGGCCTGCTGTTGGGTCACGGGCACTGAATACAACAGTGAGAGCACAAGTCCTTTTGAAGTCTGTCGCCGTTACTGTAATTACCCCTATCATAGTTTGGCTTCAGGTCAAACAGCAGGGTAGGAACACAGTCTTGCTCATCAACAGAAAATTGGATAAAGTTTTACTGAGCCAGGCCCTGCCTATCAGAACAAGATCCAGTTTCCCCCGGTCAGTCTCTCCCAACTGGAAGCTTCCATAAGTCTTTTATCCTTATCCATCAGAGGGCAGACAGAATGAAAACCACAATCACAGAAAACTAACCAAACTGATCACATGGACCGCAGCCTTGTCTAGCTCAATGAAACTATGAGCCATGCTGTGTAGGGCCACCCAAGGCAGACGAGTCATGGTGGAGAGTTCTGACAAAACGTGGTCCACTGGAGAAGGAAAGGGCAAACCACTTTAGTATTCTTGCCTTAAGAACCCCATTAACAGTATGAAAAAGCAAAAAGATATGACACTGAAAGATGAACTCCCTGGGTTGGTAGGTGCCCAATATGCTACTGGAGAAGAGTTTAGAAATAACTCCAGAAAGAATGAAGAGATGGAGCCGAAGTGAAAACAATACCCAGCTGTGGGTGTGACTGGTGATGGAAGTAAAGTCCGATGCTGTAAAGAGCAATATTGCATAGGAACCTGGAATGTCAGGTCTATGAATCAAGCCAAACTGAGTGGTCAAACAGGAGATGGCAAGAGTGAACATCAACATTTTAGGAATCAGTCAACTAAAATGGATGGGAGTGGGCAAATTTAATTCAGATGACCATTATATCTACTACCATGGGCAAGAATCCCTTAGAAGAAATGGAGTAACCCTCATAGTCAACAAGAGAGCCTGAAATGCAGTATTTGGGTGCAATCTCAAAAATGACAGAATGATCTCTGTTTGTTTCCAAGGCAAACCATTCAATATCACAGTAATCCAAGTCTATTCCTCATTGACTAATGCTGAAGAAGCTGAAGTTGAATGATTCTGTGATGACCTACGAAACCTTCTAGAACCAAGCACAGTAGGAGATAAGAATTACAAGAAGAGAAGAAAAATTTAGGGAGAAGAAGTGAAGAAGTGACTTACCAGCCTAAGAACCTTTTTTCACTGAATTTCCTTCTTAGCAGCCCTGTCTCCTGTTATTCCTGCCAAAAAAGACTTCTGCCCATTTAACTTGGGCCCCACAGCTGACATCCAAAAGCCTTAGTCCATCAAGTTTCCTTACCTTTTTCTTATGTTACGTAACGAATTATGGTTACTCTTAGTTTGTACCTAGGGTGCCTAAAAAAGGAGTTCAACAATACTCAGAAATAAGAACTGGCAAGGATGAGTCAAGATGGGAGTGGAGTGGGAAGACATGCTCTTCACCTCTCCCCTCAAATGCATTGAGAATACATTTACATATGGAATAATTCTCACAGAACACCTACTGAACACTAGCAGAGGACCTCAGACACCTGAAAGGACAAGAAAGATCCCTGCGTGACAGGATAGGATGAAACAAAGAAGGGGAAAGGAAGAGGAGAGGAAGTAGGCTGGGACCTGCATCCATCGGGTGGGGAAAGCTGAAGGAGAGAAGTTCCTGCACCTGGGGAAGCCTCCTTACTGGTGAGAAAATAATCTAGGCAGAAGGGGAAGTTTGGGGACCAGGTCTATGGCAGGCAGGACAGAGTGAGACTTACACAGAGGTCTATGCCACAGCCCTGCACACTCCAGTCTGAGACATGTGTCTGCCAGTGTGGACCAAGGCTAGATGTTGGATCATAGGGTTTAGAGAGCAGATCCAGGGAGAGGAGTGCTGTTGCCATGAGGAGAAGCTAAGGGAACAGGAATGAAGAGCCCTGCAATCAGGAGGGCTCATGGAGGAAGCCGGACGACCTCAGAAGCAAAGTGCTGTTGTTGAGTGATGCACAAAGGATGGGGCTACTATTGCACGCTCTCTCCCCACATGATAGCCCCGGCCTCCACAGACACTAGGAAGGGCTCCCATCCAAGCAGGCTTGTGCACCCCTAGCCACCACCTCCTATGTCCTTTCCTTCCCAGGTGGGTTCCTGTGCTCTGAGGCAGTCTCACACACCTGTGGGTGGCCCAGACACAGAGGTGGGGCTAAAACCACATTGCTGCTGCTGCTAAATTGCCTCAGTCATGTCCGACTCTGTGCAACCCCATAGATGGCAGCCCACCAGGCTCCTCCATCCCTGGGATGCTCCAGGCAAGAATACTGGAGTGGGTTGCCATTTCCTTCTCCAATGCATGAAAGTGAAAAGTGAAAGTTAAGTCGCTCAGTCGTGTCCAACTCTTAGCGACCCCATGGACTATAAGCCCACCAGGCTCCTCTGTCCATGGCATTTTCCAGGCAAGAGTACTGGAGTGGGGTGCCATTGCCTTCTCCCAAAACCACATTTAGTTCAGTTCAGTTGCTCAGTTGTGTCTGACTCTTTGCGACCCCATGAATCGCAGCACACCAGGCCTCCATGTCCATCACCAACTCCTGGAGTTCACCCAAACCCACGTCCATCGAGTCAGTGATGCCATCCAGCCATCTCATCCTCTGTCGTCCCCTTTTCCTCCTGCCCCTAATCCTTCCCAGCATCAGAGTCTTTTCCAATGAGTCAGCTCTTCGCATGATGTGGCCAAAGTACTGGAGTTTCAGCTTTAGCATCATTTCTTCCAAAGAACACCCATGACTGATCTCCTTTAGAATGGACTGGTTGGATCTCCTTGAAGTCCACGGGACTCTCAAGAGTCTTCTCCAAAACCACATTAGGAGGGCATATAACTAAGGAAGAAGAGCTGAAATCTCTCCTGGTGGATGTCTGAACCACAGATTTAAACCCCCATGACTGGCTTTGTAAGCTCCATGCCTTCAGAACATCTGAGTGCTCCCCCAATTGAGTCAGCTCTAGCTTCAGCAGTTACAGACTTTGTGGACACATTGGCATGGTGACTGGGCCAGGCCAGAGTCTGAGCTACCTCCAGAGTGCCCAAATTGGGTCCAGATACATGATTTATTGCAATCCTGGTGGCCTGGTGAAAACTCCTGAAAGACACCAGGACCATTTGCTGGCATACTCATGGTTAAGGTGGGGCTGAGAGCAGTGCCAACAACAATGTACTCTGAGAGCTCACACGATGGGTAAAAGATGACACACAGAGTACATTCGCCAATGAACAGCTCCACAGGAGAAACATTCAGTGGCTTCCCTCCCAGTGGGAGCGCTCCAACCCTGCCTACCTCAAAGCACAGATTAGAAATATACTAAGTTACAGATCAGAGAGCCTCTACTCCAACAACTAGAGCCTCTGCTCCAGCAACTGCCCCATGACAGGGCAGTGGCAGGCACAGAGCAAAGTGCGGGCCCTGATCAATAGCCAGTGAAGGCTTGGTCAGCACATGAGTCACAACGCCAGTGAAAGGGGTAATGGCCAGCACACACTGAGCAAAGATGTGACACACATCTATACTAAAAGTAGTCCTCACACCAAAAAATATTAAACCCACGCAAGACACACAGAGATGTTTCTACAAAAAGTAGTTCTCTAAGACAATCTGAAGGTCTGGCATTAGGATGAAGAGCCCTCATCGCATTTAGCCTTGAAGGCCATCTGAGCTTGAGTGCAGAAACTCCACAGGGCTGAGAGAAACACAAACTCCATCCTTGGAGGGTGCACACAAGGTTTCATGTGCACCAGGACCTAGCAGAAAGCTATACTTTCATAGGAACCTGGGCTAGCTCTACCAAGGGATGTTGGCATGTTTACTGGGAAAACAAAGGCTGGCTGTAGCTCACTGTGGGGGCAAAGACACCGGTAGTAGAGGACCCAGAGAATATCGTTCAGTGTGAGTTCTCCTGGAAGTCCCCATTTTTGCACTAAGATCCTGCATCCCAGCCTGCAGGATCTAGGGATGAAAGGCCTCAGGCTAAACAACCAATAAGCTAGGAATTCAGCTCCACCCATTAGAAGACAGGCTGCCTAAAATCATAATGAGCTCACAGCCAAAGTCTTCCCTGGTGACTCAGATGATAAAGAATCTGCCTGCAAGGCAGGAGGCCCAGGTTTGATCCCTGGGTCAGGAAGATACCATGGAGAAGGGAATGGCTATCCAGTCCAGTAATCTTGCCTGGAGAAGTGCATGGACAAAGGAGCCTGGCAGACTACAGTCCACGGGGTTGCAAAGAATCTGGCAAGACTGAGCAACTAACACTGACACAACCCTGGAAAGGGACAAAACACAACTTTATTCACCAGAGTGCAGGCACTGAGTCCCTCTCGCCTGGAAGTCTGCACAAGCCCCCAGACCAACCTCATCCACCAAGAGGCAGACATCACAGGCAAGAGGTACTACGATCCCACAGCCTGGGGAAAAGAGACCATAAACAGTGAAAATTAGATGAAACAATAAATCAGAGAAATATGGTACAGATGAAGGAACAAGATAAAAACCCACAACAGTAACAAAATAAAGAGGAGCTAGGCAATTTACCTGGAAAAGAATTCAGACTAATGATATTAAAGGTAATCCAAAATCTCAGAAAAAATATAATGGAGCCACAGACTGAGAAAATATAAGAAATGTTTAACAAAGATTTGAAAATTTTAAAGAACGAACAGATGAACAACACAATAATTGAATTTAAAAATACACTGTGTATAGTCCCTTAGTCATGTCCCACTCTTTGTGACCCATGGACTGTAGCCCCATAGGCTCCTCTGTCCATGAGGATTCTCCAGGCAAGAATACTGGAGTGGGTTGACATCCCCTCTTTCAGGGGATCTTCCCAACCCAGGGATCAAACCCAGGTCTCCCGCATTGCAGGAGCATTCTTTACCATCTGAGCTACTAGTTCAGTTCAGTCCCTCAGTCGTGTCCAACTCCTTGCAACCCTCCTGCCTTCAATCTTTCCCAGCATCAGGGTCTTTTTCAATGAGTCAGTTCTTCGCGTCAGGTGGCCAAAGTATTGGAATTTCAGCTTTAGCATCAGTCTTTCCAATGAATATTCAGGACTAATTTCTTTTAGAATGGACTGGTTGGATCTCCTTGCAGTCCAAGGGACTCTCAAGAGTCTTCTCCAACACCAGTTTAAAAGCATCAATTCTTCGGTGCTCAGCTTTCTTCATAGTCCAACTCTCACATCCATATATAACCACTGGAAAAACCTAGCTTTGATTAGATGGACTTTTGTTGACAAAGTAATGTCTCTGCTTTTTAATATGCTGTCTAGGTTGGTCATAATTTTTCTTCCAAGGAGCAAGCATATTTTAATTTCATGGCTGTAGTCACCATCTGCAGTGATTTTTGAGTCCCCAAAAATACAGTCTGTCACTATTTCCACTGTTTTCCCATCTATTTGCCACGAAGTGATGGGACCAGATGCCATGACCTTAGTTTTCTGAATGTTGAGTTTTAGGCCAATTTTTTCACTCTCCTCTTTCACTTTCATCAAGAGGCTCTTTAGTTCTTCGCTTTCTGCCATAAGGGTGGTGTCATCTGCATATCTGAGGTTATTGATATTTCTCTCCTGGCAATCTTGATTCCAGCTTGTGCTTCATCCAGCCCAGTATTTCTCATGATGTACTCTGCATATAAGTTAAATAAGCATGGTGACAATATACAGCCTTTACATATTCCTTTCCTGATTTGGAACCAGTTTGTTCTATGTACAGTTCTAACTGTTGTTTCCTGACCTGCATGCATACAGATTTCTCAGGAGGCAGGTGAGGTGGTCTGCTATTCCCATCTCTTTAATTTTCCAGAGTTTGTTGTGGTCCACACAGTCAAAGGCTTTGGCATAGTCAATAATGCAGATGTTTTTATGGAACTCTCTTGCCTTTTTGATGATCCAACAGATGTTGGCAATTTGATCTCTGGTTCCTCTGCCTTTTCTAAATACAGCTTGAACATTTGGAAGTCCACAGTTTATGTACTGTTAAAGCCTAGCTTAGAGAATTTTGAGCATTACTTTACTAGTGTGTGAGATGAGTGCAATTGTGCAGTAGTTTGAGCCCCTCCCAGCAAGCCACCAGGGGAGCCCTGAAAAAAAAAAATACATTAGACGAAATAAATAGAAGAATAACTGAGGCAGAAGTATAAGTAAGTGAGGTAGAAGACAGTGTGGTTAAAATTACTGCCACACAACAAAATAAAGAAGAAGGAATGAAAAGAAATGAAGACAGTCTCAGACACCTCTGAGACAACATTAAATGCATCAATATTTGCAGTATAGGGATCCCAGAAGACAAGGAGAAACAAAGGGTTGGGGAAAATATTTGAAGCAATTATAGATGAAAACTTCCCTAACATGGAAAACAGTCACCTCTGTCCAAGAAGTGCAGAGACTCACATACAGGATAAACTCAAGGAGGAACATGCCAAGGCACATAGTAATCAAACTAACAAAAATGAAAATGCAAAGAAAAAATATCAAAAGCAATGAGGGAAAAGCAGCAAATAATATACAAGGGAATCCCCATAACCTTATCAGCTGATTTTTCAGCAGAAACTCTGCAGGCCAGAAGTGAGTGGCATGATATATTTAAAGTGATGAAAGGAAACCTACCACGAAGAATACCCAGCAAGGCTTTCATTCAGATTCAACACAAAATCAAAAGCTTTACAGACACACAAAAGCTCAGAATTCAGAAAGACAAAACCAGCCCAATAACAAGTGCTAAAGAGCCCTATAATAAATGCTAAAGGAACTTTTTCAGGCAAGAAAAAAGGAGGTTACAACTAGAAACAAGAAAATCCCAAACGGGAAAGCTTACCAGTAAAGGCAAACATATGGTAAAAGTAGGAAATCATTCACACACAAATATGATATCAAAACTAGCAACCATGAGGAGAGTACAAATGCAGGAAACAGGAATTGAATTTGAAATTAAGAGACCAGGTATTTAAAATAACTTTGTACATACACAGAATGCTATATTAAAACATTAGGAGAACTTCAAACCAAAACACTACAATAAATACAACCATATACAACATAAACAATATTAAAGATAATCATCAACCACAAGAGAACAAAAGAAGGGAAGAAGACTGACAAAGATCATAAGCAACTAGAAAATGTCAGTGGGAACATACATATCGACAATTACTTTAAATGTAAACGGATTGAATGTTCCAACCAAAAGATACAGACTGGCTGAATGGATACAAAAACAAGACTGATATATAGTCTGAAAAGAGGCCCTTTTCAGACCTAGGGACACATAATAGCCTGAAAGTGAGGGCATGCAAAAAGATATTCTGTGCAAATGCAAATCAAGAAAGCTGGAATAGCAATACTCATATCAGACAAAATAGACCTTAAAATATAGACTGGTACAAGAAACAAGGAAGGACACTACATAATGATCAAGGGTTCAATCTAAGAAGATATAACAATTGTAAATACACATGCATCCAACATAGGAGTACCTCTATAATGCAAATACTAATAGCCATAGAAGGAGAAATAATAACAATAGTGGGAGATTCGACCCCACTTACACCAATGGACAGATCATCCAAACAGAAATTCAGTAAGGAAACAAGAGCCTTAAATGGCACATTAGACCGAATGAACTTAATTGATAAGGGCATCCTATCTGAAAGCAGCAGAATATAATTTCTTCTCAACTGCATATGAAATATTCTCTAGGATAGATCACATCTTGTACCACAAATGAAGTCTTGGTAAATTTATGAAAATCAAAATCATTTCAATCATCTTTTCTGACCACAATGCTGAGATGAGAAATCAATTAAAAGAAAAAAAACTGTAAAACAAAACAAAACACGTGGAGGCTAAACAGTATGTTACTAAGCAATCAATGTATCACTGAAGAAATCAAAGAGGATATGAAAAAAGCATCTATAGATAAATAACAATTACAGGACAATCTAAAATCTATGAGACACAGCAAAAATGGTTTTAAGAGAGGAGTTCATAGCAATACAATCCTACCTCGAGAAACAAGAAAAATCTCAGATAAACAACCTAACCTTACAAATAAAGTGACTAGAGAAAGAAGAGCAAACAAAACCCAAAGTTAGTAGAAGGAAATCATAAAGATCAGAATAGAAATAAATAGAGACAAAGAAATTAGAAAAGATCAATGAAACTAAAAGCTGGTTCTTTGAAACAATAAAAATGGTAAACTTTTAACTAGGCTTATCAGAAAAAAAAGAGAGAGGGTTCAAATCAATAAAATTAGAAATAAAAAATTACAATGGACACCACAGAAACACAAGGATCCTAAGACTACTGCAAACAACTATATTCCCATAAAATGGACAATCTAGAAGAAATTGAAAAATTCTTAGAAAGATACAACCTTCCAAGACTGAACCAAAAAGAAACAGAAAATCTGAACCAACCAAACACAACTACTGAAATTGAAACTGTGATTAAAAAACACTCAAAAGTCATGGCCTTTACAGGTGGAGTCTATCAAATTTTAAAGAATTCTATCAAACATTTTCTTCTAAAAATCTTTCCCAAAAATTGCAGAAGAAGGGACACTCCCAAGTTCATTCTACAAGGCCACAATGATACCACAAAAAAAGAAAATTACAGGCCAGTATCACTGAATAACAGAAACACAAAAATCCTGAACAAAATACTAGCAAGCCAAAGCCAACAATACATTATAAGGATTCTATGCCATTGAAAAAGTGGGATTTATCCCAGGGATTAAAGGATTCTTTGATACATGTGATATCAATATGACACACCATGATAACTGAAGAATAAAAACTATATGATCATCTCAATGAAAGGGAAAGTCACTCAGTCGTGTCTAACTCTTTGCGACCGCATGGACTACAGCCTACCAGGTTCCTCTGTCCATGGGATTCTCCAGGCAAGAATGCTTGAGTAGGTAGCCATTCCTTCCCCAGGGAATCTTCCTGACCCAGGGATCAAACATGGCAGGCAGATTCTTTACCATGTGAGCTACCAGGGAAGCCCATCATCTCAATAGGTGCAGGATAAAGCTTTTGATAAAATTCAATACACATTTATGATTTTAAAAAAATCTCCAGAAAGTAGGGATAAAGGGAACCTACCTCAACATAATAAAAGCCATATACAGCAAACCCACAGCCACTTCATTCAAAGATGAAAAACTGTTTCCTCTAAGATTAGGAACAAGACAAGAATGTCCACTCTCACCACTTTTATTCAACATAGTTTTGGAAGTTCTAGCCATGGCAATCAGAGGAGAAGAAGAAATAAAAGAAATCCAAATTGGAAAGAAGTAAAGCTATCACTGTTTACAAATGACATACTATATATAGAAAATCCTAAAGCCATTACCAGAAAACTACTAGAGCTCATCAATGAATTTGGTGATGTTTGCAGAATACAAAATTAATACACAGAAATTTCTTGCATTCCTATACACTAACAATGAAAGATCAGAAAGAGAAATTAAGGAAACAATCCTATTTATCATTACATCCAAAATAATAAAATACTTAGGAATAAACCTACCTAAGGAGGCAAAAAACTTGTAGTCAAAGAACTATAAGATGCTGATGAAAGAAATCAAAGATAACACACACAGAGAGAGATATACCATGTTCTTGCATTGGAAGAATCAAATTTGTGAAAATGACTATACTACCCAAAGCAATTTATATATTTAATGCAATCCCTATCAAATTATCAATGGTATTTTCTGTTCATAGAAGTAGAACAAAACATTTTTACCATTTGTATAGAAATACAAAAGACCTTGAATAGCCAAAGCAATCTTGAGAATGAAAGATGGAGTTGGAGCATTCTACCTCCCTGACTTCAGACTATACCACAAAGCTAGAGTAATCAAAACAGTATGATACTGGTTCAAAAACAGAAACATAGGTCAATGGACAGAACAGAAAATCCAGAGATAAATTCACTCATCTATTACAAAGAAGGCAAGAATATACAATGAAGAAAATTCTCTTCAATAAGTGATGCTGGGAAAACTAGACAGCTACATGTAAATAAGTGAAATTAGAACACTTCTTAACACCACATACAAATAAACTCAAAATGGATTGAAGATGTAAAACTAAGGCCAGATACTATAAAACTCTTAGAAATACACAAGTGGAACACTCTGACCCAAATCGAAGCAACATCTTTTTAGATCCACCTCCTAGAATAATAAAAATAAAAAACAAATTGAACCTAATTAAACTTGAGCTTTTGCACAGCAAAGGAAATGTAAACAAGACAAAAAGTCAATCCTCAGAATGGGAGAAGTTATTTGCAAACAAAGCAACCGACAAGGGGTTAATCTCCAAAATATACAAACAACTCATGCAGCTCAATATTAAATAAGCAATCCAATCAAAACATGAGTGGAAGATCAGATCTCTCTTCAAAGACATACAGATGGCCGAAAAATATGTGAAAAGATGCTCAGCATCACTGTTATTAGATAAATGCAAATCAAAAACTACAATGAGATATCTCCTCACAAGGATCAAATTGGCCAGCAAAAAAAAAAATCTACAAACAATAAATACTGGAGTTGGTGTGGAGAAAAGGGAACACCCCTACACTTGGTGGGAATTTAAATTGGTATAACCATTATGGAGAACAGTATGGCGGTTTCTTAAAAAATATAGAACTACCATCTGATCCAGCAATCCCACTCCAGGGCATATATCTAAATAAAATCATAATTTGAAAAGACAGATGCACTCAAATGTTCATTGCAACACTATTTACAATAGACAAGACATGTAAGCAACGTAAGTGGCTGTTGAAAGAGGTAAGGATAAGTAAGATGTGTAAGATAGGTACAGTGGAATATTAGCCATAAAAACAACAGCAAAAAAAAGCCATTTGCAGCACCTGTTGGACCTAGAGATTGCAATACTGAGTAAAGTCAGTCAGAGAAATAAAAAATTCATATGATATCACTTATATGTAGAATCTAAAAATAATGTTACAAATGAACTTATTCGCAAAATAGAAATAGGCTCACAGATGTAGAGAACAAACTTATGGTTATGGGGGCGAGGGTGGGGAGGAAATATTGGGAGATGGGAATTGACATATACACACCACTATATATATAAAACTAATAAGGACCTACTGTATAGCACACAGAACTCTACTCAATTCTATGTAATAACTCATATGGGAAAATAACCTAAAAAACAGTGGATATATGTGTATGTACAACTGAATCACTTTGCTGTACACCTGAAACTAATACAACATTGTAAATCAACTATACTTCAATCAAAAAAAAAAGAAAGTAAGTACTGGCAAAAAAAAAATATTGTTTAAAAGATCTAAAGTAACTTGTTTTTGTTTGTTTTTCTTATGTTGTATCTGCCTTTCCCTATATGTCTATTCAATTAGTTTTGCTACCCACTGATGGACCCCCTCCACAGTCCATAGTCCAAATCCAAATAAGTGACTTAGTTCATTAACTCATATTGATATTAATTACTAACAGAGCACTTCTGCAAAGCTTCTCCATGCATTACTGACAATATTGCAGATTCCACCTTTGTATCAAATACCAGTAAGTGATCTGAAGCAAGAGTTTTGGGTAGAACAGCTAAATTCAGGGGAAGATGAACATGGTGCCTATCTTGAGTGAACTGTCCAATAACTGACCCTTCCTGTAGTACCTCCTCTATGCTTTCTACTGACCCATATTTCACAAATTCTTCAAAGAACAGCTCTTGTTGCTTTTATTCATGGAACTCTCTCAACTATTTTAGGTTGCAGCACACTGACTGCAGTGGCAAAGATATGAGGTCTGACATCACACAGGTCTCACAATCATTACAGAATTCATACCTTAGGCCAGGTGCTTTCCAACTTAGGTGTGTATAAGAATCTCTTAGAAAGCAAATTTCTGAACCCCAGTCCCAGAGATCTGACTCAACAGGTCTGGGTTAGGCCTTTTTTAAACTAACTCCCGGGAGATGTTGATTGTGCTTGTCCATGGAACACACTTTGAAGACAGCTGCCATACTTCACTCACCTTGTAGCTACAGGGTTCTGAACTGATTATTTAGTTTCTATTTGTAAAATGGGGATGCTAATAGTATTTTCATTGGGCTGCCATGCAATTTATATGAATCAAATAGATTCCATGTTTGGTTTATAGTAGCAATAAAAATTAACTGATCTACTTTGCCTTTCTGTGATCTTTCTTACATATGCAATTAACCATGAAAATTCAATCTGTGATTTGACACTTCCTTAAAACTAATTCAACACTGATATAAGTTTAGATGGTGGTATGTCATGGCTCTTCAATTAGATTCCCAGTCACTCCAGAGAGGTTGTATAGCTCCCACAGTGCTCTCTATACTGGATGCACTTTCAGCCCAATGGAGAGGCAGTGGGGTGACAGGGTTAAAAGCAGACACAGGCATGAGAGGACCTGGGACAGAATTGCAGCCCTGAAACGTAGAATCTATGCGACCTTGAATGAGTTATTTAGCCTCTTTCTTCCTCAGTTTCTTCCTCTGTAAACTGGGAACAATCATGAGTTCCTCAAAAGCATGTTGTATTAAATGAGGCAGTATATATAAAGAACTTGAAAAGCATCTTTTTATGTCAGCTGAAAGTCTCAGAGATGATCTCATTGGCCTCCCTTTATCCAGGGCACACAGTTACTTTGGTAAACACATTTTCTGAACACATCCTTTTTGCACATGATAACATACAGCCTTGGGGTATGCTCAAGAAAGAAAACTTATGTGGAAAACTAGGAACTATTGAATCAGCTACTGTATAAACATAATGAGTGAAGCATTAAAATATACCCAGAGCAGTGTCATTTCCTTCTATGTTTTACCGCTGTTTACTTGTTTCTCCTCCCTGCTAAAATGTCACCTATTTGATCATAAGCATTTTATTTTTTCAACAAGCCAGGAAGGGTGCGGATATCACAACAGAAAGAGCACAATTTGTAGTCAGACTTCTTTAAGTTCGATCTTCTTCAAACCAGTTATGTCAAAGTGGGAAAGTTCCAAGAGTGGAAATAAAACAGAACTTGATAGTATCACTTACCATGAAGTATCATAGTAAAGATGATATTTGATAATGTATGTAAAAGCATTTGGCATAAAGTAGGTATTCAGTTAATAGTACGTAGTATTCTTTTTTGAATCCCTGGCATCTTCCACCATGAGTAATGTAACCTTAGCACTTGAGAATGTTTTTGAAAAAAATCAATGTAAAAATTCAGCAGTGGGGGGGTACTTCATTTTCAGTGTTGATTAATTCCAGGTAACAAATCAGCGTGTTCAATAGCATTAAGGCACCACGTCATAGATCTCCCCACATCATCTCTAGAAAATTATGACTGTCCATTAAACAAACAGACTAATTACTCTGTGGGTTAGTTTAACCCCAGGGCTCAATCATATGTGATAAGAAACTCTAACTACACTCTTGCCTCTCTAAGATATTTTCCTATTCTGTTTTGCTCATCTCCATGTAAGGCAATAAAAGTTACTTTATTGCAATAGGATAAACCCCATCTTAAAGCATTGTCTGAGGGAATTCTAAAATATCATGTTCTGGAATGAGCATAATTATTGGTTGTGATTCTTTGGACAAGTTATTGAAAACATTTCCAGGCCTCAGATTTCACATGGGTCTAATAGGAACTATAATACTCACTAAACTGTCCTGTAATGAGATTTATATGTCTGTCTAGTCCTTTTCCTGGCTCTTTATTTTTATCCCTAGAGTTCACTGCTGAAGACGCCTTGATGATCCCAGTTCTTTCTGTTTAGAAAGTCAAAATATTTATCAGTGTGGAATTCCTCTTACGTGAGGCTCCCCTTCAGACAGTCTCACATATAGCCCTGTTGGTAGGCAGTGTCAATGTGGCAAATACAAAGTCACACAGTTCCTGTAGTGTAGTCCTGGGTCTGGGAGACAGCTGCCCAGCCAAGGCAATGTTCATCCAGGTGTGGCCGTGTGCCATGGTGGTCAACAGTCAGCACACCTTCTCTACTCTCTTCCCCATCTGCCAGTTGGATACAGAGGACTCCAGGCCCCAGGAGATGGTAGAGCCGTAATCCGGGGTCACTGTGGAAGGAAAGGCCTCTGGCCAAAAGTGAACAATTGCACCAAAATATTTCATGCAAGAGAAAGAAATTTCTATTGTGTTGAGTCACTACAACTAGGGGTTTGATTTGTTAGAGTACCTAACATTACGTTTAAAATGTGGTAGAGAAAAAGTTTTTCTTAGAACGGCTATGGGTCCTCTGTATATAAACTTGGCAGAAGATGTTGTACTAAGAAAAAAGTAATAACTGTTATATAAGTGAAACTTATACAATTCAAACCTTCAAGCTATATGGGATCTGCAGAGATGTTTAATTTGGCCTTCAGTTGTTAAAGACATGGAATTAGTTGCCAATGTTTTCTAAACAGATTTTACATAAAACTTGGAATGTTCAGCTTCTTTTGAAAACTTGGAGAATTTGACCACACTGTTTCAGTTCCTAGGCTGCACGAATTGACCACAGGTGAGGAGCTGGTGACCAGTAGGTTCCTCCCATTCCATTCCTTCAATCTTGTCAGCTATTCTTGTGTCTAAACATTCAGAAAACGAAGATCATGGCATCCGGTCCCATCACTTCATGGGAAATAGATGGGGAAACAGTGGAAACAGTGTCAGACTTTATATTTGGGGCTCCAAAATCACTGCAGATGGTGACTGCAGCCATGAAATTAAAAGATGCTTACCCCTTGGAAGAAAAGTTATGACCAACCTAGATAGCATATTCAAAAGCAGAGACATTACTTTGCTGACTAAGGTCTGTCTAGTCAAGGCTATGGTTTTTCCAGTAGTCATGTATGGATGTGAGAGTTGGACTGTGAAGAAGGCTGAGCGCCGAAGAACTGATGCTTTTGAACTGTGGTGTTGGAGAAGACTCTTGAGGGTCCCTTGGACTGCAAGGAGATCCAACCAGTCCATTCTAGAGGAGATCAGCCCTGGGATTTCTTTGGAAGGAATGATGCTAAAGTTGAAACTCCAGTACTTTGGCCACCTCATGTGAAGAGTTGCCTCATTGGAAAAGACTCTGATGCTGGGAGGGATTGGGGGCAGGAGGAGAAGGGGACGACAGAGGATGAGATGGCTGGATGGCATCACTGACTTGATGGATGTGAATCTGAGTGAACTCCGGGAGTTGGTGATGGACAGGGAGGCCTGGCGTGCTGCGATTCATGGGGTCTCAAAGAGTCGGACACAACTGAGCGACTGAACTGAACTGAACTGAAACTTACAGATTTCATCAGTCAGAGTCTAACCAGGAATTCAGAAACCAAAACAAACACAGGGAACTAGGATTAATAACACAGCTGATGGAGGAGAGGAGAGAATCATAGTGACTGTGAAATAAACCAGAGGTTGACACAGCAAGAAGCTACTTCTACCACGTGCTTCTACCACATGGCTGGAGAGAAAAAGGAGACAGTGTTGTAGAAGCCCAGGGGCTGTACTACTCCAGGTACTGGAACCTGAAGGAGATGCCCCTGTTGCTGGAGAGGCCGTTGTTGCTGAGTCGTGATTGACTCTTTGAAACCCCATGGACTGTAGCCCACCAGGCTCCTCTGTCCATGGGGATTCTCCAGGCAAGAATACTGGAGTGAGTTGCCATTTCCTTCTCCAGGGCATCTTCCTGACCCAGGGATTGAACCCCAGTCGCCCACATTTCTGGCAGATTCTTTACCATCTGCCACCTTGCCCTCTGGGTTCCTAGTGTGACCTCACCCAGCAGGAAGTCAGCTGACTCGGGGCCTAGGGAAAACATTCACCCTTTGGGGTGAATCCTTCTGACACAGAGCAGGGCAAGGAAGGGAAGGCATAGCTATCTGAAAGCAAACCAGCCTAGATCCTGGACCCACGCCTGCTTTAATCACGTATAATGTCTGCCTGGCCCCTGACAGTGTTTCCGTGTGTCACGTCTTTAGAGCGTGAGAAGATATACCTTTCAGTTTCTCTTCAGAGAAGTCACTTTCCCACTTTTTTGTCTTTCTTATTTCAATGCATTAGTATTGAGGAAATCACTTTATTTGGTTTCTTTTTTTCTTTAAACAGTGAAACCTTATTTTCATTGGTAAACACCCACCCAAAACAAATCAAAAAAAAAAAAATATGGAAACTTCCATCTGAGTATGTGATAATTTCTACTTAGAGGCTCTAAAATTTAAACAGAACAACAACAGAAAAAAAGCTAAGTCACTTCCCAAGCTTAGATGGACTCAGAACACAAAGCTTAACTACCCTCCAAGAATGAAGAAAATAAAATTCCCCTTATTCTCCTATAAAAAGAACAAAAGCTGTTTTATCCTACCACAAAGTCTATCTATAATTGAATCTAAAAATACAAAGTATTATAAATTTAAGCTTTTAAATAGACATGTTCATTTACTATATGAAACTTTTTTTTTTAATTGGAGCTGTAGCCAATTAACAATGTTGTGGTAGTTTCAGGTAGACAGCAAAGGGACTCAGCCATACATATACACATAACTATTCTCCGTCAAACTCCACTTCTCTTATTTGGTTTCTTTTTTTTTTTTTTTTACCAAGGAACTAACACAAGAACAGTTTTATTGAAATCACTGAACACTTGTGCAGTACTCAATATTAGGATTTTGAGACGTTTTAGACAAAATCTGTTTCCCTTTAAACGGATGAAGAAACCGGATCCTAATTGGTGGAAGTTAATGCTTGTATCACACAGCTAATGGGAGGTAGAATCTTAAAATTTGCTTCCAACTTCCACCTGTACCTGACCATGCCAGCTAAAGTGTTTATTTTTGTGTTGCCTAAGTTTAAGGACCATACAATCTGGATTAACTTTACAACAATAATTTAAGATAGAGAAGGATCCCATATTACAGAAAATTTTAAATCAACTATTTTACCATTTATACAATGAAGACAACTGACAATGGGACAGGTCAGTGGTCAGCCAACACACAACACAATGTGTTAACAAACAGCCAAAAGATTGATGAGTGTCGCTTATTTCCTTCCATGTTACATCTTGCCTTTTTTGGAGGAAGGAATAAAAAGGCAGATTGATTCAAACCAGCCCTATTAAATATACCAATTAAGTTTATACTTTCTTTTCTGAAATTAATATTTGAGTGGAACATGTATTAATTATTCACATAACACTAGTTTTCTATTGCCATTTAAGAAGCCAGCAGATGATGCTAAGGTTTAAGCAAATCCTAGAAGTCATTGCACTGAACGGTAACTACTCAATTATGAACTGGAAAGTAATATTGGGTAATTATTTCAAAGTATAAACTACAGATATAATATTTAAAAAACATAGATAGTATAAAACTTTTCTAACTTAAAAGTATAAATGGTTAAGTCAACAGTACCTACTTACAAATTTCACAAAATCAGAATAAACACTCAACTTTTAGGAGGGGATATTTCAGTCCTGCCTTTACCACTTAATAGGAGAAAGATCTTATATAGCTGGGTCCTTTCGTTCAGGGGTGATTTCAAAACCAACTTACAATGTTAATATTATTTATTTGGTTTCTTAAACTGATTTTGTACATCATGAGAAAACCTTCCCTAACCTTCAGTTATGTCAGGGTAAGATCAACAGTATGTACAATACTACCATTTACTAAACACAGACTATGTGTCAGGTCCTGTAATGTGTGACTGATCACAATAACGATATTTGCAAAGTATTGTTTCCCTCATTTTATTGAAGAGAAACCTGAATCTCAGGTCAGTTAAGGAAATATCCAAGGTCACATGGCTGACAAGTGACAGAACAGAATTTCCATCGAGATCAGCTAGACCTCTTTGGACACAGTTATTGCTGCTAGATAGTCTCTATCTCAGACTAATCTTAAGTTTTTTCTTTCTGTGGAATTCTGGGTATATAGTTGTCCTGAATGCCTCATCACCAACTGCGTATCACTTGATGTGACTATCTAACATAACTCTTTGTCTATACAATAACGAATACATGGTTAGTTAAGAACCTTTCCTGATAAGGCCAATCACATTTGAATAGAAAAAAAAAAAGTTCTGCTGAAACATTTCGTTGAGGGAAATTTGGATTCCAGTTCAGGGAAAAAATGATAGATTCCTTTCAACATGTATCAATGTACTGTTACTGTGCAGACATATATAAAGATACTGAGAAATGTAGGAAGGTTTCAAGAGAACATATTTTGGAGAACACACAGACAAGGTTTAGGGATGAAGAAGATTCCATATTGGGACTGTGATGCAGGTAAAATAATAGCAGTTTTAGTTACCTTAGAAATTAAGTATGTGATACTTTTGCTTTTCCTCTCTCCTCTTTTATTTAAGTCACTACCTAAGACTGCTATTTCTGCAAATACTAGAGTACCTGGCTTTTCAAAGCATATAAGTAATATTCAATTCATATAAAAGTTTAATTTTAGTTTCTTTTTACATATTTTTTCTGCTCTATTTCACATTGATGATGACTCTATTCCTTTTGAAATTCTTTACCCCCATTTTTTCAGACACAACCTGCTTTTGGCCCCCCTCCATCTTAAGTACATTTGTCCCAATTCCTAAAGTGTCCTCTCTCATTCTGCTGGGAGGCAGGGCAGTGTAGTGGTTGCAAGCACAAGCTCTGGAGCCAAACCACCTGGACACGAATCTTGATTTTGCCATTACTAGCTCTCTGACTTTGGGCTGCTTACAAAAACTCCCCTCACTAGGCATTTGTGGTACAGAATATTAAGAATATTAAGATCTTAATACATTATGTATTCAATCTTAATATATTAAGATTGAACCATTTGAGGGGAGGGCAACATGGCAGAGTAGAAGGACCTTGAACTTACCTACTCTCACGAGCACGCCAAAATCACAAATAACCACTGAATAACCATCAATAAAAAAGACTGCAACCTACTAAAAAAGATAGTCCGTGTCCAAAGACACAGGAAAACTACAAGACAAATTACAAAATGGGAAAGGTCATGGTAAAGGCCAACATACAGTAAAGGCAGGAAATCATCTACATACAAACATGGTATTACGAATGCAGGGTATTTAAAGTACCTTTGAAATTAAGAGATCAGCGACTTTAAACAATCATATCTATACACCATGTACTTTATATCATGTGCTATACATAAACTATATATTGCTATACCAAAACCTCATAGTAACTGCAAACCAAGAATCTATAATACACACAAAAATGGAAAACAAATCCAAACACAACACTAAATACAGTCATCAGATCATGAGAACAAAAGAGAAAAGGAAAACAAAATAGTTCTCCAATGTACCTGCCTTAACACTTGTACTTTGAGCATGCATGCTTCCTTCTGCTCAGATCCTGAACAAGGCACTATAATAGCTACTCAAACCTCCAACCAATCGGGTCAGAATTCAAAGAACATGGAGCAGCTCTGAGGTCCACAGACTCACATGGTTCCTTCAATATTAAACATTACAGTAACTGCCACTTAATTAAGCATTTTGAGTCCTCTATTAGACCCTGGACATGCATTCATTTTCATTTGCCTAGGAAGACCACCTGAGGATAAAGTTACTCAAGATCACAAAAACCCAGCTTGGATGCTAGAACCCATGTTCTTTCTATGTCAATGCTTATGAACAGGGACCTCTCAACCCGGGTCTCTAGGTTAAAGTGTCTGTTTCCTCCTTTTCAGGCTGTAACCCTATTTGGAATATAGACAGTCTTGATTGAGTCTCTGACATCCATGTATGTCTTCTTAGCCCCCTCTCTGCAATGGTCGGACCTGACTTGTGGACTCAGTTACTAGCCGAAGTTCTGCTTCTTCAGGAATGAGTTTCTGGCAACAAGCTAATTGGTCACTGGTCACTGTCCAGACCAGTATTACTATCCCCATCACCACCACAGAAGTTCTGGGATGGAGCTAGTTCACCCAGGCAGATCTACTTTCAATGCCTTCTCCAGAATAAGTGCTGATGAGAGATGTTTGAATGGTCACCTACCATGGGCCAACATTACATTAAGCTCATTACTTTGCTGACTAAGGTCCATCTAGTCAAAGCTATGGTTTTTCCTGTGGTCATGTATGGATGTGAGAGTTGGACTGTGAAGAAGGCTGAGCACTGAAGAATTGATGCTTTTGAACTGTGGTGTTGGAGAAGATTCTTGAGAGTCCCTTGGACTGCAAGGAGATCCAACCAGTCCATTCTGAAGGAGATCAGCCCTGGGATTTCTTTGGAAGGAATGATGCTAAAGCTGAAACTCCAGTACTTGGGCTACCTCATGCGAAGAGTTGACTCATTGGAAAAGACTCTGATGCTGGGAGGGATTGGGGGCAGGAGGAAAAGGGGACGACAGAGGATGAGATAGCTGGATGGCATCACCGACTCGATGGATGTGAGTCTGAGTGAACTCTGGGAGTTGGTGATGGATAGGGAGGCCTGGCGTGCTGCGATTCATGGGGTTGCAAAGAGTCAGACACGACTGAGCGACTGAACTGAACTGAAAATTTATTGTTGAACTTGAATGGTACACATCCACCCTGGACCCTGAGACTGTCAGGATGTGGGACTGACATCCAAGTCCACGTCAGATCATGGCCAAATATGTTGACATAGTTGAAAAGAACTTATGTAAAATATATACCAAGAAATAACAAATGTGAGATGTACAAAGAGACACTCTGGACTCCTGCAGAACCTTGGGTTGTCAGTCCTAGTTCACACTATCAGTGGGAAATTCACCCAACATAGGTTTGTAAAACTATCAGTGGTGATAAGGAAGTTAGAAAAAGTAGCAATCGGTACGGCTGAGTCACAAATAGTCACAGCCGGGAGCATTTCATCCTACAGGCACTAGCAACACCACACATTAGTTTGTCACAGTGTGCATGAAAATCACCTGTGGCTCTTGTTACACTGTAGATTCTAAGTCAGTACATCAGAGGTAGTGCCTGAGGCTCTGCATTTCTGAAAGTTTCCCTAACACGCTGATTGCCACTGATTCTCAGACCACACTTTGCATAGCAAGCCCACAGACCTCCTTGACACAGGTTTATTAATAAGAAGGAAAAAACAAACATAGTTGACTTACTTAGATTGAAGTCACATGTAGGTGGCACTAGAATCTTCCAGCCAAGGTGCATGATCTTACCCTAAAAGCAATCATTTATAGAGAAAAAAGACCAACCCAGCGCTGTCTCAGAGTATGAGGGAGATGGAACCTCGGGTTGAGGAGTCTGAAATCCCATACCGAAATCTAGAGAGAGAAAGGATGGGCAGCAGTCATGGAAACAGCAATAGCGGTGTTCCACTGAATATCTGCATTTGAAAAGCAGAGAAGGTAGCCTGGAGTATTTCAGACCAGGCCCTGGGAATGCCAGGCCAAGGACACGAGACTTAACTGGCATAGAAAAGACAAACTCAAAGTCTAAACAACGAGCAGTCAAAGAATCAGCACAGGCAAACCAACAACGCCAAAGGCGAGCGTAGGGTCACAAACGTCCAGAAGGCAACCAGGTCAGTTCTCAGATGTGGGAAGTGAACTTACCTGCATATCTTCAGTTTCCAGAAGGAACTGAGCAAGGAAGTCAGTGTCCTAGTCCCAGACGAAACAGCACGTCCAACAAAGAACCCAGGACTGGATGAAGTGCCGGAGCTGACAAACTCAACTCTGTTACTCACATCGAATACGCTGAAAAGGTACGTCTTAAATTATGTCGTAAAGGTACGTCCTACTGAAGCAATGAAAGGCCTGTATTCCTTCTTACCTGCGTGGGGGCAGAATCAATACAACATGTGTGAATTAAGTGGCTCTAGCTGTGAAAATCCGCAAACAGTAGGAGGCACAAGGCACGCTGGTAAAGCCCCAAGTCTCGAAAGGAGCTTCCCAGAGCAGCAGTATCAGCATCACCTCGGGAGCTGTCAGGAAGTGTGGTCTCAGCCCCGCCCCTATCCTATCAGTCAGAAACTGTCGGGGCTGGCACCTTGCAGCCCTTGTTCCAGCAAGCCCTCCAGGTCATTCCGATGCAGGCTCACCGCCGTCCGATCTATTGAAAACCTGTGTGTGCTCTCAGTCGTTTCTGGCTCTGAGACCCTGTGGACTGTAGTCTGTCTAGCTCCTCTGTCCATGGAATTATTCAGGCCTGAGATCCAACCAGTCCATTCTGAAGGAGATCAGCCCTGGGTGTTCTTTGGAAGGAATGATGCTAAAGCTGAAACTCCAGTACTTTGGCCACCTCATGCGAAGAGCTGACTCATTGGTAAAGACTGATGCTGGGAGGGATTGGGGGTAGAAGGAGAAGGGGAAAACAGAGGATGAGATGGCTGGATGGCATCACCGACTCAATGGACGTGAGTTTGAGTGAGCTCCAGGAGATTGTGATGGACAGGGAGGCCTGGCGTGCTGCGATTCATGGGGTCGGGAAGAGTCGGACACGACTGAGCGACTGAACTGAACTGAATACCGGAGTGGGTTGCCAGTTCCTCCCCCAGGGGATCTTCCCCACCTAGGGACAGAATCTCCATCTCCTGCACTGCAGACAGATTCTTTACAGCTGAGCCACCAGGAAGCTAAAGAACTAGTGAACACTAAAGCCTTCCTACAGGGAGAAGAAGACTCAGTAGAAATTTGATAATGGGCATGAACATTTTTGCCTCTTAAGGTTTTTATTTCCCAAACACATAAATGTGTCTACTGGTAAGGACACAATTAGGAATTTTCAATAATCCAAATGTCTCTTTCTCCAGCATGGTATGGGAGACCCACTACCTTAGGTAGGTAGCTCTCTGGTCAGGGTGGTCATTTAATATAAATGTATTTAACAGAGAATCCAGAAAAAATGCTAAAAATCCCGAGCCCTAAATATGTCTTCATAAAATCACACAGTACAATAAAAACGGGAATAGCAAAAAATAGAATTGAAAAGTTTAATTTTCATGTCTAATCTGAACAAAGATCTAGAAGCTAACCAGATACTATACAAAATGTTCACACCTCCTAAATTCAGAATTACAAAGGGTATACTTACTTTGGGATGCTTTTGGCTCTATGTAACAGAAATCCTCTTGGGGTAGACTTATAGAGAAAGGACATGTGTGTGTTTGTAAATGAGCAACCCCAGAGCTAACTTTGCTGTTCTTCACAGACTTTTGACTCTGTGGGAGAAGGCGAGGGTGGGATGATTTGAGAGAATAGCATTGAAATATGTATATTATCATATGTGAAACAGATCGCCAGTCCAGGTTTGATGCATGAGACAGGGTGCTCAGGGCTGGTGCACTGGGATGACCCAGACGGATGGGATGGGGAGGAAGGTGGGAGGAAGAGCCAGGATGGGGAACACATGTACACCCATGGCTGATTCATGTGAATGTATGGCAGAAACCACCACAATATTGTAAAGTAATTAGCCTCCAATTAAAATAAATTAAAACACACACACACACACTTTGCTGTTCTTCAGGATATGTCCTGAGTTTTTCCAGTGGTTCAGTGGCCACATGGGCCAGATTCTCTCTGTCTACTTGGCTGCCCACTTTCAGATTCCATTCTCAGGTTCCCCCACTGAGGCAGGTTTACTGCCAGTGGTAATCTGGACTTTGTGCCCATTCACATGGCTTCAGATGGGGGATAGTAGGGGTGATGGGGAGAGGTCAGGGAGTGAAAAGAAAAGCTGCTGAATTCTACTCTCTCATTGACGCACAATGTCTAAGTCTTCCCCATCCCTAAAAAGGGTGAAATTAGTATGACTAGTTAGCCTAATTTGCTAGGAGAGGGGGAATAAGATATAGGAAAATAACTGCTACAATGCCAGACTTTTTTGGATGTAATGATTAAAAACTGATGAAAAGAAAATATTTGATTAATAAAATAAATTTCATTGTTATGGACATTACTTCATAATCGTGTGATTCGAATTATGTGTTAGGAACTATGTGGCTGCCATGTTGGAGACATTGCCATTTAAATCAGTATTAAATAATTTATTTCATTAAAATAATATATTTTATATAATTAAATTATGCCCCAAATTATTTTTATGTGGCCTGTGACTAGATGATTTTAATCTCTGGACTGCAGAGGATATAGGAAAAAACACTAATCAACTACCACTCCATGTACAAACATTAAAAATGGAGACCAACTTATAAAAAACAACAGCAAAGATTATACTAGTATTTATTGTGTGACTATCTGTTCTGTTATGGAAAAATGTTCTCAAAGTAACTAATACACACATCCATCTTTCCATGTGCCTCAACTAGAAGAGATATTTCTCACAATTATTCAAATTAGAAGGCAAGTAAAATTAGAATGGAGTGGAAAGCCAACTGAATTCTATTGAGGTATGTTCATAATCATATCACCAAAAAACACAAGTATGCCTTAAGTTGCCTAGGAATTAAAGTTTAAAATTGAAATATATAAGAAGACTGGCAATATTTATTAAGTCCTAGAAAAACTGTGTAGACCTTTAAACTCCTTCAAGATGAATGCATCATGTTTCAAGGATCACTTGGATTTATAGATTAATTTTACAGGTCAATGAGGTTGTCTATAATTTTTACAGAATTATTTTTAATGAATGTGAGAAATGCAGCAGAAAGAACATATTTAATTTTAGTAATCTTAGACATTCTCTTAAAAGTTAAAATTAAGTTGCACTGAACATTCTCATGCCACCAGAAGGAAAATGGATAGAAGAACTACAAATGAGGAGTAATGATGAATAATGCTATTTTATATCAAAGGAATATCCAACCAAGTCACGAAGGTATAGTCATGTTTAATGTCTACATTAATCACCTGGAACTGGGAGTAAACAATATGTTAATGAAATTTGCAGATGATACTAAATTGAAGAGTGCTGTTAGCATGCATAATGACAAGATAAATAATTTTGAAAGAATGGAGCAAAAATGACCTTTTACTGAAAAATCGGGTGAATATAATAGGTCTAATTTTTTTAAAGAGTCATTCTATGAAGGAAAAGCAAGTCATACATGATGTTCAGAAAGAATGTAACATGTTACAGATTTGACTTTGGTAATGATGTAAGACACTTAAAAACATATATTTGAGGACCAGCTATGTTTAATTTTCACTTTACAATGAGAGGAAAACACTGTTCTATATAGTTCTGATGAGACTGACATTTAAATATTGAAATGAATTGGGTGTTTGTCAACACATCCAAAGTTAGGAAAATGGGATTAAACACATCTGAAATGAAATGGGCAATAAAAATGACTAAGAAGTCAGGCTATTAAACTTATAAGAAAAGATTAATCTTGTAGTCTGCACACCCAATAAAAGGAAACACAAGGGACAGTATGTAATGACTTTCTTCACTAAGGAATTAAATGGTAAACCCCATTCAGTCAAAGGGCTTGGCCTTCCTTTGTGTAACCCAGATTATCTGGTATTTCATTAAAACAACTATGATGTGATCTCTGACAGAATGGTAAATAAGCAGTTGTAGCAAGTTAAGCAGCTATTTACTATGTAATCATTTCATGTATTCCAGGGCCATCTGAGTAAAGAAAGGTGACAAAATAAGAACCAGTAACAGGAGCAATAACTCCTGAAAGTCGAATAGCTATCCAGTGGCAGTCTTGACAATACTATTAATATCTTCTCAAGGAGAGCAGATGGAGTTTCCCCACTTGGGTTTTAGGCATGGTTGCAAGGTCTATGTGACTGAGATGATCCTTTGTTAGAGCCCAAAGCAAACAATACCAGCTTGTTTTTCTACTTCTTCATTTGTTAAAAACTCATATGCTTATTTTACTCAGGAACTGTTTCAAAACTAATATGTTATTGGCATTTATTTTTTATATGCTTTTGTTTTGTCTTGTTTAATCTCAGAAATATAGATATCACATGATGTCAAACAATTCTGTGCAATAGTTATATGAACAAGAGTCTAGTCCTCTACATATAGGTTACTCACCTTTCTCAGAAAATAATTAATTCTAATAACAACCAAAAAATGGGTTCTTACCCAATTTGGGAGCAATTTTGACAGTTTATATGTGGGTCAAAAGTAGGTGGTCAATAAAGGCAACAGTTCCAACAAGTAATTAAAGGGAATATTTCTGTCTCATTTATTCTTCATCATCCCCCCATTCCCCCTAGTTGATTTGCTTGGGCACTATAGACAGAACTGGGGAAGACTTGTTAACTCTAGGGTAAAATGGAGTTCAGTTGGATCAGCTCTAGAACAGTGTGTGTCTGTGTTCCGGAGTGGTGTAAATGTGTTCTAAAGTATTTACAAAGAAGGAAGGACAATGCTCTATTAAAAAACTAGTTTAGAAGGATCCAGAAAACTACTGAGTTACCATATAACCTTCAGTATTTTATGTGTTCAGGGCTAAGTTCAAAGATTTGCAAGGCCTTTCATGATTTGTTTCCACTACTGCCATTCTCCTAGCACCACCCCCTCCCTCAAAATCATCCACAACAAAACTGGATATTCCCCAGACATGTATGCACAAGTTGTTCCCTCTGATTAGAATGTTTTTCTTCCCTTTATCTGCCTAGAAAACTTCTGCCAGTCTTTCTAGATGCAGCTCAAATGCCACCCTGCTTTGGGAAGCCTCACAGTTCCTTCCTTTCAACATCTTCCTGCTCACTAAGACAAAATTGGTCATTTCTTTTTTGTACCCACAATACTTACATATGTTATCACACTGATAACAAAAAGCAACCACAGTCACAACACAATTGCAAGCGTCATTTATTAGGTGCTTAATATGTGCCAACACTATGGTAGTTTTCTTATCTCTACAAAAACACCTGAAGGTAGGTGTTATTCTCTCCATGCATAAATGGAGACCCAGAAATGTTGAGGAATGTGTCCAAAATCATAGGATAGTTGATAGAACCCTACTTACTTGAAAATCTGTGCATTTTCTGTGATCCTCTTGCCTCTTTGGCATGTCTCAATGCTTGCCCTTGTCAGTGGCTTCCCTGGTGGCTAAGTGGTATAGAATCCACCTAACAATGCAAAAGATGTGAGTCCAGTCCCTGGGTCAGGAAGATCCCCTGGAGAAGGAAATGGCAACCCACTCCAGTATTCTTTCCTGGGAAATACCATGGACAGAGGACCCTGGCAGACTACAGTCCATGAGGTCATGAAAGAGTTGGACACAATTTAGGGACTTAACAACAACATAATTGTATCCAGTTGTTTTTTCTTTGTGAGAACACAGAATAACATTATCTTTAAAAAGCATGCTTTGTAGCCTTACTGTGTGGTTTTAAATCCTGCTTCTGACTCTTAACAGTTGAGTTACCTTGAGTGATTGATTTAGCACCTCCATGCCTCAGGTACATTAACTACAAAGTGAGAAGACAACTCCTACTTCATGGGGTGGCTTTGAGGATTAAACAAGTTAATACATATAATAAATATAATAGCATCTGCCTGTTATAAGTAATCATGCCTCATTACAGTACTCCATACCTGTTAGCTGTGATTATTGGTTTATACAGTTCTTTTATATAGATAGCAAATGCCTGAAAGGCAGGAATAATATCTCATTCTTCTTTTCATATCCTCCACCTACCACAGTGTCTTGCAAATACCAACAACTTGCAATGTAGAAATACAAAAGGAGGTCTACATCAGTGGTGAGTAACTGTGTGGGGGAGGGGTCAGAGGAGCAGGGCGGAGAGAGTCATATGTGATACCAATAAAGGATTGCTATGAGTCACTTTTTCCTGACAGGGGAAAAAAAAAAAAAAGAGAGAACCTGTCAGCCGTGGTGGACTCCAGCAATCCATAATTGCACTCTTCCAGCTGGGAGGCTACGATATAGGCTGCCGAGCCAATTTCCCCTTGCAAAAGGTACTGAACAGATAGCGAAAACCCTCAAGAGCCAAGACGGCATGCTAAGGTGTCAGGAGCTGCTCACCAGCAGCTGCTACTGATCCCCCATCCCCTTAGCCCACAGCTGCCAATTCTGCTTCTTCATGCTGTGCCTAGCCCTGCAATCCAGAATTTGTTCCTTCTGTTTGCAATGGTAAAAACTCTCACGCGGGAGGGATGTGCTTCCGTGATTAAGGGCTACCGACTCACCTTCGTGCTCTGCTCCGCTGCTTGCTGTTGTTCTGACCCTTTCTATTCTGATCAATTCCCTAATTTCTGCCCACTTGTCCGGGATTTCAAACTCTCCCCCACCTCAGACCCTCCCAAATGTCCAGTGTTCTTGGTTCTTTGTGCCCCATCTTCTGTCCTCTTGCCTTATAGCTGACTCCTGAACACACTGGTGTCGGATATTTATCCCTGCTTGCTTTCATGCCCGGTGGAACTTCCCAGGCCTAATCCTGTGTCCAGCCTAGCAACACTGATGACCAGCCTCGCTGTAAGGAAGCAAATTTGCACGTATTCTCAAGTAACAGACCCTTTATATACACACACATACACAAAACACTCTTACAAAATAAGCTGTATAGAATAGTGGATTACAAAGTCGTGGGAATCAGAATTAGATCTTACTTAGGATCTCAGCTCTACCATGCTTCCTCTATGACCATGGGCAAAATATTAACCTGTCTAAACCTCAGTTTCCTCCTCTGTATGAGACACACAGTGAATCTCACCTTGTAAGATTACAAAGTTAGATATCTAATTAACATGTAAGTTAGAATTAATATTGTTATGCTTAAAAATAGATTCCCAAAGTACCAGTTCAGAGATGAACCATGAATGAATATAAGGCTCAAAAAATTAAAAATCATCATTATTATCAAAATAGTTATTTTAGATATAGAAATCACCTTAAATATCCAATCACATTCTTTACAAGATGTGAAAATTGTGAACTGAAGAGCAGGAGTCATATTTCTATCACTTGCAAATTCCAAATGAAGATTTTTGGCCTAAATTTCACAATTGCAATTTTAATATCTTTATTCAATGTATTCATGTCTCCATTCATTCTTCCACTTATCCACCCATTATCCATCCATCAGTCCATCCATTCTTTAGGAAATATTTACTATACAGTACCTGCTATGTGCCAATCTTCTTCCTGAGACCTGGAAATTTGCAATCATAGTCCTTACCTTCATAGTGCTTTCATTCTTCTTCCTCAGACTGCTTCCCCATCACTCTAAGCTTTTGTTTCTGTCATTAGAAAATGCATCGATGTATTTTCTGTGTGTCAAGGGTAGCCCTTTTAGAAAGACATTAGCAGCAGCAAATCTTGAGAAAAGTTCTCATTGATAGAACTGGGTGTCATAATAAATCACTTTCAACAAAAAGTCACTTAGAAGCCTTTAGATAAGTATATGTGCCACATAAACATAGTGAATTCACTTTTTCCTCTTGTCTTCTCTTGCCTTTGGTGTAATCTCTTTCCTTAACACAATACAATACTACAGACCAGGACCCTGAACAAATAGAAAACTGAAAAATATGTGAGTTTTAATGGGTTGTAAACTTCAAAACAGCAGGGACTGTATTTTATATCATTTTTGGACCCCTAACACTTTTGAGGTGCCCAAGAAATGTATGCATAATAGCAATGAAGTTTCAATGAATAGAAGCTCTTCTGCAAAATGGTTAATTAATGACTACTGTTAACAGCTGAAACTGTCAACCTTTTTCTTTTCACTTTTGCTTTTGTCTAGGATGAGTGTGCTTTGGGACTAGTCAGCAGGTGGGGTAAGTACTGCCTGACTGGCAGCTGATAGTAATCAATGCAATTAAAGAGGAGTTGTCCCTTCAGCATTTATGCCTCAAAGTGTCCCATTTATGACAATTCTATGCTCACCCAGAAAGCTTTTTGACATCTTAAGAACTGTAGTTATTTGGAAGCTGAAAGTATTCAAGGTAAAAAAGATGGGAACCTAGGGGGAAATTTTAACTGTGTGGAAGCCATTCATAAGGTGATCCTTGCAGTGTGGGAAAGATGGGAGCTGCTGGAATGATTCCGGAGCAGTCTTGTTTGATGTAGTAATGGTTGATGAAAGCTTTCTCCTTTGCTCATAAGATCCAACTCATTTATCTATGCTCTTGTTTGCTAAACAAACAACCCACAGATTTTCTTGGTCTCACAAAGAATAAATTTATGAGTCAGATGCTCCTCTTAAGCTTCAGCAGAATACTCATCCATCTAGCTCTCCTTCTCTCTTTGTCCACTCCCAGCCTCATCTTTCCAGTATATCTACCCAGTGCTTCAAGCCAACGATTTTGGCATCATCCTTCATGTTTGTCTTATAGTCTACATCCATTATGTCACCAGGTCCTGCTGTTCCTACCCTCAAATATGTATGGAATCAGACTACTTCTCATCACTACCACTGCTACCACTTTAGCCTGTTTATCTATTAATTTGATAGCTTCTGAACCAGTTTCCCTACATTGTCTATGCCTCCTTCAGTCTATAGTCAACAGAGGAGCTAGAGTGATTCTGTTTAAAGGGGAGTTAGTTCATTTCATTCATGAGCTAAATATTCATTGATTGCTTCCCATCTCTCTCACAATCAGTGCTTAAAACTGACAATGACCAGTGGGTCTCTACATAATATGACTCTCATTCCCACTGTGACCTCATTTTCCACCACTTCCTCTTTCTCTTCTACTCATGCCAAGCCCACTACTGCTTTAGGAATTTCACACCTACTGTACCTTCTACCTGGAGTCTTTTTTCCCCAGCTCCTCCCTGGCTCATCCTCTCATCTTCTTTGGGTCTTTACTCAAAATTATCATCTCAGTGAGACCTTCTCTATTAATAGTATCTAAATTGGTTATCTACCACATGTACTTTCTATCTTCCTTCCTGTGCTTTTTTTTCATCTTTCTAATATCACTAGTGTTATCACTATCTAATGTGCTATGTATTATGCTTACTATTTATTGCATGAGCCCCTGATGAGACTCCAAAGGACTATGAGGAAAGAATGTTTGTGTTTTATTGTTTTATTCCTAGTGCCCTGTACCTGAAACAGAAGTTACTCTGTGAATATTTGTCCCAAAATGGATGAATAACTTTATAGTTATTATATAGTTATAGCTGTGGTAGTTAATTTCTTCAATATCTCATTCAGTTCCTGGCCTCCTGGTATCACTTTTGTGGCAAGTTGTGTTTTCCAACATTATCTCCTCTATCATATGTCTTTCTTTAATGTGGTCTTGCCACTGTCGCATCAGGAAGTAGAGGTGGGCTCATTACTGTTTCAGCTGTTAGGGTTGGAGCTTCTTGGAAAAGACTCTGCTGCTGGGACAGATTGAGGGCAGGAGGAGAAGGGGGCAAGAGAAGATGAGATGGTTGGATGGCCTCATCGACTCAACGACATGAGTTTGAGCAAATTCCGGGAGATAGTGAAGGATGGGGAAGCCTGGTGTGCTGCAGTCCATGGGGTCGCAAAGAGCTGGACACAAGTGAGGGACTGAACAACAACAAAGGGTCTGATCATCCAACCCTTCATTAAGACCTCAGAAAATTAACAGACATATTAATACTTCACAGAACTTCTCAATCAGATGAAAATCTTTCTAAGGACTAAAAGGCATAGTCCTTCGAGTGGGAAAAACTATGATTGGAATGTTGGAACTGAGGATCACTATTTGCGGTCAACAAGTTATTCCCACTCTTCTTATACCTGTGCTTCCAAGCCCAGAGACCAAGAGAACATGCAGGAGGGACTATTTCCTCTATATTATTTATTAATGGGAAAAAGTAATTCTTCTCATCCCACCATTCTACTCCTTGTATCAAATCCAATGAACATACCTTGGCTGACTTTATACCAGCCCACTTCCTCTGTAAGATCAGACTTAACACATATAATGACATAAAGTGCTATATAAACAAACAGTGTTACCATGCTCCCAAACCTAGAAAGAGAAAAAAGGAGTAACTTTTAAAGTGCAGCTAAAGAATTCAAATTTTCTCAAAGCCAAATTGGAATATGGAAAAAGATTTTTAAAATTCTAAATTTAGGTGCAATGGTTTTCATGTGTTTAGAATCTGGCAAACCAGCTTCTTCTCTGCCCTACTTTATAAAGGTTGCGTAGAAGAGGGAGAAAGAAGTTCTGTTTAGCTGTAGATGAAGACTTTATGGTCCACACCCAAATAATAATACATGAATGTTTATATCATCTATATGTCAAAAAGAAAAATTAAATGGATAATTTTAAAAGGATCTATTTTTAAATTATATTGCTTTCCTTGAAAGACTAAGCATGTAATTTTTTATATAGAAATAACCAGTTTCCCAATGTAGAAACATGTCCCTTACAGAACACAACTTTCTATCCTTGGGATAAGAATGATGCAATGAGGAAAGTTAAATCTGTGAATTTTATGATCTAATGGAAGAAAGAGTAATGCAATATAAGGGAAATAATTTAATAAGGAAATGAACACCAAGAACCTGAGCCTTGAAACTTGTATTTTTATTTTTCTTTGAAGTGATATTTTAGTGATAACTTTATAAGAATACAAGTAACCTGAGATCAAATTGCTTTCCTTGATGCTGCACACACTGTGGCTGGTTAATAGTACCGTTGCTGAGCAAGGAATGGTAATACTACCATTTCTTCTGAGATTCAGAAGGAATTTATAACCTTGTGTGAGTGACTGTTTCCTGGTTCTATTTTCTAGGCCCATGCCTTCTGGGGCAGGTTAGGTTAGGAGTAGAAGGATATAATTAGTTTTGTTAAACCTTGTTTCCTTTAGAACATTCAGGGGGAGACACTTGGTCTGGGACTCAGTGTTGGATGACTGCTGCAGATATTTAAGTTAGGAGGTATGTGAGATTGCTCTATGAGGCAGCAGAGAGTGAGAAACCAGTGGAACTGCAAGGAGCTCCAGTAGGGATTGGAGGAGGAAGACCTAAAAGGAAGTGAGACAGTGGTGGTTTAGTCATTAAATTGTGTCCAACTCTTGTGACACCATGGACTGTAGCCCACCAGGTTCCTCTGTCCATGGGATTCTCCAGGCAAGAATACTGGAGTGGGTTGCCATTTCCTTCTCTAGGGGATCTTCCTGACCCAGAAATCAAACCCAGGTCTCCTGCATTTCAGGCAGATTCTTTACCCACTGAGCTATGCGAGAAGCCCTAGTGAGACGGTAACAAGGATGAGTTTATCAAAGGAGGTAAATGCTAGAGAGACTGATGAGATCTGAGACAGGTCCACAGGATTTGATGACTAGGAAACCACCGTAAATTAGCAGGGATAGTTCTGGTTGGATGGCTGGAATAGTAATTTTCAAAGGTCAGTGACGGGAATATTGTTCGGGAAACACAGCCATGGATGTAAAATAATGTTAGGAATGTTTATATAGGAAGGAAAAGGAAGCATAAATATAGGGAGATAAAAATTAGTAGTGAGAGAAAAAATGTTGAAGAAGTTGAAAGTTGATAAGCCAGTTATTGGGATATTTGTCCACTTCGTTCTTGCTGCCGATATATCAAGTTATCATCCGTGGCCTCATCTAGAGACTTGACAGAAATGTCCATCAGAACAGAGGAGAAAGGGCTCCCAAAACACACCATTGAAGTCCTCTGCCCAGAGGTTTCACATTGCTGAAATATCTTTAGGTATCTTGTTTCAACAATATTTTTGCTCTGAGAAATTTTCTGGGTCCGTCTGGGTGACCTGTAGTATACTCATATTTATGTTTCCTTTGTTTTTCACTTAAATTCCCCAACTCCTTCCTTTAGATTTCTCCACAGTTAAAAAGTTCCTTGGTATTTTCTGTGTTACTTTGCTTCCCCTCCCCACCCATCTTTTTCTTTTAAACCAAGAATCATTCTACTTCCACTTTCCACATATGGTCTTGTCTTATAAAAGTTCAGTTCTCTTCAGAGAGCTCATTTATTTCCTTAGTTAAAAATCTTAACGAAGTTGACTTTATATAATAGACAAACATGAGACTGCAAATTTTGCTTCTCACTCCATCCCTAGTATATTTTACAGTGAATTATAAATCACTTTTACATCTAATGGTCATCCTGTCTTAGCCAACAAAGGCCACTATACATACAGAGATTCTATTTGGAAATGTTCCTCTCTCTTCCTGATTTCTTAGATTAGAATATCCCTCTTCTGTGTGTCTGTCTCTTAATTTTTAAAAACATTATCTGAGTTCTCAGAGTTCTACCACTAGTAGATTAATCTGATTTTTTGCCTTATTAAAATAATTAGTTATATTTATTGCAGGCAGCGGAACATGGAGCAGGAGAGACAACAGGCAGGAGCTTGACAGCAGGTTTATAGTGAGGAGCTCGTGTTTAACATTTCTCCATAGTCACCTGAGTTGGGTGCTCTCCTGACCTCTGTACAAACTGTTGAAAAAAGCCTCTCTGAAACTGGTTTATCAATATAAGTCATCAAACACTAAGCCTTGCCTAATCAGTTTTGAGCCCCTGTATAATAGGAGCCTTAACTTCATGATTGCAACACAATTTAAAATTACTCAGCTTACCTCATTCCTAAAGTTGGCCTCTTCACAGTTTTCCATGGAAACATTCTAATTCGACTAAAGGATTGCGGTAAGATTCTGTGACATTCTGGTTTACTTGCTTCTTTGTGTTTTAATCAGTAAAGTTCATGGAATTTTTTATTGTTATTATATTTTTTCTTTTCTTTTTTTTCTTTCACGCTTAGAGTAGCAAATAGTTTTCTGGATTTTGTTTTTTAACGTCTTTACTCATTACGCATTTGAAGGATGCCATGAGTTTTTATACATCTTGGAGTTTGTCCTGTACCAAATGAGTCCCCTGGCCCTTCTCGCTCTCACTTGTACAAGTTTTAAAATTTTAAGTCAGATTTATTTTATCAAGCACTGAAGTGAATGATATCATTTCGCAGAAGCCTCTGAGAAGTATAATTGTGTCTGAGTTAAACTGGGAAAGTTGTCTGTATTGACTGAAAGGAGAAACTTGGAAAAGGCTAAAGTTTGGAAAGACTTCCGAATAATTAAGGATATTGACTGCTAAGCCAAGTACCATATTCTTAGTTGTATAGTCTATAGAAATTGAGAGTGGGAAACAGATGGAAGTTGAGGTATAGACTCAATATCACTGGGAATGTCAGATCAGAAATTATTTTTGGAAGTGTAAAAGGAGCTTTGTGTGTGGGTGGAGCTGAAGAGGTGGGATGCAAATCCTGGGAGGTACTAGACAAAGAATGAAAAACCAAGTCTTAGGTGGTTAGTAGGGCTTATCTGCATTGTGGAGGAGCAATTTGATATTTCTCTAAGTACTGATTACACACATTTTCAAATCTCATAGCAGCTGAATTTTTAAATTTGAATGCAAAGCCAGATAACTTATAACCATTCCATATAAGAACGGGGCACCTTTATGTGATTTTCTTCACTTAACCGTTCTCTTCTCTTCCACTGTACTGTTCTAGAGGTATCACATGTATCTAGATTTAATTCTCATGTGGATTTTTAGCTTCTAGAGATCAGAGTAGATGGAACAGCTAAACGGGTAAGGCAAAATAATGAAAGGATTTACCAGACTTAAGGTCTAGAGGAAGAGATTGAATGCAGGAAAGCCTCTGTGCGAGCATGCCTGACAGGGCTTGCAGTGTTCGTGCAATCTTGGGGAGGAACAAAGGGCTGGCAGGTGAAAGAGAGCAGCAAACACTGTCAGACCAGGTGTTCAGCATTAAAACTCGGCTGAACCAGGGATCCCAGATGGCGTGAAAGAGAGGTGTGAATGAGATGACCCAGAGAAGGCAGGAGATGGGAGAGGAAGGCAGTGAGCTACAGTGAGGGTCCTTGCAATTAGAGGGATTTCAATTGCTTGGCAGTTATTTGAGTGATTATGAATGTTTGAATCATTCCTGAATAGTGCATAGATCTATTTACTTTTGAAGAAGTATTGTCTAGCCTCTTTTGTCTTCAGCTTTCTCTAACCTGCTCTCAATTGCTTTCATTTTGAATGAGCATGAATATATTTAAGGACTTTCAAAACCAGAATGAAAAGCAGAAATTTTTAAACATATGCTATCTAATCATATGTATTATCAAAATATGAGAATATGATACTAAAAATAAGTTTTCCATATTGAAATATTTACATATAACCTATATATTATATATACTATGTAATACTATGTATATTATATGTACATATATATATATTGATAGGCCACATTTGTTTTACAGTGGAATAGTGATGGGATTTTTCTTTTCTGCAGATGAAACATTCAAAATAATATCTAGCATGTTTGTGTATGCATATGTATCTGTGGCAAACATTCTATTGCATATAAATTTTAATTCTGCCTAACAAACATGACTGAGTGACTGAACTGAACTGAACTGAACAAATAATATTCTCCATCATTTTCATAAGTAACATAAAATAATTTTGTGTATGTTTTATATGATTATAGGAATATATAAACTTCAAAAAATTTTAATATATGTGCATTTTGTAAATACAGTACTAATTCTACCAAGTGTTATTATCTTATCCTAACTTTTTTTTTGTAATTTGGTTTTGATATATGATTGACAAGCTTATTTGCAAATATATTCTTTAAAAAATTGAACTATTTTTTATGACATGGAGGAAAGATGAAAAACAAGTTTGCTCTAAAAATGCCAAAAACTGGTAAAGACTTTATATACCTATAGACTTTGTGTATTTGAGAAGCTGAAGAAGAGGTTCACACACAGATAAAGTCACTAGACATACAATATTGAAGCTGTAAGAGAGAAGAAGGTCATATATCCCAATAAGGTTAATGTGAATATGTAATTCAATATTTATTTCATATGGTCAGAAATTATCACAAAGTATTAAATACATTGCAAATAATTGTTGGGGAAAAATTTCTCCAAAGATGTCTTGCATCTCTGTGCATCTTGAGAGCAAGGTACTAACTGCTCTTTGTTCTAGACTACCTTTCAAAGATTTTTGTATAGCAAACATCCTTGGGAGGTAGAGGTAGTGTCTTCCTCCAGAGCAGAGGGCAGACATGATACCTGTGCATTTATACATAAAGGATTCAGGATCTCCAAGTTCAGAGATCTTCTGTAATGTGAACTATTGGATGCATTGCTCTGTGGGAAATGAAGCTTGAGGAACCAGCACAAGAAAATCCTGATACTCTGGCTATTGCTATCCCTGTAAATAACAAAATTGTTTATTTCTGACTCAAGAGTCTCATGAGTCTGGGACAGCATTCATGACATTATGGCAAGCTAGTTTGTTACCTACAAAGAGAAATCCTTTAGAGTTCCTTGCAATGATTGTTAGTAGGGAAAAATTGTAAGTACCTTGAAAGTACAGAAACTCTACTGCAAGACTGCTGAATCATAATGTGTGCATTACAGTAATCCACTAGCAGGTGTAATAGTTTCATATGGTATAAAACATACATACTTGTTACAATATAATGTGTCCTAATTTTTTAAGTAACTTTACAGTTCTAGAAAGTATATATACTATATACATGCATTTATATGTATATGTATGTTTCTAATTCTTAGGAATGCTACAGAAGATTTAAAGCAAAAATCTGCTAAAATGTGTATTTTAGGGATTTATTTTATAATGCCTATCAAATTTGAAATGTTTTATTTAAGTGATGAAGGGTCTACTCCACATTAGTTGATCATTGAAAAGATGTGCATTGTACAGTTTAGAATATTATAGTACTTTCAAGCAGATGTGATCCTGGCTATACAATGAAATAGATAAGTATGGTAGCCTGATTTCTTTTGATGAGTACCTTTTTCCTTTCTCCCCTGATCATCACCTTTCTCACAGTAGTTGTTATTCTTTTCTTCCAAACATAATAATATATGCTCAAGTTTTTCCCTTTAAGACTAATATAGCTGAATTTTTCCTGGAAACTTTATATTTTAAATGGGCTTTCTGAAAAGATTCAAAAACAAAAACAAAACCTTTAGGGGACCTTTTAATCAAGCCAGGGGAGTAAAATTCCAGGTAGTGAGAATAAAACTTTCCAGCATATATCATGACTAACACCAGTCCTTATTGTCCTTACTCTATTCCAGTCCACAAAGATTGTTCCTCTGTCTCTTGGGCTTATGATTATATAAATTATGTAAAAAAAAAAGTTGGTAGATTTAAAAACCTATCTGTTTGGAAACAGATGACTTGGCAGCAAGTCTTACTCCAAGATTTAGTTAGTTGAATACACTGAGGAAAGTTCCTGAATTGCTGTGAACATCTTTTCCCTGATATATAAAGTAGGGAAACAATAAACAAACTTCCTTCTCATAGTTATGTTGAGAATCAAACTAAATGATATGCCTGAACATTCTTATAATGATTAAGTTATACACAAGTATAGCTAGGAAATGTTAAAAATGAGCAAACAACTCTTGGGGCAGAGTTGAATAAACTATGTATTTTAATTCTTGTCAAAGTCTCTATAAGTTTATACCATGACATAAGTCTGCAGGTTTACCAGTATCACACATTTAATGCTATTATTTGAGCCAGTTCTGCACTGTGGACATGTTGAAAATTCTTGTTTTATGATTTAAGAAAAAGATGCTACTGTCTGATTATTCTTCATTGCTGGGCCTTGATGAAGCTATTCTTAAAAATATGAGTTTAATTAAGTTACTTTTGAACAATAACCCTAGACATAACCTAGCAAAAATTGTTAAGTTTGAGGAGAAATAAACGATCAGACAGGAGAAAAAAATAACCTGAAAAAATAAAAACATGGTGGCTGAATAGGTCTGTTTCACAGAACTAAATTCCAGAATATAATCTGAGCTAACTCAAGTTTTCATAGGGCAGGGCAAAGAAAAGATAGACCTAAGAATTGAATAGCAAGCCAAATAGTTAACAATTTGTGAGGAATATGGAAATGATACATTCTCTAATATGGAAGTGCTTAAAAAGAAACATTATTAGTTATGATGAGATGTGAATAAATTAAACTCTACATTTAAAAAGCTAAAATTTGTATTTGAATTAGAATATATTTCTATATATAAGCAAGTTTAATGAATAGCAGTGGAGGTGGTGTGCTTAAATAAGCCAGTACAAGTCCATGTAATTTAATGTCATCCAACTATTAAAAAAATCATACTTAAAAATATTTAATAATACTGGTTGGAAAGTTCAGAAAATAATAATGAAAAAGTAGAAAACAAAATTAAGTATAGATATCATTTCATTTCTGTTAAATATATTAGGCATAAAGAAGGCAGAGAAAAATCAGTATGATGACAGTAATAATTGCTAGGTGGCATGATTATGCCTGATTGTAAATTTTATGTTACTTTCAAGGTAATGTTTTATATCTAATATTTTATAATGGCCATGGTTTACTTTTATAATCAGAAATTAAAGAAAGGAGCATAAAAGAGCCATTGACAAATCCTGCAAAAAGTAAGCATACAAAGAGTGGGTCTGAGATTGAGAAAAAGCAAGAGATGGAGGAGGACTTGCCAAGAAAGAAGATGATTTGACGATAAAGCAAACAACCAAGTCTCAAATACTATAGTGCAATCAAAGATGGGGGATGAAGAAAGTCCACTGGGAATGTCTAATTGAAAGAGTCATGGGTGGATTTCTCAACAGTAGTCCCAGGCTTTTGGCAGGGTTGTTTGCCAGACTTGGCTACTGTAGTTTGATGCATAAATAGAGGAGAAATCATAATTCATTCTTTTGAGGAACTTGGCCTTAAAAAGGAGAATAATTGAATTTTATAAAGAGTAATAAAAAACTAAAAGTTTTTGTGTTGTTGTCTTTTGCTTGTTTTTTAAGACATGAAAAATTAGGCAAGAATTGAATAATGTTACTATAGTGTTTAAAAGCAAAGGGTTTGAATTAGATGAACCAGACTTGAATTTGGGTTTCAGGAAGATTGTGATATAGAGGGAACACAGAGTAGATGCCATTCATGTTATGGAAATGTTATGGGAAATTTTAGTTAATTTGTTAATTTAAAATATGAATTTAAATGGGGAGTAATGAAGTATAACACATATTTTTAAAGTTGATTTTAACTTAATGTATAGAAGGACACATTTTTCAGCAAATTCTACATATAGGTCAGTCTTTATTTAGTTCTTCAACAGCTTTTTGGAATAAATGACACCCATAACACTTATAATATCCAGTTATGAAGTCTTTAAAGTGAAGTTAACATTTAAAGCCCTTAGGAAACAAAAGCTTTGTCAAACTTTTACAGATTGTTTCTGTCCACATTTAATTAAATTACAATTTATAACAAAGTTTTCAAGACTTTTCAAAGCATTAGGTTTAGTTTTCATGGAAACTAATTGGAGTTTTTGTTGTTGTTGATTTTTTTCACAAATACCTAGATGATTTACCTAATATTAATTTTATTTATTTAGTTTTGAGTAGAAAAGTTTTATTTTATTTTTTAATATAAATTTATTTATTTTAATTAGAGGCTAATTACTTTACAATATTGTATTGTTTTTGCCATACATCAACATGAATCTGCCACAGGTGTACACGTGTTCCCCATCCTGAACCCCCCTCCCACTTCCCTCCTCATACCATCTCCTTGGGTCATCCCAGTGCACAAGCCCTGAGCATCCTGTATCATGCATCGAACCTGGACTGGCAATTTGTTTCACATGTGGTATTATACATGTTTTAATGCCATTTTCCCAAATCTTCCCACCCTCGCTCTCCCCCACAGAGTCCAAAAGACTGTTCTATACATCTGTGTCTCTTTTGCTGACTTGCATACAGGGTTATCATTACCATCTTTCTAAATTCCATATATATGCATTAGTATCCTGTATTGGTGTTTTTCTTTCTGGCTTACTTCACTCTGTATAATCAGCTCCAGTTTCATCTACCTCATTAGAACTGATTCAAATGTATTCTTTTTAATGGCTGAGTAATACTCCATTGTGTATATGTACCACAGCTTTCTTATCCATTCGTCTCCTGATGGATATCTAGGTTGTTTCCGTGTCCTGGCTATTATAAACAGTGCTGTGATGAACATTGGGATACATGTGTCTCTTTCAATTCTGGTTTCCTTGGTGTGTATGCCCAGCAGTGGGATTGCTGGGTCATGAGGCAGTTCTATTTGTAGTTTTTTAAGGAATCTCCACACTGTTCTCCATAGTGGCTGTACTAGTTTGCATTCCCACCAACAGTGTAAGAGGGTTCCCTTTTTTCCACACCCTCTCCAGCATTTGTTGCTTGTAGACTTTTGGATCACAGCCATTCTGACTGGCATGAAATGGTACCTCATTGTGGGTTTGATTTGCATTTCTCTGATAATGAGTGATGCTGAGCATCTTTTCATGTGTTTGTTAGTCATCTGTATGTCTTCTTTGGAGAAATGTCTATTTAGTTCTTTGGCCCATTTTTTGATTGGGTCGTTTATTTTTCTGGAATTGAGCTGCAGGAGTTGCTTGTATATTTTTGAGATTAGTTGTTTGTCAGTTGCTTCATTTGCTATTATTTTCTCCCATTCTGAAGATTGTCTTTTCACCTTGCTTATAGTTTCCTTTGTTGTGCAGAAGCTTTTAAGTTTAATTAGGTCCCATTTGTTTGTTTTTGCTTTCATTTCCAGTATTCTGGGAGGTGGGTCATAGAGGATCCTGCTGTGACTTATGTCGGAGAGTGTTTTGCCTATGTTCTCCTCTAGGAGTTTTATAGTTTCTGGTCTTACATTTAGATCTTTAATCCATTTTGAGTTTATTTTTGTGTGTGGTGTTAGAAAGTGTTCTAGTTTCATTCTTTTACAAATGGTTGACCAGTTTTCCCAGCACCACTTGTTAAAGAGATTGTCTTTAATCCATTGTATATTCTTGCCTCCTTTGTCAAGGATAAGGTGTCCATAGGTGTGTGGATTTATCTCTGGGCTTTCTGTTTTGTTCCATTGATCTATATTTCTGTCTTTGTGCCAGTACCATACTGTCTTGATGACTGTGGCTTTGTAGTAGAGCCTGAAATCAGGCAGGTTGATTCCTCCAGTTCCATTCTTCTTTCTCAAGATTGCTTTGGCTATTCAAGGTATTTTGTATTTCCATACAAATTGTGAAATTATTTGTTCTAGCTCTGTGAAAAATACCATTGGTAGCTTGATAGGGATTGCATTGAATCTATAGATTGCTTTGGGTAGTATACTCATTTTTACTATATTGATTTTTCTGATCCATGAACACAGTCTATTTCTCCATCTATTAGTGTCCTCTTTGATTTCTTTCACCAGTGTTTTATAGTTTTCTATATATAGGTCTTTTGTTTCTTTAGGTAGATATATTCCTAAGTATTTTATTCTTTTCACTGCAATGGTGAATGGAATTGTTTCCTTAATTTCTCTTTCTGTTTTCTCATTGTTAGTGTATAGAATTGCAAGGGATTTCTGTGTGTTGATTTTATATCCTGAAACTTTACTATATTCATTGATTAGCTCTAGTAATTTTCTGGTGGAGTCTTTAGGGTTTTCTATGTAGAGGATCATGTCATCTGCAAACAGTGAGAGTTTGACTTCTTCTTTTCCAATTTGGATTCCTTTTATTTCTTTTTCTGCTCTGATTGCTGTAGCCAAAACTTCCAGAACTATGTTGAATAGTAGTGGTGAAAATGGGCACCCTTGTCTTGTTCCTGATTTTAGGGAAAATGCTTTCAATTTTTCACCATTGAGGATAATGTTTGCTGTGGGTTTGTCATATATAGCCTTTATTATGTTGAGGTATGTTCCTTCTATTCCTGCTTTCTGGAGAGTGTTTTTAATCATAAATGGATGTTGAATTTTGTCAAAGGCTTTCCCTGCATCTTTTGAGATAATCATATGGCTTTTATTTTTCAATTTGTTAATGTGGTGAATTACATTGATTGATTTGAGGATATTGAAGAATCCTTGCATCCCTGGGATAAAGCCCACTTGGTCATGATGTATGATCTTTTTAATGTGTTGTTGGATTCTGACTGATAGAATTTTGTTAAGGATTTTTGCATCTATGTTCATCAGTGATATTGGCCTACAGTTTAAAATGACGACAAGTAAAACTGAAGAAAATAACTTTGGTACAACCTCAAGTGACTCTCGGTAAGCCTACCACTCAGTTGTAGGGCACAGAATGCTCAGAGTTACAGGAGGGTGACTGGTAGCTCAGAGTAATGAGCGTATTTACAAAGGAATAGAATGCTGGTTACCAGCAATGCAGGAGTCCCGGGTTCAATCCCTGGGTTGGAACGATCCACTGGAGAAGGGAATGGCTACCCAGTCCAGTATTCTGGCCTGGAAAATTCCATGGACTTTTCCATGGGGTCGCAAAGAGTTGGACATGACTGAGCAAGTTTCACTTTCACTTACCAGTGACTTGGGTAAGAGGGGTAGGAGAATCTACTATATAGAAACCAAAGTTAACAAAGAATGGAACAACATCTTAATTTTAAAAATAAAGCTATACATTGAAATCTATATAACAGAGAAGATCTGTTTCTTATCAAAAGTTCAACAGTTAAAGGATATTATAATTAATGGTAAGTCATACACCTTAATCGGAGAAAGCAATGGCACCCCACTCCAGTACTCTTGCCTGCAAAATCCCATGGGTGGAGGAGCCTGGTGGGCTGCAATCCATGGGGTTGCTAAGAGTCAGACATGACTGAGCGACTTCACTTTCACTTTTCACTTTCATGCATTGGAGAAGGAAATGGCAACCCACTCCAGTGTTCTTGCCTGGAGAATCCCAGGGATGGGGGAGCCTGGTGGGCTGCCGTCCATGGGGTCACACAGAGTCGGACACGACTGAAGTGACTTAGCACCAGCAGCAGCATACACCTTAATGATACTCTATGTGAGACTTTCCTAAGTATAAAATGATTAACAACAACAAAACTGGTACCACATTATCCATATGAAAACATTATTTGTAATAAAAATTTATTTCACAAGAAATAAAATTTTGAACGCTTTGTTTGGCTGGAGGTTGAAAGGATATAATTTTAGCAGGAATCTTTAAAGAAGTGGTTGAGCATCCAGGTGTTTGGTGATTGTTAACTTTGAGAAACTGATGTTGAAATTTAGTTTTTTGCTATTTTCATTTCTCTATGGGCTTCCCTGGTGGCTGAGCTGGTAAAGAATCTGCCTACAATGTGGGAGACCTGGGTTCGATCGCTGGTTTGGGAAGATCCCCTGGAGAAGGGAAAGGCTACCCACTCCAGTATTCTGGCCTGGAGAATTCTGTGGACTGTATAGGGTCGCAAAGAGTTAGATATGACTGAATGACTTTCACTTTCATTTCTCTATTGTAAATTTCCATGAAGCAAACTGGACTGTATATCAACTTCTGTAAATTTCTGCTATGATGGAAATCAAGCTCATTTTGTTACATTTGGCTTGTTTTACTTGCTGTAAGTGTTTAGGAAAATGAGGAGAGATGTATATTCCATGAATGTGGGGTGAATACACACCTTACAGGACTGACTACTGAGACATGTACACAAAGCAGATTTCTGAGCCAAGACAAAGAGGTCAGTGACCAGAAGCATTCCAAAACAAGTGGTAGGCCAGAGAGGAAATTAAGCCATCAGCTGGGGAATGAAAAAAAAAAAAAACAAAACAGTAGAGAGCCAGAGAAATTGAATGATTGGTTTGCCAAACTGGGAAATCTAGAGCAGGGAGCAGATTGCTGAGACAAAAAGAGCTCGGGCTGAGACAGATGGTGGTGGGGAACTCAAGGGCCAGTTTCCAGTCTCGTGAGCACTGAGCACCGTTACTACGTTTCTCTTTTCTGTGGTCTGTACTTCCTTTTTCTGGGATGGTCCCACTGGGTCTGAAGGTGGAGTTCATGCTTATTGCCACTTTAAGACAAGTCTTTCTTCTTTCTGAAGTGTCCCACATCATCACAGCACATTCCCTACCTCTCATTTTTACTGTCTGCTCTTCCTCGGGACATTCTTTCTCAGATTTCAATAATTTATCTCAATTTATTATTTATTCTATCCAATAATACCATCTTCTTAGTTTAGACCATTTCAATATTTGAACAAGGATGAGACTAGGGTGATGCAAATGTAAAAGTGAAAGAGATACTCAGTCTTAGGGTCATGCCAGCTTTTTTTCATTACCAATCATTTCAACCCCTTGATAAACTCAATATCCTTTCTAACTCAACTCTTCTGGTACTCCATTCCAGTAATTCTTCAACCTTGCCAACTGATTATCCCCACTAACTTAATTCACCCCTTGTCCCCTTGATCCCTTCATTCTTTTTGTCACCAATAATGATACTGATGGTTCATGGAATCACTGCAGATGGTGATTGCAGCTATAAAATTACAAGACGCTTACTCCTTGGAAGGAAAGTTATGACCAATCTAGACAGCATATTAAAAAGCAGAGATATCACTTTGTCAACAAAGGTCCATCTAGTCAAGGCTATGGTTTTTCCAGTAGTCATGTATGGACGTGAGTGTTGGACTATAAAGAAAGCTGAGTGCCGAAGAATTGATGCTTTTGAACTGTGGTGTTGGAGAAGACTTTTGAGAGTCCCTTGGCTGCAACAAGATCCAACCAGTCCATCCTAAAGGAGATCAGTCCTGGGTGTTCACTGGAAGGACTGATATTGAAGCTGAAACTCCAAGACTTTGGAGACTGGATACGAAGTGCTGACTCACTTGAAAAGACCCTGCTGCTGGGAAAGATTGAGGTCAAGATGAGAAGGGGACGACAGAGGATGAGATGGTTGGATGGCATCACCAACTCAATGGACATGAGGTTGGGTAAATTCCAGGAGTTGGTGATGGACAGGGAGGCCTGGCATGCTGCAGTTCATGGGGTTGCAAAGAGTCAGACATGACTGAGCGACTGGACTGAACTGAACAGTACTACCCTTTCTGACTTCCTTGTACTCACTTGGAACCAACACAGACCTAAATAAATTCAGCTCTCTGCCTACTTCACATTTGTCCCTATGCAACTGAATGTGATTGGAGAAAAGCATACAACATGGCGCATGCCTTTTTTTTTTTTTTTTTTTAACATTACTGATTACTAAAGTCAGGTAGGATCTCCAGGTTGCTTCCTACATGACACATTCTTGTCTCCTCCCATCCCATCAAACACCCACCCCATCCTTCCTCATCTAATTCTAATTGTTTGTTGTGCTTCACTGAGAACATTAAACATTGAGGAAAAAATATATCTGTATCTTATAGATAGAGATGGATGATAGATAATAGATATCCTATTAGAATCTACAATGTAAGAAGATTGAATGATAGAATGATGGAAGCTACAGTGTAAGCTTCTTAAGGACAAAGAGCTTTGTCTGTTTTGTTCTTGGACATCCTATAGAGCTTGACAAGTAGTTCAGATAAATATTTATTAAATAAATGAAGAAGAGATATAAAAAGCACTTTAGAATTATGCTTTATAGTATAATAAATTTTAATTTTATATGATTAAATATTTAAAAAAATGTTGAAACCCATAAAACTATAAGAGCATATATTTTGACTGTGAATCTGACAAATAATTTTCTAAACTCAAAATTTCTAAATTTAAAAGCAAAGAGGAAAAATGACAAAGAAAACTGATAACTTAGGTTACATAAAAATTTAAAATTTCTAAATGACATAAAACATTACAAATACACTTTTGAGAAAAACACATATGGTAAATATTATTTATCACAAGGAGAGCTGTAAAAAATTAATATTCTTACCATGGAATCATAAAATAACTGATCAAACAGGGTACAAAAATATAAAGCTCATAAACTTAGAAAAAATATTAAATTCTATTAATGTACAAAGTACAGATTTATACAACAGAAATCTTTTAAATTACCAAAGTAAAATAATAATAGATTTAAATTATTAGTAATTTTATTAAACTTATTAAAAATTAAAATAAACTATTAATAGATTTAATACAACTGAATTTAGAATAGTAATAATTTTAAAACTAGGATTATAGCTAGCTGGAAACATTTTTCTCCTAAATTAGTTTGAAAATATATACTAAAATTTTTTAAAGTAGTCTTATCTTTTTGATAAAATCATTTTATATCTGGGAATCATTTGCATTTCAAAAGAAAATAACTGTTTGCAATACATAGAAGTCTTTATATATATAAAATAATTTTATGATAATAATTTTCCTAAAAGCAAAAATTGGTGAGGAAGAAAAAAACTTACCTTAGAGAAAAAGGAGGAAAAATAATCCCCAAATTTGTGTGTGCATAGCCTGGAGAATTATGCAGCTATTAGAAATGCTATTTTTTTAAAAGAGGATTTAATAATATGGAAAACTAGTTATATAATATTAAACTTGTAATCATTATGCCCTCAATTCAGAGGCAAAATATGTGAAAGAAAAGACAAGAAGGAAATATAGCAAAATGTATACAGCAGTTATGTCTAAGTTGTATCCAAGTGTTAAATGTGATTCTGATTTTTTAAAAGTGTTTATATATTTTTCAAATTATCTCCAATGAGCACATTTCACTTTAATAATCAGAAAGAGCCTCTTCTTTAAAAAAAATAAGGAAATGAATATAGTTCTAATTTGTAGAACATCACAAGCAATTCACCATGTCTTGGGCATGTCCTCTAAATAGTTGAGGAAAAATTTATTTATACATAAATATATAAAGGGCCTCTTGATGAAAGTGAGAGGAGAGTGAAAAAGTTGGCTTAAAACTCAACATTCAGAAAACTAAGATCATGGCATCCGGTCCCATCAACTTCATGGCAAATAGATGGGGAAACAGTAGCTGACTTTATTTTTCTGGGCTCCAAAATCACTGCAGATGGTGATTGCAGCCATGAAATTAAAAGATGCTTACTCCTTGGAAGGAAAGTTATGACCAACCTAGATAGCATATTGAAAAGCAGAGACATTACTTTGCCAACAAAGTAATGCTATGCTAATGTCCATCTACTCAAGGCTATGGTTTTTCCAGTAGTCATGTATGAATGTGAGAGTTGGACTATAAAGAAAGCTGAGTGCCGAAGAATTGATGCTTTTGAACTGTGGGTGTTGGAGAAGACTTTTGAGAGTACTTTGGCTGCAAGGAGATCCAATCAGTCTATCTTAAAGGAGATCAGTCCTGGGTGTTCATTGGAAGGACTGATATTGCAGCTGAAACTCCAATAAAGGTTACCTGATGTGAAGAGGTGACTCATTTGAAAGACCCTGATGCTGGGAAAGATTGAGGGCAGGAGGAGAAGGGGAAGACAGAGGATGAGATGGTTGGATGACATCACCAACTCAATGGACATGGGTTTGGGTGGACTCCAGGAGTTGGTGATGGATAGGGAGGCCTGGCATGCTGCGATTCATGGGGTTGCAAAGAGTCGGGCACAACTGATCGACTGAATGGAACTGATATATTCATTCTCAGGTTAATCAATTCTGTTGACCTAGGTTTATTAAATACAGTCTAGACTCTCTCACTATATTATTTCTCTTTCCTCCAAATTTACTTTACTTCTATTTTTAGACCCAGTCATACAACTCCCTCTTCTATCTTTGTGATAAATGATATGAGGAGATTGCTCGAGAAGCCTCCTGGCAGCCTCTTCCTTCCGTGTACTCTTGAATCCCCTTTCTTCATGAATTAAGCTCTTTTACCTGTGGCTCATCTGGTTTCTCATTGCGAGTCCTGGATTTTTGTTTCTGTCCAGTTCCTGTGTCAGAGAAGCATAAGAGCCCGTTTTGGAGGGGGGCTGTGACAATTCAAGACAGACTTGCCCACTTCTATTCTGCCTGGGTTCTAAATACTCCCTCCTACCACCACTTTAGATTGGTAATGATCCATTTCTACCCACTTAACATCTGAGCCACTGCAGTTTTCAGGCTTTTGCTAAGTGAATGCCTGATTAGCTTCACTTATGCCACTGTCTCCCTCAGTTCCCCCAGCTAGCATGCCCCAACCTTGAGTCTCTTGACTCCTTCCTTTTCCCTTCCTCCTCCCTTCAGCCCTTCTTTTCGCATTAGGGGATCCTTCCTTCATTCGTTGTTCTTTCCTGCCTATCTGTAGGGTCTGGAGCCTCCAACCTCCTCAGGCACCCCTTTTCTCAGGTACACCCTCCTCTGGGAATTGTTCCTTCACAATGAATGGCATTTACACAAATCACAGAAACATCTGGAAATAACCACAGTTTAACTCTGCTTTTCCTCAAATCAGAGGATGATATTTGTGACTTTGTGTCGGGAACGAGTTAGTTTGCGAGCACTTTTCTACATTAATGCTGAAGTTGTATGTTAATGTGAAATTATGTTCTAATCAGGCATTTAAAGATTATTGGGGAAAAGTGATAATAGAATCATTGTTCCTGTTACTGTTGTTGTTATTTTTGAGTCTCAAGTAAATACTCATTTTGATACATTTAACAAGTTGCATGAATTAATTGCATGAATATGGTCTGTGACTGAGATTAGTATACCGTTTGTATGTATGAACAGAAATACTAATTACTGAATTATGTCATGGACAATGAAACCCTAGCTCCTTGTATGTGTAGAACTTAACATCAGAAGCATAAATGATTTTTACTATTCTTCCCTCAAGCTTTACATTTGTTTTATCCCTTTTCCAGTCCCAAATACATATTTATATTCTATATCTGCATCCTTCTGATATTTTTGCGTGATGAAAACAGCAATATTAGTAAGCTCTACCACTTTGTTGAGTTTAGCCAGCAGCACAATATCTAATATATTAACAACAATATACTACTTGTTGTTAAAATTCTGCCAATATATCTTCTAGCTACTATTTCAACCATTTGGAATTTGTACTTATACCACACTTATACATATTTTTATACCAATGCTCATTTAGGAATCAACCATACACTCTTAGTAAAACCACAAAAGGTTCACCAGTGCTTTTTTTGTATAAGAAACTATAGTTTCTATCATCTAATTATGTATTTTAGTAGCAAACTCACACTTACCTACTTCAGTTGTGCTTGCTATCTTTTATCTTTCCAAACCACCTATTCTCAATTGCCACAGTCTCTTTCCAAAAAGGACTCTTAAATCCTCCATAATATGGAAACAGGGAAGAAGCAGAAATCTTCTTCTAATCTTGGTGCTATAAGAAGACAAGTCACATGCAAAGGAGCTCATTTCATGACACAAGAAGGAAACTTCAGAGTAGGCAAAAAGAAGAGAATGCCAGGAGTCTTTTTAAAGCAATTTCCCTGGATCATTTAATACAAGAGGAAACCAAGATCAGAGACTGTAGAGGAAAATAACTGTCAGGAGATAGGGGTCTAGATATCATTCTTTTCACCCTAGCACATTTTTGATATTCCACAGCATCTTTTTTCTTTTTTTCAACTTGATTTTTATACTGAAGGATAATTGCTTTACAGAATTTTGTTGTTTTCTGTCAAACCTCAACAGTGTCCTGTGGACTTATAAAGATACCAAGCTGCTTCTGAGACTGTGACTTCAGTTTGCTGATCATCAGGAGGCAGGAGTAGAAGTATGTTGAGTCAGGGATAGTGCTCAGAACTGCAGCAAGGTCCCAGTATAACCAGTTGGGTAAATATAGTTCACTGGGTTCTAGAGGATCTACCCCAGCATTGGCTGCAATGAATCATAATACCTAGGTGTATGAAACCTTGTCAAATTCTTTGTGGTGCAAGATGAAAAACTATCCCATTTAGGATACTCTAGAATAATATTCGATGCTTGTAGGTGTTGAACAAAGGGCCCCACATGGAGTTTAGGATTTTGCCTGTCCTACTCAGAGCACTGGGAAAACATCTTTCCAGATGGCAGGAGTTGTAGGTGAAAGTCACAAAAGTTAGTAATTTTCTGCCCCCAGAGTTTCATATGGCTGAATAAGTTAGAGGAGTTCAACAAAATGTCTTGCTAAGAAGAGCTCTCTGAGTTGAACTTGTATGAATGGTGGCTTTAAAATGATCTTTAGTGTGATCTGAAAGTTGGTCTGAACCATGTTCCTATAATTACTTATGATAAGATTGCAGCTGTGGATAAATGAATTGTATGGTTTGACAGCTATAGAAAAAGTAGAATGGGGTATTTTGAGTTGAAGTGTTGCTGCTGCTGCTGCTAAGTCGCTTCAGTCGTGTCTGACTCTGTGTGACCCCATAGACAGCACCCCACCAGGCTCCACTGTCCCTGAGATTCTCCAGGCAGGAACACTGGAGTGGGTTGCCATTGCCTTCTCCGATGCATGAAAGTGAAATTGAAGTTGCTCAGTCGTGTCAGACTCTTTGCAACCCCATGGACTGCAGCCTGAGGTGTAGGTTGCATTAATAAAACAAAACATGGTACCTCAGCCACACTGTCATTATGAAATGTAGCACCATAGGCACCTCTGTTGCATTCATGCTCTTTATATAGAGAAGCTGGCCTTCGGATGGGAATTATTATCCAAGCAGTGGTACGTTGATGTGAAGGTGGTTAATAAATAGAGATCACTAGATGGCCAAGGTCCAGGATACTTGGTTTTGTCAGTTGTTATGGGAGGGAAACTGATCTTTTTCAGCTCTGTCCTGCTGGTGGTAGATAATATTCCCTTAAACAGCCCTCTCCTATTCCACTATAACCAGGCTACACTGTGTTTCCCTGTCCTCTCCTGCCTTGTGCTGTTCTTGTCTCTTTAAAGGTCCAACCCAAACATCACCTCCACCTCTTCCTCTCTGTCTTGGTCCACCAAGCATCAATTTTCTGTCCCTGTTAAACCTCTGCCTTGTCTTTCAAATTCACTGCACACCATCGCTTTCTATTTCATAAGCTATGTTCTATAGGATGCATTTCTTTGCCCAAAAGGAAGGACTGCAGTAGCACCCCAGTAATAGGAAAAAAGCACCAGTGAGTTAAAGGATGGAGCTCAGGGTTGTACTGCTGCCCTAAGAGGTAAGAGCTGTTATTAGAAACTCTATTGACAATAGCAATACAGAAAATAAATGTAATGAATGAGAGTGAGTAAGAAAGTCTGAACTAGTTCAAAACTTACATCTATCTAGGGGGTTTCCCCAGTGGCTCAGCTGTAAATAATCCACCTGCAATGCAGGAGATGAAGGAAATGTGGCTTGATCCCTGGGTCAAGAAGATTCCCTGGAGTAGGAGGAAATGGCAACCCATTCCAGTACTCCTCCAGTATTCATGGACAGAGGAGCCTGGCAGGCTACAGTCCATAGGTCAACAGAGTCAGACACGACTGAACATAGCACACATCTGTCTATCGATCCATCATCTATCTAGCTATATTTCTATCTATATACATATTAAACCAGTTTGGAGTTTCTTACTAACACTCTTTATTTATTCATTTTATTTTCCATACTGATAGATAGTTATAGATACAGATGATATAAGTATAGAGCTAGAGAGACACTATTGTCTACCATACTGGGTTGAAAACTGAGGCATCATAATTTGTTCAATAAATAAAACTTCACCAGTTGTCTTTATAATGTGTAAATGACCAAAAGGTTCCAAAATATGACTACTTCTACTAGGATTCTTCCACACAAAAATGTTTTTGCATTTCAAAATGCAACTTTATATATTTATTTTCATACCATTTATTTGAGTTTTTCACCAATGTGTTAAATTATGGAGTATTCCAACTGGAGTCAATTTGGAAAAGTCTGAGCACTTTGGTCAAGTTAATATCAAAGGCATTCTTCCAGATAAATTTTGCCAGAAAGGATTTTTATTTTTTCCCCCCTCCATTCAGGCTCTGATTAATCTAAGAAACATAGTGTTGGCAAAGTAATGTTATTGATTTGCACTCAGAAATTATTCTTCCTTGTCTGTAAGTTTTGCTTATTTATAATTTGAGTGTGTGTGTGTGTTAGTCGCTTAGTAGTGTCTGACTCTTTGCAACCCTGTGGACTGTAGCCTACCACTCTCCTCAGTCCATGGAATTCCTGAGGCAAGAATACTGGTAAGGGTTGTCAATCCCTTCTCCAGGGGATCTTCCTGACCCGAGGATCAAATCCGCATCTCTTGCATTGCAGGCAGATTCTTTACCTGCTGAGTCACCTGGGAAGCTGGAGTAATAAATGTCTATAATTTAATAAATTTAGAATGATAAATTTAATAAATATGGAATACCTCTAATTTAAGAATTATAAAAGGAGAGTACCAAGGATGCTAAAACAATAAGATCTAGTGCTAAAGTTATATTGTTTCAGTGTTTCCTAGAGCATGAAAGATGAGTGTGCGTATGTGTAGCACTCATCAAAGTAACAGAATAAAAAACCACTTCCAAACCAGGTTAGATAAAATAATCAAACTCCACACCAAGTCCAGAATGATTAAAAACTCACTGCCGACACCTTGTGACCCCACATTCAGTATCTTATACATCCTATAAAGCTGGTAAGCATCAGGCCATGCTGAGTAATATAAAAGATTTGCTGGAAAACACAGCTTTCTGAGAGATATCTGAAGATGGAAGCACAAAATCCCTGCTCCACTAGAGAGCACTAATGACCAGACTCCCATTGCTGAAACTTTGGCAGAGATAATTTAACTTTTTATCCATCTCCTCCATACACCTTAACCATTTCACCGAAGAAGCATGGGATTTTACTAATACATATGAGGAAGAATATTCTAATAGGATCTTTAATAGAGAAGATGCTTCAGTGTTTTGTCTTATGATAGTATCTGGCCCAAAATATAGAAGTAGATTGCGAAATCATTCATATCACCTTGTCTTTTTTTTTTTTTTTTAAACTTCAAAGTTGCAAACAATGTCAGCACTAGTAGGGGAAAAATGATGAACACGACAGTGTGGGATATGATGTCATTCCCTGCTCAAAATGCTGACTTGATATCAGCCAGAGTTATTTAATGCTCCCTGAGGTTCACTGACAGTCTTACAGGGATCTCCTAGTTTTTAGACACTGAAGAAATCCAGAAAGCAACAGCCGGATTATTACACCATTATCAAAAAACTACAAAACAATTGGGTAGAAGTGATGCTGATGGGTATTAAAGATATTACATTTCAGTAACACAGAACTAAAAATAACAATTTTAAAGCTTCCAACTAAACTAATTTTTTAAACTTCAACTTGCATTTGTTTTATGCTGAATTTATTCCCAGGAAATATAATTTTGCTTCTTTTGTTTCTTCAGGGATATCTTCTTCTTCTGTGCAAACTCAGCTTGTGATTTAAGAACAATAGGTTCTTTTTCAGTAAGATCATCTCCCTGTGGCAGGGTGAGTTCCTGTATGAGTTGATCCAACCATGAGCTCTGTGAATAAATGGCACACCCTAAGGGGCTTTGTTCACCTGGATGAGCATAATGATTAGAGAATCTACATTAAGTTCAATGTTATTCCACATTTTTAAGCAAGTGCAACAAAAAGTCAGCACTGTTTCTGCAACACTGACCATGTGCTCAGATCCACTGTTTTTTCTAGGCAAACATACCAGTTCCACCACTGTAGCAATGGAATGGCAAGAACTTGTTTCTATAAAGAAACATCTTTCCGATACTTTGTGGCTTTTCGGATATGTATATCCTTGATAGCCTGAGTTCACAGGTGTTCTTAAGGTGGTCACAAAGATTTAAAACTCTTGATCTGCATTATTTTGTGGAACTTTCTTGGTCAAGTGCATAGCCTAAGAGATCACCTTTAGGCTACCTGCAGGAAGAGCAAAATGAAATATTTTTGAAAAATATATTTTTATCATGTCCTCGGAAAACTTGAGAAATGGTATTCTGTTGAGAAGTCTTGTACAAAAATTTGTTTGGTTGCCAGCTTATTCTGAGTCAAAATCCACAGATAATGATTGAGGACTCAAACTTCCTATAGATCAAATGCGTATTGGGTATAGAATTTCTCAGACTCGGTTGTAAGCATGCTGATTTGGGATCTCTTTGGTGTGATCTCATTCCCTTTGCCGTGGGTCTCACATATTTCATAGTTGGCTCCATATTTCCTGCTTAAATCTGTGCTCTTGCCTATTTTTCTACCATCATTGAGATACATCAGTTCATTCAATCCATTCAGCTAGAAAATTGTGTCATCAATCTCTCTCCATCCAACTGGCTAAGTCCTAGTGACTCTCCTTTTTAAATTTATTATTATTTTAAAATTATCTTCATTTATTGAAGTATAGTTACTAGTATAGTATACATACATATATATATATATGTATCTTTCCCCTTATAGGCTATTATAGAATGTTGAGTATATACTGGGTCTTTATTTTATTTATGTGTTTTATTTTATTTTATTTTTTGCTATATGTAAAATTTATTTTTATAAGACTTATATTCAAGATACAGTTCTTTTTTTATATACAAACATATTTTATTTTATTTTATTTTTATTTTTACTTTATTTTACTTTACAATACTGTATTGGTTTTGCCATACATCAACATGAATCCACCACGGGTGTACATGCACTCCCAAACATGAACCCTCCTCCCACCTCCCTCCCCACAACATCTCTCTGGGTCATCCCCGTGCACCAGCCCCAAGCATCCTGTATCCTGCATCAAACATAGACTGGCGATTCGTTTCCTACATGATAGTATACATGTTTCAATGCCATTCTCCCAAATCATCCCACCCTCTCCCTCTCCCACAGAGTCCAAAAGTCTGCTCTATATATCTGTGTCTATTTTGCTGTCTCGCATACAGGGTCATCATTGCCATCTTTCTAAATTCCATATATATGTGTTCGTATACTGTATTGGTGTTTTTCTTTCTGGCTTACTTCACTCTGTATAATCAGCTCCAGTTTCATCCACCTCATTAGAACTGATTCAAATGTATTCTTTTTAATGGCTGAGTAATACTCCATTGTGTATATGTACCACTTATGCTTTCTTATCCATTCATCTGCTGATGGACATCTAGGTTGTTTCCATGTCCTGGCTATTATAAACAGTGCTGCGATGAACATTGGGGTACATGTATCTCTTTCAATTCTGGTTTCCTCGGTGTGTATGCCCAGCAGTGGGATTGCTGGGTCATAAGGCAGATCTATTTGCAATTTTTAAAGGAATCTCCACAATGTTCTCCATAGTGGCTGTACTAGTTTGCATTCCCACCAACAGTGTAGGAGGGTTCCTTTTTCTCCACACCCTTTCCAGCATTTATTGCTTACAGACTTTTGGATCGCAGCCATTCTGACTGGTGTGAAGTGGTACCTCATTGTGGTTTTGATTTGCGTTTCTCTAATAATGAGTGATGTTAGCATCTTTTCATGTGTTTGTTAGCCATCCGTATGTCTTCTCTGGAGAAATGTCCATTTAGTTCTTTGGCCCATTTTTTGATTGGGTCGTTTATTTTTCTGGAATTGAGCTGCATAAGTTGCTTGTATATTTTTGAGATTAGTTGTTTGTCAGTTGCTTCATTTGCTATTATTTTCTCCCATTCTGAAGATTGTCTTTTCACCTTGCTTATAGTTTCCTTTGTTGTGCAGAAGCTTTTAATTTTAATTAGATCCCATTTGTTTATTTTTGCTTTTATTTCCAGAATTCTGGGGGGTGGATCATAGAGGATCCTGCTGTGATTTATGTCGGAGAGTGTTTTGCCTATGTTCTCCTCTAGGAGTTTTATAGTTTCTGGTCTTACATTTAGATCTTTAATCCATTTTGAGTTTATTTTTGTGTGTGGTGTTAGAAAGTGTTCTAGTTTCATTCTTTTACAAATAGTTGACCAGTTTTCCCAGCACCACTTGTTAAAGAGATTGTCTTTACTCCATTGTATATTCTTGCCTCCTTTGTCAAAGATAAGGTGTCCATAGGTGTGTGGATTTATCTCTGGGCTTTCTATTTTGTTCCATTGATCTATATTTCTGTCTTTGTGCCAGTACCATACTGTCTTGATGACTGTGGCTTTGTAGTAGAGCTTGAAGTCAGGCAGGTTGATTCCTCCAGTTCCATTCTTCTTTCTCAAGATTGCTTTGGCTATTCGAGGTTTTTTGTATTTCCCTAAAGTCAGGAACAAGACAAGGGTGCCCACTTTCACCACTACTATTCAACATAGTTCTGGAAGTTTTGGCCACAGCAATCAGAGCAGAAAAAGAAATAAAAGGAATCCAAATTGAAAAAGAAGTCAAACTCTCACTGTTTGCAGATGACATGATCCTCTACATAGAAAACCCTAAAGACTCCACCAGAAAATTACTAGAGCTAATCAATGAATATAGTAAAGTTTCAGGATATAAAATCAACACACAGAAATCCCTTGCATTCCTATACACTAATAATGAGAAAGTAGAAAAAGAAATTAAGGAAACAATTCCATTCACCATTGCAATGAAAAGAATAAAATACTTAGGAATATATCTACCTAAAGAAACAAAAGACCTATATATAGAAAACTATAAAACACTGGTGAAAGAAATCAAAGAGGACACTAATAGATGGAGAAATATTTATGTATTTTATACATAGTAGTGTGGATTCTTCTTAAACCCTCCTCAACTCTTTCCTCTCATTTCTAGCCTCTCTATGATAACTTTAGTTTGACCCTAATTTCTCTCACTTCGATTTAGAAATGATTAGCTAGTTTATCCCTCTGTTCCAGTCTAACTTTCCAGTTCATCTTCCCTATTAGCATAAGTGTTTTCTCTCTCAACTATCTAAGTGATATATCATTCCCTACTTAAACACTCAAATACTTGTATGGCTCCTTATTGCCTGTGAGAGTGCTCTTTATATTTTTTAATATTACAGTATGTTGTAATAAGTGCTAGAGTTGACATATGCAAGATATATCCATGTTGCAAAGGTGGATAAGAGCAACGCTACTCTGTTATGATGCAAAACCTCCTTTATCATCTTCACTACTCATAGGAGGGATCACACCCTTGGAATAAGGGACAATTTACCAAAAAGTAGGTGCTAAAGTAAGCTGAAACTAGAACACAGGCTTCAGAGTCAGTCATAAATTCAATTTTTGAATCTATTATGTACAATGTGCACATTTGGACAGGTCACTATGCCTTTCTAAATCTAGTTTTTCACCTGTGAATTGGGAATAATTATGCCTGTATTATTATTATTATGACTCATTGGAAAAGATCCTGATGATGGGGAAGATAGAAGGCAGGAGGAAAGGGGGACGACAGAGGATGAGATGGTTGTGTGGAATCACTGACTCAATGGACATGAGTTTGAGCAAGCTCTGGAAGATAGTGAAGGACAGGGAAGCCTGGTGTGCTGCAATCCATGGGGTTGCAAAGAGCTGGACATGACTGAGTGACTTAACAACAACAATGTCTGTGTTAGAGTTTCTGTGACAGTTTATTAAGGCAATTGATTTAATGCCTTGAACACAATGCCTAGTGCAAAGTATATATCCGTAAAATGTTATTTTTTGTCGCTGTAAAGACACTCAGGAATACAAGAGAATGCCTTTGTTTGAAAAGCTATTTCAAGCAGGAAAAAGTACTGTCCTGCTGTACTTCACTCCTTTTAATAGCTGAATAACATTCCATTGTATATGTGTACCACGTCTTCCATTTATCTGTTGTTGGACATTTAGGTTATTTCCATGTCTTGACTATTACAAATAGTGCTTCCATGAACATGGGGTGTATCTTTTCAGATGATAGTTTTGCCTGGGTAGATGCCCAGGAGTGGGAGTGCAGGATCATATGGGAGCTCTGTGCTGTTCTGTGCCTATCCATGGAGAACAGTGTGGCCTATTTGAGGAACTCTTAAGTGGCAAGAGGCATGAAAAGGAGAAAAAACCAATGAGAACTGAGAAGAAAGTAGTGGCTTGTTCTTAGAGGGTCTTATCTTCTATTTCACCTTCTGGCCTTTCTTCTCTTGATCTCGTCAATCGAGGCTCTTCAGTTTTCTTGTCATTTTCATTCCCTTCTTAACTAAGTTTATTGACCTTGTAGATCATATTCACTCCTTCTACTTCCTCAGCCCACCTCAGTCTAGAACCTAGCCCTATCACTCCACTGACATTATCACCACCAAGGGCACCAACCAGTCCTAAAGGTCACATCAAAGGAACACCTGTCAGTCCACAGTCTTCTGGAACTTCTGGCATGATTTTGCTGTATTACTAGCCTTTTGGAAAGTAACTTCCTTCTTGATTTTGATTATGGTTTTCACTTTCATGGCTTTATTTTGATCTCTCTGGACCTTCCTTTCCCATCTCTTTCAAGAGATTTTAATTCTTTGCTATCTCTTAAATATGTGATTCTGTCCTTGAATCTTTTCTTCCTTCATTCTGATTCTCACATCTTCAAAAATAACAACAGGCATCCACTATGTACTTATGATTCTCGAATCCAAAATGTATCTGTCAACCACCTCTCTCTACTTAAAACTTCCATCTCCCCACTGGACTAAGTTTGATAAGAGCCAAGTCATGTATTTCTGGTTCACTCCTTTACCAGCTGTCTAACTATGGTAGATAGCATTTCTCTCCTCAATTCTTGGCCCCTTGTTGTATTCACACCCGTGTGACTTTACATTCCCTCCTATAGAGATAGGATTCTTTCCCCAACAGATTGATATAAGATTTGGCCAAATGACTTGGTTTGGTCAATGTAGTACAGGCAAGGTGACACTATGTCAGTTCCAAACCTAGTCATAAGAAATGCCATGCCCATCATTAAAAAGTCCACAAACAATAAATACTGGGGGTGGTATAGAAAAGGGAACCATCCTACACTGTTGGTGGGAATATAAGTTGATACAGCTGCTATGGAAAACAGTATGAAGATTCCTTAAAAAAACTAAAATTAGAGCTACCACATAAGGAAGGCATGGCAACCCACTCGAGTATTCTTGCCTGGAGAATCCCCGTTGACAGAGGAACCTGGTGGGCCCCAGTCCATGGGGTCCCAAAGAGTCAGACATGACTGAGTGACTAAGCACAACACCGCACAGAGCTACCATATGATCCTGCACTCCCACTCCTGGGCATCTACCCAGACAAAACTGTAATCTGAAAAGATACATGCACCCCTATGCCCATAGAAGCACTATTTGCAACAGTCAAGACATGAAAACAACCTAAATGTCCAACAACAGATGAATAGAAGCTGTGGTACACATATACAATGGAATATTACTCAGCTATTAACAGGAGTGAAGTAATGCCATTTGCAGCAACATGGATCGATCTAGAGATTATCACACAAAGCAAAGTAAGTCAGAAAGAGAAAGACAAATGCCATATGATATTACTTCTATGTTGAATATAAAATAAGACACAAATGAACGTATCTGTGAAACAGAAACAGATTCACAGACAGAGAACAGACATGTGGTTGCCAGTGGGGAGGGATGAGTTGAGAATTTGGGATTAGCAGATGCAAACTGTTACATATAGAAGGTATAAACAAGGCCTTACTGTATAGCACAGGAAACTGTATTCAATATACTGTAATAGTCATAATGGAAAAATTATGAAAAAAAATATATATCTATCTATCTGAATCACTTTGCTATGCATTAGAAACTAATTCAACATTATAAATCAACCATACTTCAATAGAATAGATTAAAAAAGGAAGCGTCATGTGTTCCTATCTTCCCCTCTGGAGGACTCTGTCATGAAAAGAACTTCCACTGAGAAATTGGTGCCCCTTCAGCCTGGAGCCCAGAATAACTCTGATGGAAGAGAACCAGCCGAGCAATCCCTAAGGTTTGCCGAGTGAAACAGAGCAGCTCCAACCAAGCCACAGTTTTGTGAATGAGATGATAAAGGAATATTTTTAAGCTGCTGAATTTAAGTGACTTGTTATGTAGTGTCTTTGTAACGACAGCCAACAGAGATACTACCTACAATTCAACCCTTGTGATGGAAAGATAGGGAACATAGGAGTAAATGCAGATAGACTTACAGATTTAATGCTGTGGTATTGGAGTTTTTGCCATACTACTTTTATTTCCTCAATGGAGAATGAGATACAACTACTTGAGAAGTGGACTGGGTGCAGAAGGAAGAATGAGAAAAAACTGAAATTATAAAATAAAAATCTTAAAGCATGGGGAAGTGGAGTATGAGAAAAGGAAAATGGTTGGTCCTTCAGGCAGTCCAGCACTTTTATTCATAAGTTTACTAGCTATACAAATTTTGACTTTTGTGACTCATATTTTTATGTGAATTTCTACTTAGTCTTAAAAATATGAGTCTTAATTTTCTTTTGAATTTGTGTTTTTCATATACCAGGGTATGACGCTTTGGCATGTTTTTAATAAGTATTTTTCCATTCAGGAGGTTACCTTATAAATACTTTGTTTATAATTTGGGGCACAGAGAATATTTTATTTTTATGTCATAGAGAATGTTTTATTTGATTGGTGAAATCTGTCAGTCTTATCCTTGGTTTTAGTGTCCATGCTTCTATTGAAACTTTATAGAAAGTTCAAGAAAATAAAGTTTATTATTATTATTTTTTAAGAGCTAGACGTCATCATTTTCACATGATGAATTTCATTCAGAAAGATGCAGTCTAGAAAGGTTAGAACACTGACTCAGCAAGTGGTACAGCCTTGGGCAGAGAGCAATTCTGCTTGACTCTTGGTCAGCTTATGATATTAACTGACTGTTCCAATCCCATCTCTTTTGATCATTTCTAACATTCCAAAGCTAGGGACCCTCAAATTTCACCTGTGCTTCACATGAGTTTGAGATGATGAGAACAGAAATCTGCCTTGCTCTCTGGACAATCTAGAGGAGTAGGCTTTTGGGGTCTTTTCTGGTGCTGCCAAACTGCAATTCTTGTTTATGACACCTGTGTCTCTACAAGTGTCTCGTGGCTTTTTTAAAAGTTGAATTTCAAACTGGACCTAAGATACTGGGCTTTTGTTTGAACATGGGATGGGTTTCAAATACTATTAAAAGTTTAAAGCATATCAATATAGTTATCTACTGTAACATGATTTAATATTTTTGGCTGTATTAATGACATTCTATGCAGTTTCTGCTTTTGGAGGGAATCTTTCCTATATAGTAGTATTTTACTTCAGTTGCTAGTGCAAAGAGGGAGCAAAAAGGAAAATAATTTTTGAGAATTTTAACATGTAAACACTATCACAGAGATGTTGGAACATGGTCCTAGGAACATAGAGGCACCTTATCTATATGGATTTCAAAATAAGAAATTCCCCTCAATATCTTTCCTAGATAAAATTTATTCAGATATTAAGTAAAATTTCTAATAAGTAGTCACTTTGCATTAAGATCTTTAAAAGAATGGTTGAATCAGATGTTGTAAAGAAAAATTTTGTATTCAAATTTGGACATTGAAAAGAGGAGGGAATCATTCTAAACACTATTTTCCACAAATCCACCCAATGCTAGTTAGCAAAATTATGTTGCAGCCATTAATCCAGACAGGTATAACTTTTTCTACATGATGATATGAATGTCTAAACCACCACCCCACTAACAAGAGCACAGTAACACTTTTACAAAGACAAAAATATTTTCAGCTGGCAGAAGTTCTTACCGGGTTAGGAAATTTTCACTAGTCCCGCTATTTACACTGTGATCATGATTATGCATTTCTTAGCCATCAGTAGGGGCCATCCTAGTGGCTCAGTTGTAAAAGAATCTGCCTGCAATGCTGGACACCAAAGACTGGAAAAGTCCCCTGGGTCAGGAAAATACCCTGGAGGAGGAAATGGCAACCTATTCCAATATTCTTGCCTGCAAAACATTCCATGGACAGAGGAGTCCAGTGGGCTACAGTCCATGGGGTCACAAAGAGCTGGACACGACTAAGTGACTAAACCACCACCCCCACCAGCCATCAGTATCTGTAGCTTGAGAACACTCAATATCATCCCTGTGGATCATATCTTTTTATTAAAACTCTCCTCAGAGAATCTGTCTTTTAGTAAACATAGCCTGTCTTAGTCTTTGCCAATTTGCATAATGAGCTGTGTGCAGGTATCTGTATGCTTGCATGCATGTGTAGACCTGTGGCCCAGGTGAGCTTTGTGCTCTGAGTCTGAGCAGCTTGTTTTTCTTGGTTGTGTATATTTTCTAGGAAACAACAGTCCTTGGCGGATGAGAAATATATCTTAGAAGGGAGCAAGTCCCTATCAGCTAGGTTTTTGTTTTGTGTGTGTGTGTGTGTGTGTTTTTCTGATTTTCCATAGCAAGGGAGTATTGCGGCTTTCTATTTCTGATACTGAATAGAACAGCTTAAACACTTCAGAATGTACTTATGTAGCCAGAGTTAGAGGTTATGGGTGAAGGAGTCACTGCTATGTTACGGATTAAGTCCAACCAGGTAACATGTAAAGCAGTGAGGCTATAATTAGCTTGGCAGCATATCTGCATCTATATTATGTTTCTCAGTTGGGGTGTCGATAACATTGCATGTAAACAGATTCTTTATTGGACTGGATTTTCAGGAATGCACACAGGATAGTTACATCCTCGGTCAGTGCCAACAATATGCCAGTTATGCATCTCAGTCACTCTGATGATCTGAAATGCCCACCACCCCCCTTAACTCACACACCTTTTCAGACGTTTCAAAGAGCAACAGGTGATATCCTAGGCTGCAAACCACTAAATAAAACATTTCATATAGATGTTATTGATACATTTAATACAATTTTCTAAATTTTCCTAAAATGTTATATTTTCTATTCTTCTTGAAGTGTAGGGCAGTCTTTGGTCCATAATGTCTCACAAAGCACTGTATCCAAGTGGGCTTTTGTTGTTTGCTCAGTGTGGATTCCATCTAGGATTCTCTTTCTGCTGCCACAAACTTTGGGTAGAGATTTACAGAGACATCGCTAAAAGAGAATTCTTTGTGCCTCTCTTGTGTTTTCTCTTGGAGATTCTCTGCTTCCTCCACTCTCTCAACTGCTTTGCAACTCATGGTTTAAATACCTAGTCTCCAACAGGTGAGAGACTGGTTGAGGTGAGTCACCTTTCACCTGAGGAAGAGATGAAAGGTCCTGAGTGGTGTTGCTGTGTACCTGGATTAGTAGTGTTGCTAGGGAGGGTGGAAGAAATAATCCATGGAGAAAGTGAAAACCAGAGGAAATGAAAATCAAGAATAAAATGTTGCTAAATAGAGAATATGTAGCCCAGTGGAAGGGGAGGTGGATTTGAAGTATTTGCACTACATAGCAGAGCTGCATATTACCTGTAAAGTAAATCAGAGTCATCTGGGATGAAAAGAAGTATCCTGTTCTCTGTACAGAACTGAGGAAGGCTCACAGGCACCCCCAGCTAAGGAAAACAGCACTGATGCAGGGAACACAGAGGGGAAATTACATGGATTGATTCCATGCTGATGCTTCTGCAGCAGCTCTAGTTCAGTTCTGACCTGACTTCTTGAACCAGTAGTGGATTTTGGTTTAATTTCTGTTTTGAAACTGTCTGACTCAGTTTATCAAGTCCATAGACTTGTTCTATCCACTTCTGCTTTTGCATATGGGCAATGAACTACACTCATGACTTGAGACAGACAGGGAACCTGAAATTTTAGAAGAATGTGTGTGTGTGTATGTTAGTCGCTCAGTCATGTCTGACTGAGTCATCCCATTGACTGTAGACCACCAGACTCCTCTGCCCATTAGAAAAATGTAAATGCATCTGATTAGATATCACAAAGGCCATATGAAATAGAATTCTTTAGCTTCATTAAACAGAATAAAGGTGTACTTCTTTCAGAATAAATAACTTTAAGAAAAAATATGAGTATAGCATTTCAACACACACACACCTGCATGGAAATCCAAGAATATGAAGAAAACAAGTATAATGACTTACAGACCATCTTCTCTGTGTCAAGCACTTTGTGAGACAATGAACCTATGGAAGCTTTAGTTCTGTAAAGATTTCAGATCACTAAAGTCCAGTAAGGTGAGTACAGTTTACAAATGAGGAAACTGAATTGGAGAGAGTTTGAGTTACTTGGATATTGGACATGCAATATTTTGTACAGCCAGGATTTCAACCTAGTCTGTAATTTCAAAATTTATAGATTTTGATATTATTTTAAGTGCATGAGATTAGATTACTACAGGAGTAAAGGCAGTATTGTTACTTTTTGGGAAGTGATTTATCCCAGCCAAAGAAGAATATTAATAGTACTGTTTTCAGACATTTTTCCAAGTTCAAAAAAGAATGACTGAGAAGTTATGGAGAACTTTGATTCCATAGCTATCAGCTATAAATTCTTTTAATTATTGATAATATTGGGCTCTGAGAAAATAGATCAAGCCATAAGTGGACTACTGTGGACTTCATTAAACAAATAAAGGAGAGCTGATTAGTGAAAGAAAGCAATAGGAACTTTGCAAGTAATCACATAATTTCAAGTTTAAATTGGTTTGTGACAAGGACATTTATTTCAGAACTTATCATGTGGTTAAAAATAAACTTTGGAAACTATATGTTCCCTTTTATGGAAAGTTGAACAAATTGTGATACATGAAAACCCTGGAAAATTACATAGTCATTCAAAAGAAAGCATTAGATCTATGTCAATTGTCTGGGACAGAGTCCATGATTATAGTGAGGGAGAAAAGCAAGACACAGAGATGAATACATAATGTGATCCATGACTCAGGTTGGAGTCTCCAGGAAGCAGAAACTGAGATGGAGTTAATGACTTTAGGATATTTATTAAGGGAGTGTTTTAGAATCAACACTCTTTGGCATGGAAAAAAGCAAGATTGGGCAGAGGGTGAAAATCAACTGTGAAATGGGCCTGATGAGAATCTTGGCTGACCCAGGGAGATTGTCTAGGGATAAAGTGGGCCATTAGAATAATGTCCCTGACCTGGGACAAAATGACCGGGAAGTCATACTGTGACCTGGATCAAGCACTTACTTGATGTGGGCTGCTCAGGAAATAGTGTGATCTTGGGTGAGGTGTTCTCTGAAGGTAAGGCAATCCCAGAAGACAAGGAGAGCTGAAGGCTGCTGACAGCACCCCGGCTTCTAGGGCGTCATTGAGCGGGGATCTGGGTGGTGCCTCTACCCATCACAATACCTGAAGCAAAAATTACGCCCAGACTCAAAAGGGGCAAATGTATTTGTAAATGATTATATAAGCATGGGGAAAAGTACACCATGGTGATGGGGAAAGTAATTGGGCTGAGGGTAGTGTAAGGAATCAAAACAAAAAAAGTAAAAATATTAATAACAAAAAGGTAAATCTTTTTTAGGTAAAATTAAAAATATATTCATATAGTACTGAGAAAGAAATATTAAAGAATGGCCATTTGATAATGTTTCTCTAGGTTGTAACATTACCTGTCCATTGTGCATCTCTATACTATTTGAGTAAAATTATTTAGAAAATTTGAAAAATTATGATGCTATTAAAAATTGATAGCAAATTATGTCATTACTAGATATCCTTAAAATAAGATCTTAAATAAAGTTTGAGACTTTTAGGTCATGTAGAAAGATGTTCTAAAGCAAGATGATTTTTGACACATCAAAATTATAAAACCAGTCATAACCTCCCAAAGTTAAAGTTAATGAATTAAATCTTTGTATATAGCTTGCATTTATTCAAATATTTATTGGGGACTTTCAATAAACCAGGATCTGTTCTAGGATATTGGATTAAACCTGAAAAGAATGCAAACAAAAATTCCTGCTCATGTGGATTTCACATTCTATAGAAAAAAAAGAAAAAAAATAAGCAATAAGAACAATAAATGAGTAAATTCTATGATAGCTTTACAGTTGTTGAAGGCCAGTTCACAGGGAAACAGACTGTCAGACGGCAGCCCACCAAGGCTCCGCCATCCCTGGGATTCTCCAGGCAAGAACACTGGAGTGGGTTGTCAAAATAGATAGCTAGTGGGAAGCTGCTATAAAGTACACGTGAACTCAGCTCAGTGCCTTCTGATAACCTACATGAGTGGAACTGAGGGACAGAGGGAAGGAGGGAGATCCAAGAGGGAGGGGATATATGTACGCATATAGCTGATTCACTTCACTGTACAGCAGAGACTACCACAACACTGTAAAACAATTATACTGCAATAAAAAGCAAAAATTAAGTTAAAAATAAAAAAATTCTAAGTCTGAAAACTGAGTCAGGTCTGGAATCTGGGTAAGAAAAAGATGGAAACTTTTTTTATTAGATTAACTGCCTACAGGCTTCTGATCATCTATCCTTTATTTTTATTGTGCAGCTTGAGCACAACCTTTGTCGGCTGCCCACATAGAACCATCGCTCTAGCTCTCTGCAGGTCCTCTTCTGGCCTCCATTCCCATGTTTATGTTCACTATACTAATTGCCCTAATGGGCACACTGTCACCTTGCCTCTATTAACGAGAGATCCTAGGAGTCCCACAGCTGTCAGTGAGCCCAGTTACTAACAGTTATCTCCTAGTGTTATCCCTAGCCTCTAGAGAACATCTCAGTAATGCTTATACTCCTCTCACCAACATATTCCTTATTCTTTTGGTAAGTGGAATCTTCTCTCTTGGAACATAGTAGTCTGGTAGGTTTTCTGACCTACTCAGTGTATCCACTCAGACATGCCTATCTCTATGAGCTCTTTGATCCCTCTGCAGCTCTAAGCTACAGCAGTTCTGGCACTTCTGCCTCACAGAGTATCGTCCACCACTTTCTCTAAGCTTCAGGGAACCACCCTGTTTGCCCTCCTCCCAGGGTTTTGCATGGGTTTTAAGTCCTGTAACCTAAGAAAGTGCTCTCACATCAAAAAACTCTCATATCTGACATCCTTAGAATGCAATCCCATGTATACTCTCCTGGATCCAGCCAGTACAAATTGGCTAGCTCTTCCTTCAGCTTACAGTCCCATTGATACTTTAGAGTATTCAGCACTTCCCCAGATGAGTTAGTTGGTGACATGACCATAGTTGTTGGCTTAGACCAGGAGAGAGGGAGGGAAAGAACTGGAGGCATATCTTGAGAAGAGCACATTGTCTTGCAGAAAAGACACCTCACACAAAGGTAATCTAGCCTATTAATTAACAAGGAGAAGTGTCTTACTTTGATGGTCTCAGAGGGTTCAGGAGTATCTGGAGATTTAATGTGTAGAAGCTCTGCAATCCAGACATCACATCCCAGTTTTCAGAGTTCTACTCCTTCCCAACCGGGAACCTGACTTTGCCACAGCAGACCTCCTAGAGTAGAGTATTATACTTTCTGAAGAGCTCTGTGTGTTCAGGTGCTTGGTCATGTCCACCTCTTTGTGACTCTGCAGACTGTAGCCCACCAGGCTCCTCCATCCATGGAATTCTCCAAGCAAGAATACTGGAGTGGGTTTCCATGTCCTCCTCCAGGGGATCCACCTGACCCAGGGATCAAACCTGTATCTCTTACATCTGCTGCATTGGCAAGTGGATTCTTTACCAATAGTGCCACCTGGGAAGGCATCACCAACTCAGTGGACTTGAGTTTGGGTAGACTTCGGGAGCTGGTGATGGACAGGGAGGCCTGGCATGCTGCAGTCCATAGGGTCTCAAAGAGTTGGACACAACTGAGTGACTGAACTGAACTGAAGTGTCGCCTGGGAAGCCCCCCAACCCGGCCATTAAAAAAAGCTCTACTCCTTTTTAATGAAAATATAATACTGAGTCACTCTCTGCTGGCCACAGGGGATGAATTATAAATTAATAGTAGACTGCAAGAGAGAAGGAGGTAAAGAAAAGGCCAGTCATGAGGATCTCTAGGTGAGACATGCTGATGGTATGAGCCAGAGTGTGAGTAGTTAAGGTGCTAAGATCTGATTCTTGATATATTGTGATAATGGGGCAAATAGGATTTGCTAATGATTAGATGTGGGTTATGAAAGATAAAGAAGAGTCAAGAATGACACCAACATTTCTGATATGAGTAACTAGAGTGATGTAGTTGCCATTAATTGAAGGTCAGTTTTGGTGGCATTATGAAAGGTTTTAGAAAAGGCAGAGGAACCAGAGATCAAATTGCCAACATCCGCTGGATCATGGAAAAAGCAAGAGAGTTCTAGAAAAACATCTATTTCTGTTTTATTGACTATGCCAAAGCCTTTGACTGTGTGGACCACAATAAACTGTGGAAAATTCTGAGAGAGATGGAAATACCAGACCACCTGACCTGCCTCTTGAGAAATCTGTATGCAGGTCAGGAAGCAACTGTTAGAACTGGACATGGAACAACAGACTGGTTCCAAATAGGAAAAGGAGTACATCAAGGCTGTATATTGTCATCCTGCTTATTTAACTTCTGTGCAGAGTACATCACGAGAAACACTGGACTGGAGGAAACACAAGCTGGAATCAAGATTGCCAGGAGAAATATCAATAACCTTAGATATGCAGATGACACCACCCTTATGGCAGAAAGTGAAGAGGAACTAAAAAGCCTCTTGATGAAAGTGAAAGAGGAGGGTGAAAAAGTTGGCTTAAAGCTCAACATTCAGAAAATGAAGATCATGGCATCTGGTCCCATCACTTCATGGCAAATAGATGGGGAAACAGTGTCAGACTTTATTTTTTGGGGCTCCAAAATCACCACAGATGGTGACTGCAGCCATGAAATTAAGAGATGCTTACTCCTTGGAAGAAAAGTTATGACCAACCTAGATAGCATATTCAAAAGCAGAGACATTACTTTGCTGACTAAGGTCCGTCTAGTCAAGGCTATGGTTTTTCCTGTGGTCATGTATGGATGTGAGAGTTGGACTGTGAAGAAGGCAGAGCGCCAAAGAATTGATGCTTTTGAACTGTGGTGTTGGGGAAGACTCTTGAGAGTCCCTTGGGCTGCAAGGAGATCCAACCAGTCCATTCTAAAGGAGATCAGCCCTAGGATTTCTTTGGAAGGAATGATGCTAAAGCTGAAACTCCAGTACTTTGGCCACCTCATGTGAAGAGTTGACTCATTGGAAAAGACTCTGATGCTGGGAGGGATTGGGGGCAGGAGGAGAAGGGGATGACAGAGGATGAGATGGCTGGATGGCCTCACTGACTCGATGGGTGTGAATCTGAGTGAACTCTGGGAGTTGGTGATGGACAGGGAGGCCTGGCTTGCTGTGATTCATGGGGTCGCAAAGAGTCAGACACGACTGAGCAACTGAACTGAACTAAACTGAACTGAAGAAAGGTGTTCAATTTAAAATAATTTCAATGCAATTTTCAGGTTGTTACATGTAACAGTTCAGATCTTTAGAATATAGATGTAATTTAAAACCATGAGATTATACATACTATCAGGTATATAGACAGCTAGTGGGAAGCCGTTGCAGAGAACAGGGAGCTCAGCTCGGTGCTCTGTGATACCTAGAGGAGAGGTATGGGGGGCTGGTGGGAGGGAGGTACTAGAGGGAGGGGACCTATATAATACATACAGCAGAAACTAACACAACATTGTAAAGAAATTACACTCCAATTCAAGAAAGAACTTATTTAAAAAATAAAATCATAATATTGGATGAGAACTGCAAGGGAGTGAGTATAAACAGATAAGATGTCTACACTTTGGATTACTGCAGTGTTAAGAGGTTAATAACACAGGAGGTAAAACCAGGAATATGGTTTCCTAAAAGCTGTGTGAAGAAAATGCCAAATGCTGCTGATGAGTCAAATAAAAGTAAAGCTGAAAACTTCGGATTTAACAAGGTGCAAGTCATTAGAAATCTTGACAAGAGCCTAGTTGGATTGCAGTCATTTCAGTAGATAAAAAGGATATTGTGACACTGCATATACACCATTCTTTCAAGAAATTATGCAGCTCAATTCCAGAAAAATAAACGACCCAATCAAAAAATGGCCAAAGAACTAAATAGACATTTCTCCAGAGAAGACATACGGATGGCTAACAAACACATGAAAAGATGCTCAACATCACTCATTATTAGAGAAATGCAAATCAAGACCACAATGAGGTACCACTTCACACCAGTCAGAATGGCTGCGATCCAAAAGTCTGTAAGCAATAAATGCTGGAGAGGGTGTGGAGAAAAGGGAACCCTCTTGCACTGCTGGTGGGAATGCAAACTAGTACAGCCACTGTGGAGAATAGTGTGGAGATTCCTTTAAAAATTGCAAATAGATCTGCCTTATGACCCAGCAATCCCACTGCTGGGCATACACACCGAGGAAACCAGAATTGAAAGAGACACATGTACCCCAATGTTCATCGCAGCACTGTTTATAATAGCCAGGACATGGAAGCAACCTAGATGTCCATCAGCAGATGAATGGATAAGAAAGCATAAGTGGTACATATACACAATGGAGTATTACTCAGCCATTAAAAAGAATACATTTGAATCAGTTCTAATGAGATGGATGAAACTGGAGCTGATTATACAGAGTGAAGTAAGCCAGAAAGAAAAACACCAATACAGTATACTAACACATATATATGGAATTTAGAAAGATGGTAATGATGACCCTGTAAGTGAAACAGCAAAAGAGACACGGATGTATAGAACAGTCTTTTGGACTCTGAGGGAGAGGGAGAGGGTGGGATGATTTGGGAGAATGGCATTGAAACATGTATACTCTCATGTAAGAAATGAATCGCCAGTCTATGTTTGATGCAGGATACAGGATGCTTGGGGATGGTGCAGGGGGATGATCCAGTGAGATGATATGGGGTGGGAAGTAGGAGGAGGGTTCATGTTTGGGAACGCATGTACACCCGTGGTGGATTCATGTCAATGTATGGCAAAACCAATACAGTACTGTAAAGGAAAATAAAGTAAAAATAAAAATTTTTTTTAAAAAAGGATATTGTGACACTGCATATACACCATTCTTTCAAGAAATTTTTCTGTCAAAGGAAAGAATAAGCGCCAGGTTGGCAGGGAGAGTGGAATTACATCTACAGATAGATATAGATGGATATCAATGCATTCTGATAAGATGAGTGTACGGACATACACAAAGGTTAGAATCTACGGACCTGTCTTCATCTTAATGAAGGTGTGGAGACCTTCATCAAGAGATGACCTAACTGTATAGTTATCCATGTAACCATAGAGTTTTTGATTTTTTTCTTAATGGCCAAAAGTCCTTACCACTAATTTATGGGCTTCTGTAAGGGGTAAACTCAAATACATGGCAGGCACCTCTAGTTTCTGTTTCTCCCTCTCCACATAAAATAAATGATAATTTCCCATAAATAATCAAATAACCAAAGTTTTGGCACATATATCAGCAGAAATTGGTCACGAGGTTGTACTAGGAGAAGTAATAGTAATGGAAGCTTGCCATCTCTTCCCAAACCAATTAGTGGTAGAAATAAAACTGCTCTGACTACAACCCTAGGATTGCCCCTGGCAGCTTCTTTCAAGGCTTTCTGGACCTTTCAGCATCATTATTTCTGTGGACCACTCAGCAGTTTAGGAATACCCTTCCTTTTGGGAATTCCTGTCACAATCTCCCTTCCTGATATCTCTTTCTGAGTCACCTTCCTTGTCTTCTGAAGCTCATCTGTCCCTTAAATACACTGTAGGCATCTCTAAAATTTTCTACTAGATCTCATTCCTATTTTATTCTGTGACAGGGATCTGAATCTTAAATGCCCTCAAGGGACAGAATGTGTCTCCTTCCTCCAAATCATCTTCTCCCACATACATCAGAGGGACTTCTTTAAAACCCAAAAAGCTGATAGTAAACATCCCATATTCAAAACACCGAATGACCTCTTTTTACTACTGAGCAGTCTTTTTTGACTTAGCATAAGGTTGAACATTGTCCATCACTTCTTTTCTTCTTAGGCAACCCTTAGCTGGAACCACATTTATTAACACGTCAGTTGTGGGTTCTGATATACACTTGTGTTCCTTGGCTTCCCAATATTCTTTCTGCTCTTCTTCATTTGTTAGTCAGTCCAGTTCAAAGAAGCCTTCTTTCCTGAGGGCTTTCTGAGAAGCATCTCAGTCCTTCTAGTTGCCCAGTTTTCCCTGCTTGCTGTCGTGACACTGAGTGCGTGTGTGCTTAGTAATTCAGTCGAGTTTGACTCTCTGCGACCCTATGGACTGTAGCCCACCCGGCTCCTCTGTCCATGGGATTTTTTTCAGGCAAGAATACTTGAGTGGGTTGCCATGCCCTCCTCCAGGGAATCTTCCTGACACAGAGATCGAACCCACATCTCGTGTGTCCCCTGCGTTAGCAGGCAGATTCTTTACCAGCTTAGCCACTGGGACACTTTGTTTATCATACTTCCAATATAGATATTTTCATAGTCTGTTTTTGTGTTACACGTTACCTATTCATTTAAATTCTTCTTAAAAAAGAAGTGAGATAATTGTCACTAAATTTGCGTGTGTGTGTATGTGTGTGTGTTTTTTTTTTCCCTGAGTACTCTCTATTAGATTATTAACTTCTCCAGGGCAGTTTTTTATTCCCTCAGTACTTCATACTGTGCTATGCATATATCTGGTGTTAAAGAAATGTTTATTCAATTAAAATATGACAGGGAATAATTGAGGCTAGAAAGGAAAAGTGAATGGCCATCAGCTTAATAAGGAGATGCCACTACAATGTGAGTTCCAGAAAAATAGGAATTTTAAACTGCTTTGTCTTTTAGGAGTGCTGTTAAAATTCATTGAATAAAAAAGACTAATATAGGAGATTTCACGCTTTTATTTCAACACTTAACCTTGAACAACATAGAAGAGTCATATGAAAGGGTTTGCTACAGCCCAATTCAAATGCACTTTTCAGAAATGGTGGCTACTTTTCTAAGGTTTTTACAGTCAACCTTAAAAAAATCTGAATATACGTAAAGGAGAAAAATGTTTTCCCAAGCATAATATTACAATAAAATAGTCATTCTTCTTTTCATCAAATTTTTAGGTTTAAAGAATGCTCCTTAATTCTATTCAATTTTTATATCAATCACTCTTGTGCTGAATATTTTTAAATGAATATGGCACTTTTGCATGGATCCATAAATAAACAAAACGTGCACAGCTTTGTTTATGTTAGGAACCTTCTGCTAAGTGTTGCTTCTATTTATTTACTTTTAAATTATGCCAGATTTTTGCAAATTTGAGTCAGTCTGGGGATCAACTTGAAATTTTAAAGACTGGCTATTTACTTTGTTTCTCATACCTCACAAATATATTAAAGTAATAGTTTTAAGGGCCAGCAGAAGTTACAAGAGGAAATTATTCATGATGGACTTAGTTATGGAAATAGATGTGATATACCATTTCTCTTTTTAATTTATTTTAACTTCCTCATTCTCTTTGCTTTCTCCTCTTATCCAGAGTTTTTAGCCCCATCCCTTAGCTTAAGCTCAAATATTACCTAATTTGCATACCTAAATGCTGAGTCATTTCAGTCCTGTCTGACTCTTTGTGACCCCATGGACTGTAGCCTGCCAGGCTCCTCTGTCCATGGGATTCTCTAGGAAAGAATACTGGAGTGAGTTGCCATTCCCTCTTCCAGGGGATCTTCCTGACCCAGAGATTGAAACTGCATCTCCGACAGCTCCTGCTTTGCAGGCTTATTTTTTACTGCTGAGCCAGCTGAGAAGCCCATCTGATTTGTGTAGCATGGCACAATTTTGAGAAGAACTTGAAGGAGTCTATTAAGGATATGTTAATAAATCAAAGCTTTAACCAAAAAGCCATGTTGCTAAAAACAAGCTCTACTTATAGACATTCATAGCTGAAATTATAACTCACTAATTCACTCATCATAAAGAACTGGTGTCCATGAACTGACTTCCTACCATGTGTAATTTGGCATGATTCATGAGATTTAGAACTGGTTAGCTTTTCTTAGAGAGCAGAAGTGAGGTGATGGAGTCGTGTAGGGTAACAATAAACACTGATACTGGTCTCACCAACATTCATCTAATCCTCCTACTTCCTTCTTCCTCTTTCTTAATTGAACCACAATTATGTTCAGGTATTTCCTATCCTTCACACTGGCATGTGCTTCAGGATGATCTCATTTCTAGCTCTCTGGATTATTGTTATTATTTAGTCACTAAGTTGTGTCCGACTTTTTGCAACCCTGTGGACTGTAGCCTGCCAGAGCCCTCTGTCCATGGGATTTCCCAGATAAGAATACTGGAATGGGTTGCCATTTCCTTCTCCAGGGGCTCTTCCTGACCCAGAGATCCAACCTGCATCTCCTGCATTAGCAGGTGGAGTCTTTACCGCTGAGCCACTTGGGAGGTCCAGCTCTATGACCTATAAAACAAGACAATCTCACTGTCTTTGAGAGTGGTTCATTTAAGCGTGGGCATGCGACCTAATTTTGGTTAATGAGATCTTAGTGGAAGTCAACCTTAGTGCTTCTAGGAAATTATATCACTAGAAATATACACACAAAAAGACAGTCATTTTCTTTCCTTGATTCCTTTTTGTGCTTGGATATGATGACTGGAACTGCTGCAACAGTACCTATGAGGGAAGGCTGCCTGAGGGAAGAGCCAAGATGATGGGGATGGCGGAGTGAAAGAGTGGGAAGAACCTATACCACCCATGACACATTGAAGCCTCAGATTGTTCCTGCCTGGAGCTTGCGCAACCTGGGACCACCTCATTCAGGCCACTTTTGAGCCATTTTCTATTACCTGCAGTCGGTAGAAATCTAACAACTTTCCTTCTCTTTGTGGTTAAAGAAGAAAATTATGTTTTATATGTGAAAAAGACACAGATACCCGGATTCCTTTTGGAAGTACACTAGTGGCCATAACATAACTGGAGATTAGCTTTCAATGGACATTGATCAAGTTTTGGACACTTGAACTTCGGTACGGAAAGAAGTGTAATCAATTACTGCTGCCATTGGATAACAGAATTATTTCATTTTCCCTAATATAAGGTAGCCAACATTACAGGAATAGAATAGCTTTAAAAATAGAAACACTCAAAAGGAAATGCCATCAAATCATCATGCATTTTAAAAGAGCTAAGTTACAAATAGATTAAAAAAAAAAAAAAAACTGCTCTTCCTAGCAGTTCAACCATTACAAAGTGTTAGCAGCTAGCAGAAAGAGACTAGGGTGTGAACAGTGGCCTCCTCTTATAAAGAGTAGATTTTTCCAAAGAAAGAAATCTAACATTATTATGACTATCCAATATACATGACTGCTTGAGTCATTTTGTTAATTTTCAATTAAATACAGCTCCCGTTTTCTGTTTCAATGAGTTAACACAATTAAAATTTTCATCCTATTTGTAAAATAGTTTATATTAGAATGTGTTTTAGGATGAAAATGGGTCCACAAAAACGGGGTAAGGATAAACTTGAATATGATTTTAAGTTTAGTCTAGATATAGTGTTATAGGATATAATTTCAAAGATCGGATGCCAGATTTTAATGCTAATTAAAGTGGCTATGACATTCATTGCTCTATTTAATTGACTTATAGCTGGGATACTGACCAGGCCATTTCTGCTCCCTAGAATGCCTTTATGCAAATGAGACCAGGACATGGCTTGGCAAGCAGAGCAACGGGCTGGATTCCAGTCCCTACTTGTCCATTTGGCCGGCATTGTTGTGTGGTGAACAGCCAGCACAAACGTACTCAGGGGCCCTGGGTTGCAAATTCCAATGTTTAGGCGGACAAGTGTTAGATAATAAGGAGTGTAGAGAATGGGCAGACTAGAGACCCCATTTCTAATCATAGCTCCAGCTACTGTTTACAGGAGGGAAAGTAGACACAGTGTTTTCAGACCTCCCAAGTTTTGAAAGAGGCTGGAAGTCTAATTCAGTTTATTTAACACCATGGACCCAAGCAACATGTGTGTGAGGCCCAAACTGAAATTATGGACTAGATGCTTGTGACTCTGATTTAAGTGCATCACCACAGCTGCTTACTCAGATTCCATGGTTATCCTGATCCTGTGGGACTTGGGAATGTGTGAGCTCTTGGAGGTGATGGTGCAAGTGAGAGATGTGGGACAGAGGCTATTTGTCATCCAAGGTAAGATTCAGGTAGGAGAGGTCATAGAAATAGATATGAAGGGCGGGGGGAAAGGTAATAAATGTGATATTAACTCCGAAGAAGAAAGGAGTATATAAAATTAAGTACTACATGGGGAGGGGAGAGTTGTGATTTTCAGGTAGTTTGCTTTTTATAGTACTGTCCTACTAAATAGCTCCAACACGTTGCTAACATTAATTAAACCTCACAAACCCTTGAGATATGTAATTACTATAATTAAACTGATATTCCAGATCAGTAAAATGAGACTTAGAATGCCCAAGGTCATAGTGAGATTGTGTGGCCCAGTTTGGCAGACAAACTACATATTCTTATAATGTATTACTTTCCTGGAAAGGACTTTTCTAGCTCTCTCTTTCAATCTCTCTCTCTCTCTGTTTAGGTTAAGAAGATATAATGATAGGATAAATAAACTTGATCACTGAGAAGTTAAACCTGCAAGTTGATTAGGGAAGCTTAAGGACAATATGAAAAAAAAAAGCCTAGATGAATGAACAATTCATAGTTCTAAACATTTATAATATGCAAATTCCAATTAATTGCATTTGTTTAAAATATTTCCAGTTAAATTGCTAGTTTAGCTAAATGCTAAACTAAATATATCAAGACATCAGTGCATGTAAAGCTTTCTTTAGTTTAGAAAAGACTGACATTAGTTTGGAAAGAGAATACAACAGACAGACAGAAGGAACTCTTCTTGTTGCTATAACTACAACATAACAAAGCTCAGCACTGGGGAAAATAAAAAACAACACAAAACAACAAACCTTCCTGGATTGAACATTAATAACTCAGGGATATTATCCTGAATTTTTCCTCCCAACAGAGAAAGATAATAATCCCTTATGTTGTAAATAGTTAATTGAAGATAAACCAAACAATGGAAACCTACATTTTAAAAAACCAAGCATAAAAAAATTGGTTTTGATTTGAAATCTTAAGAGCAATGTCAGAAACTTGTGCTTTTGCAAATAGGGTCATTCAGGTTACACTGGAAGTCAAAAATCTCAAGTTCAGAAGAAAAAAATAAAAATCACATTTTATGAAAAACCTTTCTTGTATTTAAAATGGCAAATCAAAAAAATTCCATTAACATTATTTAATAGAGAATAGTTTACAATAAATTTAACTTCCAAGTTGTTTGACAGAGCTAAAAATGTATGATTTTTATAAGCCTCATTTTATGTCTCTAGAAAGTCAACTTTAGAAAGAACTTCATTATTAAAATTCTTTGAGTTTTTTGTTTGTTTTGAATAACTGGGCAAGTCCTATCTGTTAATTTGAAGATTCAGAAGCCTATTTATAAGATGCCAAGTTTCTGCATATGAATTCAGTTTCTACCTTTGAGCTCAGGAGCAATGTGATTACCTGAGTTACTGGGTTTGAGATTTTTACTGAGTAAGAGAGGGACTGAGAGAGGAGATTCTGTCACTTGCTTTCCAGCATTCTGTAAATCCCTGTCAGGTAACACTTGTGTGCAGAGAGAATAGCGGAAAGCGCATGGAATGCTGCTGCCGCATTCTGGACCGGTCTCTGGGAAATAAGGATCCTGTGGCAGTCCTTGCTGCCGGACCTATAGGAAGTATTTTCTGGTCAACTCATAACTGCCAGTTTCATCGGGTTCCTAAATTATCGGAAATAATCATCTCTTATCCACTTTAAGAGATACTAATAACTTTCAAGAAAGCATACAGATGGCTCCATGCCTAAGACAAATTTTCCCAGGAGAAAGGTCAGTGAAGGGTGCCTGGATACTGCCAGGCAGAGGAAAGAGAGAACCCCCCCAAGAAGGAAGTTGGGGCTCAAATTGCAAATTTGTGTTTATATCTTTGAGTGTCTGGAAGCTACTCACTATGACTTGTTTTTTGTCTTTTTTAAACCACTATTTCCTTTGAAAAAAATCTGGAATGTTATTGCTTGGGATTTCTAATACTCCAATGGACAAAACATACCGAATATTTATGGTAAAATACAAGGAAGCTCATATCTTACAAAGATCAAGCCAAATTAAGGAGCCTTATGGAAGAAATGTTCTTCCAGAGATTTTCATTTTTAGCCTATTGTTATTTCATCTGTGTGGGTTTCTGCATTTGGGGACAACTCCTATTATCCTGCCATGCAGTATCAACCCATGGACTATACAGTCCATGGAATTCTCCAGGCCTGAATCCTGGAGTCCGTAGCTGTTCCCTTCTCCAGGGGATCTTCTGAACCCAGGGATTGAACCCAGGTCTCCCGCATTGCAGGCGGATTCTTTACCAGTTGAGCCACCAGGGAAGCCCAATCATTTTATAGAAATGAGAATTTATATAACGAGAAGGAGTGAAAAAATAAGAAATGGCCTAGACCAAATTAAGTTTTGCAAAGAACAATTCTAAAAATTAACGCCCAAGTTAGTGTTTGGTACAGACTGTCCAAATTGTATGTAAAATAAGTGAATGTGTGTCCTGATTAGCAGAGTTGATTAGAATATGCTGCTAATGAGGCCAAGGTAATGGGTTTAACCCTGTGAACCTATTATTTTCATTATCCTCAACAGTCACAGATTTTATCCCTAACAGTGGTCAGCCATTCCATAAATGCTTCCTGTTAGTCATTAAGAGGACAGGGCAACAGAGTGTAGATAGCTTAAGATAAATTTATTATTGCTAGAAAACAGCTCAAAGCACATGACCTGTGGTTGGCAGGTTAAGAGTGCCAGCTATGATAATGATGTATAGATATTTAATTAAAAGTGAAAGAAAATAACAAGAGTGCAGAATATTGATTTTAAAGATTAATTTCATCAAATTCCACTTTGTTGAGTCACCATGAAAATCTCAGAAAATTTTAGTTCATTTAAGAGATTTAAAAGCATTATTTCATTATAATAGTTAATTATAAGTAAAATATATCATATAAATAATAATAACTTCATCTTAATGTTTTTTTATCAAAGAATTTGTATGATCATGGTAAGGTGATGTACATTTTCTGGGAGAATTGGATCTGCTAGAGTAGACAGTTCTTGCCAGCTGCAACATGAGATGAGATTGAAAACATGGGACAAATTAAAGAAGGGTTTTGGATGCCAGTTTATTAATTTTGCATTTTTATCCTACAGACCATGGGGGAACTTACTTCCACATATGCTACTTTCTTCAATGTGCTTGGCACAGAATGTAAGAACCTTCTGTGGGCCAGGTGATGTATGAGGTGGAACACAAAACTGATTGTGACATCAGACACAATCACTGATGTCAAGGATCTCCATCTCTGGTAAAGAAGATGGGTCAATAAAAATCCAAGGTAGCTAAAGTCAGAGAAGAATTAAAGACATTATTCCCTATTGTTTTATTGGCATAGTCCTCCTGTGAACGTGGTGGTTATTGTATTGTTAATTGCAGTATTAATTAATATGGAAAGAGGCAGTCCTCAGAGACTGTATGAACAGGAACTGGGAAGCTGGGTTCTAAGATGGGTGAGAGAGTTTCAAGCACTTTACCTAACCTGAACAGTGAGTAGATTTTGTGACTAACAGGGAACACATTATTGGTGGAGGGATTAAAGCTTACCTCCGGGTTTTGAAAATACCAGTAGACAAGCTGCTAATGCCTAAGATTTATCTCTAAGTCAGTTTATTTTAGATTTATGGTATTTCCTCTGCTTGTGTTACTTCTGTTTCTTTATTCTTTAATAAATTTTTGCTTGACTATTTTATTCATAGCTTGGCTGTTCTACAGGTATTTAAGAAAACATATTTTGTTCATAGTTGCCAAACTTTCCCCAAAATCATTAAGACTGCTTTTAGTGGTAATCTCTAAGGATGGTAATCAGCAAAAAAATGCTCGCAAGGGAATTGAACTCTCATGGTCGATTGAGGGTTGTGTGGGCCAACTTAACCTCTCTGGTGGGTTATTCTCCTTCCAGTGTTACTCTATTGGGAAACTGCCAGCTGTCCACCAAACTGTTTTTCTACTCCACAGTAATAGAGTTGCATCTAAGAAGTGACTGTCCAGCCCATCTCTGCAGCTAGCTGCGGCATGTGGCTGGTTCTTGACAATTGTCAATGAGCCGTGGTGCTGTGGGTTACTTCAAGATGAAGTGTTTAAGAAGGGATCAGGCCCCATTCTTGCCCTTCTGTTCATTGGATGTAGTTGATTAGTAGTCCGTCAGGGATGGCAAGGTCCTGTGACGGAAGGAAATCAGTCATAGAGGAGAGCCATCCTCTGATCTGCAATTCCCACAACAAATAAACAACAAATAGACATCTATGGCTTTTGCATTGACACATGCAATGTGTTTTAGAGATTCTGGATAATGATGACAATATTGACTATGATGAAAGCAGCCATGCTTTAAAAATATTTCATAGCACAGCACAAAATTTCTGCAGAGTACAGGACACTTTTTCAAGTGATTCGCAAGTTAATTTTTTCCCATGAAGATATCAGTGAAACACCCGTACTCCTACTGCAGATCACAAAACAGACAAAGCGGAGTAAAGGCACAAACCACTTCCAGGAAACTACAAGCTGTAGCAGACATTTTACATAGAGAAGGAACCTGAAGTTTTAGTACTTTATAGAACTATGAGTTCCAAAGAAAAGTTAATAGAGGACGAAGTGTTCTCAACAATTTACCTAAAAACTCTGACACATTATTCTGAAGAATACAACAAAGAATGTGGAATAATGTGAGAAATGGCAGATAGGCAAGTGGTAAAACTAGCCTATATAAAAAATAAAGGATATAAGATATTCTAGATCAGAAGAGAAATGTTGCCCTTTATCACATTTGGCTAAAGTCGCTCAGTCATGTCCGACTCTTTGCGACCCCATGGACTATATAGTCCATGGAATTCTCCAGGCCAGAATACTGGAGTGGGTAGCCTTTCCCTTCCAGGGGATCTTTCCAACCCAAGAATCAAACCCAGATCCCACATTGCAGGTGGACATTTGGCTAAGGATGTCATCACTTCCCTCAGTGCTTCCCTGATGGCTCAGCAGTAAAGAATCAGCCTGCAATACAGGAGATGCAGGTTCTATCCCTGGATCAGGAAGATCCCCTGAAGGAGAGCATGGCAAGCCACTCCAGTTCTCTTGCCTGGAGAATCCCACCGAAAGAGGAGCCTGGTGGACTACAGTCCTTGGGGTCACAAGGAGTCAGACTTGACTGAATCGACTGAGCACACACATGCACGTAATCAATTCCCTGCTGCTGCTGCTGCTGCTGCTGCTAAGTCACTTCAGTCATGTCCGACTCTGTGTGACCCCGGAGACGGCAACCCACCAGGCTCCCCCCGTCCCCAGGATTCTCCAGGCAAGAACACTGGAGTGGGTTGCCATTTCCTTCTCCAATGCATGAAAGTGAAAAGTGAAGTGAAGTCACTCAGTCATCTCTGACTGTTAGCGACCCCATGAACTGCAGCCTACCAGGCTCCTCCATCCATGGGATTTGCCAGGCAAGAGTACTGGAGTGGGGTGCCATTGCCTTCTCCAATCAATTCCCTAGTCGGAAGGAAATGGATGTTGTATCAGAGCTAGGACATATACTGTTTAAAATATATTCTGTATGTCATATGAGGGGCTTGTGACCATAGTTAAAGCTAAGGTTCTAGGATGCAGAGAGGGCTATTGGTTAATTAATTGTTAATAGTGAAACTAGAGCGGAGGTTATAAGCACAAAGCTTTGGAGATACAGGATTGGGTACCAATTTCAGCCTTGTTGTTGTTGTTCAGTCACTAAGTCGTGTCCAACTCTTAGTGACTGCATGGACATACTAACCTTTTGACCTGAGTTATCTGATATCTACAGGCTTATTATTTCCACTGAAAATAATAATAACTACCTCATAGGGTTATTTCAAGGACAAAGTAAACTGCAAATTGCTCCCTACAGTGTCTGACACAGATGGGTCATTAATAGTCACTTTTACTAATGATTAAAGCTAAGCGTTCTGAGTTTTCCCATTATAGTCTAGAAAGTAAAATTCTTTGGAATTTAGACCTTATTTTCTCTCATTTGTTTTCATTTTGAAAGAGAGCTTGAAGCATTCTGGAAAGGAAAGCAAGTTTGGCATAAGAAAGCATGATATCTTTATTTGATTTTTTATTTTTAATTTTTATAATGTTGTGTTGGTTTCTGCCATACAGCAATGGAATCAGCCATAATTATACATATATCCCCTGCCTCTGGAGCCTCCCTCCCCACCCCATATCTCTCCAGGTCATCACAGAGCACCAGACGGGGCTCCCTGTACTATACAGCAACTTCTCACCAGGTACCCATCTTAAACACGTGACACTGTATGTATATTGACGCTACTTTCTCCATTCATCCCACTCTCCCACTGTGTCCAAAAGTCCACTCTTTGTATCTTGTCTCCATTCCTTCCCTGCAAATAGGTTCATCAATACCATTGTTCTAGATTCCATATACATGCAAATATAGGATATTAGTGCATATATATGGAATCTTTGATTTTAAAAATTGTTTATTTACAAACTTCAAAACATCGATATTTTAAATATTTTGAAAAGATGTTTAAGAATCTATCATCTTTCCAGTAAAATGAGTATAGGCACTCATTAAAAAGGGCCTACATTTTGCTGATATACTTACCATGATGTTGAATTTAAAAAAAAAAAAAAGCAAAAGCAAAATTCTCTTCTTTGCTTTCACAAATCATCAATAAAAGTATAAAAATGTCAATGAACTTAAATAATAATTACCAATAACCATCTAGTTATTTTGTCTATAAATACCAAGTCACTGGTTTGATTGATTTTATAGCCAAATTTATTCTATCTTTTTAAATTACAAAACATACTTGTCAATGAGTCAGAAAACAAGCTGCCCCCTACTTCAATAGTTGTCCATTCTTGGTACAGCACTTTTATTTATGTACACCACAGTTGTTAACAACTTATCAATAATCAGTTTTCCAGAGTTGGCAGAATCTTTATATGGTCAAGGTCAATCTTGAAAATTCAAACACAAAGTGCTTTAAAATATCTTTTCAGCATTTTGTTATTATAGAAGAAACAGTTCATTATCATACGTTTCATCTTTCTCTGAAACTATATTATTGTATTCTAGAATACAGTTTTAACAGAGAACTTTATAAGATCAATTTAAATAATCTTTTTTCTTTCTTACTTTTGTGGCTTATTATTAACCATTTTTCTTTAAAACTATCCAAAAGATTCATATTTTATATGTTTCATATAAATATGAACATACTTCAATACTGGGATAGCATGTAGCCAGGGATATCTCATGTGCTTTAAGGCAGCAGTGAAAAAGTTAATTCATAGCTGCATTTATGAGTGAGTTTTATTTATTTTTGACCTATGGTAAAAAGATTTATCTTTCAATTACTAAACTATTTTTCCCAAGTGTCAAGAAGTCATACTAGTATAAAATAGATTAATGTAGCTATAAAAGTAGTTTTTGTTTAAGTTTGGAATTACAAATAGGGTAAGTTACAAATCAGATTTAATCATTGGAACAGTCAGATGGAACAGTAAAAGAATGTAAGGGGATGAGGAGAGAGAGACTGATTTTGAGCTCGGTCAAGCTCACTTTTTTTTTTTTTTTTAACATTCTAGAAGAGCTGGACAACCTGAACACCAATCCGTTTTCCCTTAAAGATTTAAATGATCATTTTTAAAGTCGTCTTGGGTACATCAGTAGTATTTAAAAGCCATGCGGCAGAGTGTGAAATAAGAGTATTTTTCAAACAAACACGACCTTTTCTGTTTCTTGTACTGCTTTCTCTACCCAGCCAGAAAACCCAGACAAGTTTATTTACACACACACCCGCACATGCACACACACACACACACCCACACACACGCAGAGTGAGAGAGTGGCGGAAACGCCCTCTTTCCATTCCTTCCAAACAATTATCTCCGAGAGTAAAAGAAAATAATCAACAGCCCTCTGTGCTGGGCGGCTGAGCCGGAGAGCCAGGCGCGAGGAGGAAGGGCGAGCAGCAGGCGAGCCGGGAAACGTGGCTCCTCCGGCGAGGAGAGGATTTGTGAAGGGGAGCGCCGGCCCGCGTGCGCCTCTTGTTCCCCGTGTAATTTGCAGCCAATCATCAGTAGGTGTCCGCGTCCCTGCGTCCTCCTCACCTCGGCGCCGACCACCCCCCGCCCCCGCCCCCGCCCCCGCCCCCAGCCTCCCACCTCCTCCCTCGCCTTTCTCTCCCGCTCCCCTCCCCCAGCAGCCGCACACAGGCACACACACAAACAGAGAGGGAGAGAAGGGGGGGCAGACGGAGAGAGGAGAGAGAAGAGACTGAGAGGAGAGAGAGAGAGGGGAGAGAGAGGGAGAGAGAGGGGGAGAGAGAGGAGAGACTCCCCGGCTCCCTCCCTCCCTCGCACACAGCGACTGGAGACGGACGGAGAGCAACGCGCTGGGAGAGGAGAGACCACCGAGAACAGCCCCGCGCTCTCACACATACACTCACACTCGGCTCTTTCCTCCCCCCCCACCTCCTCCTCCTTCCACCCCCACCACTAACACCATCTCCTCCTCCTTCTCTCTTCAACAAGAAAAAAAAAAGCCATTTACAGGTATATATTTTTTTTGATCCGCATATTTATTTATCCCCCCCTCCCCAACAGTTTGTTTACAAGTATTAAAGTTGTAATTGGGAGCTGCCAAGACACATCTGGATTTGTGTTTCTTTGTGTTAGGGGGTGATGTGCAACTAATTAAAGGCAGACTGGCAGCGTCTGCAAATTCTAAGGCTCCCCAAATAAAAAGAGACTGGTAAGTGATTGTTCTTTCTCTTTCTCTGGCTTTTTGCTCTTAAATGTTTGCTGTCCGTTGGGATTGTAAAAGTAGATTATTAATGCTGGACTCCAGCGATGAAAGGCGTCGCTGTATTAATTTATTAATTAATCTGCACCCGCCCCTCCTCCTGAATGTTAAATATGACCTTTGATCTCTGTGTCTCTGGTAGACCAGACATACAATATTAGGCATGTACAGTCACATTGTTTAAAGGCAAAACAGGATCATGAAGTATGATGTCTAATTTAGCTTTGGAATACGACTGTAGTTATTTGTGTGTGTTTTATTTTGTTTTTTAAAGAAAATCCAAACAATAGCTGTGGCTTAGATACCTTTTTCATGCTCCAGAGATGCATTGATTAAACAATAATGACCTGGATACTGGGCACAATCATTTTCTACAGTTTCTGGTGGCATTAAACCTTGAGGGAGAAGGGGGAGGTGATGGTAATAAGGAAAGCTTCTGTTTGGAGACACCACTCTAATACTCTGAAAAAGGGACATTAAATTATTTCTTTATTTGGAACAAGGTCAAAAGACTAAAATGTTGAAATTTTTCCCTCCACTCAATGCGCTGGTAGCTAATGCATGGTTGGCATAACTAGTTTTTACTGAGTAGCAGTTATTATGGTCTTGCAGTTACAATGTGATTCGCAGAAACTGAAGCTATATGCATATTCTTGCTGTGTCTTCCCCCATCGCCTTCCCAGCATCAAGAATATTTAGCCAGGAGCATTTTGGGGGCACCCTTTGTATTGCCTTCAGACCTCTGAAGGGAGCAGTTTTCCCTAATGCGAAACCACAGAGGTGGCTCCTGAGTGATTAGGGACTTGCTGTGATTGAAAGATGCCTGCTAGCTTCTAATCCAGCCTGGGGTGAGGTTCCTTATCTTGATTTACTTTGCCTAATAGGGATTTGTTTACATAAACCTCTCTTTTTTTTAGGGCGCCTTCTCATCAGGACTTGAAGTTTTTGCACTTGGAGTTTGGGCATAAATGGCTCATTAATCTAATTATAAGCATAATTGCTATAATTGATATCCATTTTGAACTGAATATTTGAGACTGAGACGGCTGGGCCCCCATTTGAAATTCCCTGAACTCCACATTCTAGACCAGTATGTGGGTTTCAGAAGATGTCACAAAAAGATATCTGTCCCCCCCCCAAAAAAAATCTGGAAACAAAGAAACTGGTTTTTTAGGTTAATATACACTTTACATTTTTGCTTTACTTCTTAAAAGGCTCTGATGCACCTCTCCCCCTGTAATAAACAACTAAAATACCTCTGCCTAAGCATAATAATGCCCTGTAAGCAAAGAGATAAATGCAAATACCCAGTTAATATTAAACTTTGCTCTTAAAGAGAGCTAAAGAAAAAAATCATCTTAATGACTATTTGTTCATGGAACACCTTAAATGATGTCCCCCTACTTTTACTCAATGTAAAAATCAGTGACTGGAGAAAGCCTCAAAGTCCATGCTTTCCTCTTGTCTTGGGAAGAGGCTGGAGACTCCATTAGGAATTATTGGGAATATTCTTAAAGTGACTACAGGCACTTGGTTTGAAAGCTATGACACGGTTTGCATTATTAAAAAAATGTTTTTTAAAAATCTCTAGTCCATCTTTCTTTTCTTTCTTTCTTTTAAACAAGTAGAACACCACCCTCTTACCCCCTCCAAGCCCCACCACCAAATGGCTTGTACAATTGAGACCTGTCCTTGGTCCATTGAATTAAGACCCTAACAGAGCCAGCTGTGCTGGGATTCAAACTAATGACCGCAGACACAGAAGGACACTGTGGCAGCTGGTAGTTCTTTTTTCCCTGCCTCTTTAGTTCAGATTGTATGTGGGCAGTCTCTTAGCTCTCAGTTGTATTGTGTTTGCTTACAGTTTATACTCGGATGTATTGTAGACTTTCTCAGTACTTCATTTGCTAATTTCCTGTTCATTTTCCTCATAGGGCCATAGCTGTTTTCTACTTTAGAGCATTTGCATGCCCAGGCAGCACTTGTTCACACATTTCATAGTGTTTAAATGCCCTCTGCTTATAGGTAGTATCGCCCTCCCACCCCTGATTTGCATGTCTTTAGCACTCCAATTGCCCTTTTCCCTCGGCATTTGTCACCCCCGTCTTTCCTCTACCCTGGGTATCCTGGCTATTAATACATTTTCTCAGGAGGGTTATAAGAATAGGGGGGAGGAGCCGTGGTGTGCTCTGGGGAGGGAGGGATCGGGGTTGGGAGCGTGGGGGAAGGATGGGAATGAGGGGGGGGGGTGTCACGTCTTGATGATTGTTATGCAAACGACCTGACGAAGACTGTGGGAGCTTTCTGTGTCTGCGGTGGGGTAGTGAGGGAGGCTGTTTATTTTTTCATCTTTTTCCTCGTGCATCTCGTTGGAATGACTTTCTTTATTTTAGTTGTAACAGTTGGAGGATAATGCAAAGGAAGACGCTGCCTGGGAATTCACCGTCTGTGGAAATGCGCCCCAGAGAGGAATAAAGCAGTCCTCACCTTGCTGTCCCCACCCGGACCCACTTTCCCCTCCCGCCTCGGCCCCCACCCCAACATCACCATCACCCCCTTCCCTCCCCCCCACCTCCCCCCCTTCCCCACCCAGGTGTCGGACCAAACGGTCCCCACTTCCACCCTGCACCCCTTCTTTCCCCCTTGCACCATGAACACCAATGTCTGCGTGGAGCCCGGGCCGAGCCCGGAGGCCCCGGGCTTGCCCAAGGAAAGCCACCTGCCCGAGGGGTCCCTGAACAGCCTTGTGGATTACAACTCGGAGATGGAGCGCTACCGCTCCTTTGCCACCTCCTTCTACAAGACCAACGGGGGCGCCTTCCCGCAGGCCGCCAAGATCGCGCGCATCACCACCCCCATCTTCCCCAGCAGCGCCGCCGCCGCCGCGGCCGCCGCGCGCATCGGCATGTCCCCCTGGAACTGCGACAACGCGGCCACCGCCGCCGCCGCCACCGCCATGCTCTGGGGCAGCGGCGGGGGCGGGGGCGGCGGCGGGGGAGGCGGCGGCGGCGGTGGGGGCGGCGGCGGGGGCGGTGGGGGCGGCAGGAAATCCTCCTCCGCCGCCGCCTCCTCCTCCGCCTCCTCCTCGGCGATCCTCCCCGCCGGCGGTGGCGGTGGTGGCGGCGGCGGTGGCGGCGGCGGCGGCGGCGGCGGTGGCGGCGGCAGGACCAGCATGCACCACCGAAACGACTCCCAGAGGCTGGGGAAAGCTGGCTGCCCGCCAGAGCCATCGTTGCAAATGGCAAATACTAATTTCCTCTCCACCTTATCCCCTGAACACTGCAGACCTTTGGCGGGGGAATGCATGAACAAGCTCAAATGCGGCGCTGCTGAAGCAGAGATAATGAATCTCCCCGAGCGCGTGGGGACTTTTTCCGCTATCCCGGCTTTAGGGGGCATCTCATTACCTCCAGGGGTCATCGTCATGACAGCCCTTCACTCCCCCGCAGCAGCCTCAGCAGCCGTCACAGACAGTGCGTTTCAAATTGCCAACCTGGCAGACTGCCCGCAGAACCATTCCTCCTCCTCCTCGTCCTCCTCAGGGGGAGCTGGCGGAGCTAACCCGGCCAAGAAGAAGAGGAAAAGGTGTGGGGTCTGCGTGCCCTGCAAGAGGCTCATCAACTGTGGCGTCTGCAGCAGTTGCAGGAACCGCAAAACGGGACACCAGATCTGCAAATTTAGGAAATGTGAAGAGCTAAAGAAAAAACCTGGCACTTCGCTAGAGGTCAGAGGAGATGATTTCTTGTTTCCCAGTCTACCCCCTTCCCTCCTCACTCCCCTCTCCTCTCCCCTCCAGGGCTTCTTGTCTGGCTTCAAGATGCAGTCCCCTTTTCCTGAAGCTTCATTCAGGTTGTAAGATACAGTTGGTGGTGGTTTGCGGAGGGCATGGCCTCTCCTCGTCCCCTCCCCACCTGCACTTCGCCTGGAACCGCCCTCCTGATGGGAGGGCGCCCCTCCTTTTTTTTTTTTTTTTTTAGCTCTAGGAGGAAAACTAATGTAATTGGTTTGAAAAATCAGAAGTTTCACATTCAGTATGGTCAAAAAATTCCCTAGGTGGTTTAAAATGACCTCTTCCCTCTTATTATTTTTAAAAGCATCTCTGCCCAAACGGTGGGATACATCACATTCTATATACTTATACTGGGCAAGAGAGACCTATTACTGACCCAGTTGTAACTGTGAGGACACAGTTTGTGGCACACAAGCCTACATTCCCTTTTACACACACACACACACACACACACACACACACACATACAGAGTGATCATTGAAACTAACATGCATGGATTCAAAAGGGGATATTCTAAACTCTAATTTTTTTTTCCTTACCATGACAAAATTTTTCTGTTTTCCATTTTATTTTCTGCATAGTTGGTATTTTTTCAGAAAGGGGAAATCGTAGAGAAAACTGAACACCACTTGCAGTTTTTTTAAGGAGAGATGACAATTTGTAGCAGGGGAGATGGTAATTTTATTTAAGAATTATTTTATTTATATAGTTTAGAAACTAAGGGTTCCTAAAACTCAGTTACAAAAAATATAAACTTGGGGTTCTGTGTTTAACAAAGTAACCACTATGTGGTCACAAAATCGTTCTATACATCAAGCACTGTTTTGGTTGATACACTATATGGTCAATGACAGTTTCTTTTCCTATGTGTGCTTAAAACAGTGTACAGATTATCACTAAAGTACTTGTTAAATTAGGCTTTCGGTTATGTTAAACAAAAAGATTGATGTGTTTGGTGGAAATTTCATACAGTGACCTGATCACAACAAAAGGGGGAAAATGGAAAATCAGAAGTAAATGCCTTTGGTGATATACTTAGTAATGAAATATGGACAGATAATCATATTTAGCCTCTTGATATAATGTACAGAGTAGATGGCTAAATGATCATATATAGGTGATAGATTTAGCATTAGGGAATATTCTATGGGCTGGACTGTAGGCTGAGAGTGGTTCTCACAAGTTCTCATCAGAGGGAAACCTGCATAGGAGTTTTCTCCAACGACTGGCCTTTGAAAGAAGAGTTAAAAATCTTTGCAGGTTTGGACGTAAATAAGATACAGATTTTTTTAAGTTTTATTAATATAAATCAAAGCAAATAGCACTTTGTAATTCTCCTCAAACAAATATTATGTTGATATCATCATTGATTATGATCAATTCCATAAAAATATTGCATTTATTCCTCCTTATAAGAGAACCCATGTCTGCTGAAAGTTTGACTTTATTCTAGAGTGGTTTATTACATTCCCTTTGGCAACTCTCCTTAAGCAAAGATAATAGCAATCATAAAGGCATGGATCATGTGTTTTCTTAGGTGGAAAAAATTTGTTTTTAGCTTTGAAATATCTTCTCTGGATTAATTTATTATAACTTCTTAAGGTCTCTAAGGCCCATGGGAAATTAAAATTCAGTTCATACTTAAATCTTCTGTTAATGCTTAGTCGATGAGCACTACCTGGCTTTAATTATTTTACCCTTGAACTATAGCATCTAGAATTAGAGAACCTAGAATTATAGATTTGCTGTGGTTAAGTGGACTTCATCTTTAGCTAGACCTATGTACTGCCTGCATTCCAATTTATTGTATGTAGTAGGTAGGACCACTGAATAATTCTGATTTATCTAGTAAACAACCTCTCTGAACAAGTTTAATGTGAATACCAGTAGGTTTTCTGCACAAGTTTCTATGCTGGTTTATTAGTCTAAACAAACTTCATAAGTTTCTTTTTTCTTCCTTTTGATAGTTTTCCCAACTTCTTGTGATCTTTACGTTCCTTAGCTTTTTTTTTTAAATCACAAAATTCTATAGTATTACCTTTTCTTCTTTTTAAAAATTCACATGCAAAAAGTTCTGTTGATCTTCGGAAAGTGGGATGTAGATGAGAGGGGAAACATATTTCTCTCTTTGTAGAGCTCTCTGAAGATGTTCTCCTAACTATATACCCTTTCCTACCAGAGGGCTGTTCTTGGTTCAAGGCTAAGATTATTAGTGGAATGCAATTTGGCAGAAAGAAAGAAAAAAAAATTAATTGGCTAAGATTCTATCTAGGTCACTTTTAAAGGAAAGGCAGCATGATTGCCTTAAGCACATGTGTAACCACACAGTTATGGTTGTAGGAAACCAGCTGGATGCATGTCAGAGTGACAGGGTTTACAGGACTGAACCAGAGCTGAAACAGTGGTTGCAGAATGGTGCAAAGTCCCCCTGCTGACCTGCCTCGCGCTCTAATTTGGTTTCTGTAACTTATCATCATCTGTGGAGATGTTTTAGATGTCAGATAGACTCCGGAGCTGAGGATAGTAATTTGGAGATTCATTATGGATATTACTTGTGGATTTCAGGTGTAAGTTCAGTAGCTAATATTTATTGGCTTTAAGTTAATATCTGGACTATAGTCATTGCTGATACTAGTATTTATCACTTCAAGTCCCACGTGCTCTTCTTTCCTTTGACTTATTCTCATGCCAAGGACTGGAGGCATAATCAGATTTTCAGGGTGAGTAAACTGAAATTAAGACAGACTCACATGGGTGTGTTGGGCCTCTTGCCCACATTTTTTAAAGCCTCCCCTCTGGCATTCCTTTTAAAATTGCTTTACTTATTTCCACATTTTCCTGATAAGTCTCATGTGAAGGGCATCTTAATTCCTTAAAAATTTATTTACAAAATCACCACTTAATAGTATTTCATATGATAAAAATGCACATAAAATAAATTTAGCTTTTTGGTGTTATTCTGTACTATATAGTTGCATATAACACTATTCGTTCAATCAATCGCTGTACTAAAAAATTATCACTGATTAGTCAAAGCAGTCATGCTGTATGCCCTGTGTGACAAAACTTACCTTAAAAACTTGTATCCTAAATGGTTACTATTAAGTTCTCAGATATTTTAAAAAACTTATCATATATCATAAGTTCTATGATAGACCTTTGTCTCATACAAAAGTAATCTCATACAAAGGTATTCCTTTAGTTTTCATATTCACAGCAGTTACATTTCTTATACCAAGATCTAACTTTTAAAAATCTCTCAACCTAATCTTACTCAAGGGAGAGTCGTCCCATGGGCCACGCCAGCCTCTCTTAGTCCCTGAACACTGTTCAGGTGACATGATTGATCTCTGTGGGACAGCATTAGAGACCACACAGATCTGGTTTCTCTCCCATTAGCTGATTTATGGAATTACATTAGTCAGCAGTGCCTCAGGAGTGTTCCCTGCCCCCACTCCTGGCTCTCTGCTGCTGGGTACACAACGCCACCGCCACCGATGCTTCCCCTGAGCTGGACAAGGGACTTAGGAGAGGCATGTGAGAGTGGAGAGGCTGAGAAACTGGAAAGTCAGGAGAAAGACAGTCTTTTTTCCCCTCTCTTTTCTTTTCTCTATTTTCAATTATCTGCTGAATGTACAGGCCCTAAATTATTTCCCACAAGTTAGGTCAAGCTCCCAAGGGGTCTGGTGGAAAACATCCAGGTATTGTCCTGCACTTGATAACTGGATTTAGAAGAGTATTTTAAAGGGGGATGTTAAGTTCTCAGAGCCCCAACCACACAAATGGCAGTTGTAAGAGTCTGGACAGAGCGGTGACTGCAGTTTGTGCAGGAAGGTGACACATGCTACCCAAAGAAATGCATTTGTTTATTTCAGTTCAGTTCAGTCACTCAGTCGTGTCCGACTCTTTGCGACCCCATGAACCGCAACACACCAGGCCTGTAGACACACACACAAAATAGTTGTGTCACTCAGATTCAGAATCTGTATGGTTAAATAGTGAAACTGGTCACCAGTTAAACATGTCATATAAGTTCTTGAAGTTGATGACCAAAAAAAACCTAGAGGTAAAATATGAACATTTCATATCTTAAATTGTGATACATAGTGGTTTATCTTTTTACATAGTAATTCAAAAATGGGTTTTCAGATTGAAGAGTCAGAACCGTGCCCGTATAAAAACAAAAATATTTTTGATTGGAAAATGTAAATATATAACTATTAAAAGGAAAGAGGAAATTTTTCAATAAATTCAAACAAAATGATAATATCTTAACACTGGAATGTAGTATAGAAACAACATAGAGAAAAGTTGTAGAATTTCATAAATGTTAAGAAAAAAGCACAGAAAAGTTCAGCTTTGGCTGAAGTCAGAAAATAGCCAAGGCAGCAAAGTATTATACAAGTCCAGTGAGATTCTCTTTCCATCACTAGGTTTAGTACAAGGTAGTCAAAGTTATTTTGAAAGAATCACACATTTAAAAATAATTCCTAAATGAAAATAATTTCCTTTCCTATCCAAACATCACGTAAATTCTAAGCAATCTTTTGGATGGCAATTAGGAATAGTAAAATGAAAAAAATTAAAAGCATTTGTAAATTATTTTATAAGAATGTTTGAAATTCAGTCAGCACCAAGGAAAATTTTTTAAAACAAATCAGAAGCCAATAAGAACAAAAACAAACTTTAGACTTTAATCATATAAAAATATATGGATATTTTAAACAAGAATGGAAAGTGTATCCAGTGATGAAGTAGATAAAAATTACTTGATTTTTAAACTTTTTAATTAATTGATTACTGAAGCATTGTTGCATATTTTTGTTAGTCAGCTGTTTTTGGGTGAATAGTTAAGATTTTGGCACAGTTCAGACTTACAGATTAACAAATACAGGACAATTTATAAAAGTAGCCTGTAAGACTGAAAATTGAAAGGTATATCAAAAGTGATGGGTGTTTCATCCGTATTTGTTCTAGAGTACATAGTTGGAGATTGAAGATCTATGTCGGGGTGACTGTGAAGACGCTGGTAGAATATTCCTTCTGGATATAAACATAAACATTATTGGAGTTTTCCCCAGGAATAGGTTTTAGTGTGTCTTTTAAAAATCTCTTCTGAAGTAGTTGGTGCTCCTAGAACTTACTGTTCAATCTGAGTTGGTCAGATTGGTCTTGTATTCGTTTACTTTTACTAGAAAACAATTCAGTTTTGATTTTTGCTTTGGAAAAACATAACAAAATGTCCTGCTATCCAAACATTTCACAAGCATGGATATGCTCAATTTCTTATGTTTATTTTTATTCAAATTATACAAAATGTTTAACATAAATTCATTCATCATATATAAAAATCACTACTTAAATCAATAGGTTAAATTCAAGATTTATTGAAAGGCCCATGTAAATATGCAAGTTGGAGAAAGGACTACTTCTCTTTTAGTTTTCCTCTTATTTTTAGACTAGTTTTTAAAAAGTAATAATGAACCCAAAGTAATGGTAAATTCATTTTATAAGTGTGATTTGTTTAGTCACTGATTAGAATATCAGATGATCTTGGTTGGGGAAGCAGAGCACTCTAGAAAAAGTTTTTTTTTTTGTTTTTTTTTTTTACAAAACTTGTTTTTAAGAAAGTACTTGTACTTTTCTGGTGGGATTGGTATAAGTTGTGAGGATTTTTGTGCATATATAATTTAATTTCTTTATTTGTCCTGCAGTGCTTCTGTTCATTCTTAATATACTTTTTTCATTGAGCATTTATGCTGTTATCCTTAGCAGTTTCAAATAATTGGAGGAGGGGCACACGGGTGGTTTTATCCCTCAGTCACATCTTGTTCCATCACATGCAAACACCTGTCCTGAAATTGAATTATTCTGCGGGGTAATCGAAAAGCCTGCCTCCATCCGGCATCATATGTTTTCTGTTGTTTATTGAGTTACGTTGCACCATACTTCAGATGCGACAGCCATTTAATAATGTTGAAGACTTAGCTCTGCAGGGGCTAAAAGGATCCCAGCAGGCTTGTTAACTTCTACTCTAAAACATTAGGAAAAATATTTTTTCCTCTGTGAAACTTTAGGGCTTTCCCTTAATTTATTTTAAGAACATGAGAATCCAAAGCCAGATATGAGAGTGAGCCTGTGAAAATCTCTGTTTCTGTTTTTTGATATTGAACCCCTTTATTTCATGGTATGTTTCTTACTCAAAAGACAGTGGCAAAGCAAACAACTGCTTTTTCAGAGAACTAATGACTAAAGATAAATTTCTTTGACTGATACAAAACCAAATATAAATCCTATTTAGAAAATATACTACTAGTTTCTTGGCTTTTCATTTCTTTTATAATTAACTTTGTATTTGGGCCACGTCACATTTAGGTGATAGGTGGTGGGGGAAGCTACCAGTTTCAGGTAACTTACCAGTGGAACTATGTTAGCTCCATCAGCATAACTTCTCTGAACATTTCCTCAACTGTGAAATGGACATAACAATATCAACCTTCGTTACAGCTCTTTGATACTGTATGTAGATTCATATTCTCTGCATCCTGAAAGATGCTATATGATTTCTCATTCCTAATGTAAAGTCATCAATAAAAAGTAGAGAAGATGATTATATTTACACCAGCAAGTACACCAGCAAGTTATTTGTTGTTTTCAGGAATTAAAGCCTAGATAGATTATTTTGTGATTTTGAGTTTTCTGAATATTTGTTTTAATCATACAGTTCACTAAAGCTCTGGCTTGATTTCACTTGAAAGGGGATAAACCTGATAAACAAGTTTCCCTTGTTCTTATACCTGTATTGTCAAAAGCCTGGGAAATCTGCGCAGGTTACCTAGTGACCTTTGTCACCACGGTGAGCCAATTTGGATAATTTAGTGCTCTTCCTCCTTCCTCACCAAAGGCACACTACTGCCATTACGTTCTATATCTTTTAATAAGATTGTGTGTGTGTGGGGGGGGTGTGTTTCACTTTACCAACTCAGTACCTTTGTTTACCTATTTGTCTTTATTGGGGCAGACACAGGGAGTTGTTCTAAATGTGCATTAGTGAGTTTAGGAAAATCATTGTAAGAAATGGTTAAATGCTTATCACAAATTCTGATTAGAGAATGTATTTAACAAAAACTGAAAAATTGTAGAATTACTCTTGTTTCAGAAGATAGGGTTGTGTGTGTACGTATGTGTGTGTGTAGGAAATTAAACAGGTAGATAAACATTTTGAGATTAAAAAGTGAACTGACTGTGTAGAGCTTTTTCTCTTATTAAGAAGAGAGCATTTATGAAATGAAGAAAGTGAGCAATAATAGAAAAGGCTGGTGGTTTTCTGGGAGAAAATAATGTTAAGTCTTAAAATATTTGAAATACTAACCAAGAAAGCTTTAAAAACAAGGGAGAAAGGAATATGCAAGCAGGCTGCAATGCAGTATCTAGAAGGAGTTTTGTAAAGACAGGATATGGATGTCTGCTTTGCTTCAGCAGTTATAGAAGTTTTGCCGAGAATGCAAACTATAAAGAGGGGAAGATAATGTTTTCATACTTGACTTAGTACATTTGGTTTGGAAGTCAGAGCTAAGTCTCAAGTTCACTGGAGTGGCAGCTGACTCCGAGACAAGGAAAAACAGATTGTGTTTTAGATGATGTTATTATATTTACTTATGCCTTTGAAACATTTGGTAGGATAATTTCAGAGTGTAAGTGAAAGGAGACATCCAACATGGGTGGAAAACGGGATCCTACTTGGGTCTCATTTTCATCTAAGTTCATGTTTCAGAGGACATTCTGGAGCAAATGAACAAAAGTGTCAAAAGTATCGGGGAAACTGGGCTGAAAGTGCTGTTTCTTGCTCAAGGACTTAAAAAAAAAACAAAACAAAAAACCTCTGAATGATTGATTGTATCAAAAGGATAGAGATCAAGTAGGATGAGAGAAGAAAGGGATAAATTTATAGATCAGGAAGAGTCATGGGCATTTCTGTATAGTTCAGCAAATCTGGCAAATTGCAGAGAAGATACATTTTCTCTAAAACTTTACAGAGTGAAAGGAGATGAAATGAATTTTTTAAAGAATAATAGACTCGAGTTTAATTGTGTGGAAATGATGATTTATGAGTGACAGTGAATCGGTGGCAGATAAATAACTGTGCTGGGGGAAGACTTCTCTATGGTAAATGTCTTATTTATAGGTTAAATGAGGTCAAGGTTGGTTTTAATGGAGTCAAGAACAAGTAAAAGAGATAAAATTCTCAGTTCTACGTAGATGGATGTGAAGTGAGCTGTGGAATCTTCTAACAAACCCTAAATATGTTGTATGCTCTAATTTTCACTCCTGAAAAGCAAAATAGAGAACACCAGCCTTTAAAATTCCAAAGCCTATAAATGTTGGATCTTCTATATAAGGCTGCTATCTATCTGTTGTTAAATGCGTTTTGATGTGGAGTGGTTTTCGGTTTTCCTCATGGGGTGCTCTTCACATGTATATGTTATTTGTATGGCCTGCACTGCTAGATAACGCATTGGTAGCCTATGAGACCAGTGTGTTGGCTTATGGCCAGCATTTTTAGAAAGTAGAATAGAGTGGAGGAGAAAATATATGAGTGCATCACATGTAGTAAGAGCACATGTTAAGCTTCTGTTTTAATTATGTATGTACACATAAATGTGTGTGCATGTTCCAGGGTGCTGTGTGAAATGTATTTCTAACTTGGTTGCAGTCAAAAAAGTTTGAAAAACTCTAATAACAGCAACAACTCTACTGAACAGATATGTAGTGAGGAAAGAAATTATATTTGTAAATGGAATGATGTTAACAAGATAAAGGGTAACATTTAAATGTGTTTCTGTAAGTAGTGTGTTTTCTCTCAGGCAGGTCTGTACATAAGAGGTAGATTTATAAATTCATGGTGTATGCTTAACATATGGTAAACCCTTGATAAGTTCCATTCAGAATATCTTTAGGTAGGATTAGATGGTTGGATGGCATCACCAACTCGATGGACATGAGTTTGAGCAAGCTCTAGGAATTGGTGATGGACAGGGAAGCCTGGCGTGCTACAGTCCATGGGGTCACAGAGTCAGACATGACTGAGTGACTGAACTGAACCGAGGAACTATTATTTTTCTAAGATTTGTAAGCAAGCGCTGTGAAACACGTATACACATATATACACCTTGGCTTAAAGAACTCAAACTTTTCTTTGTTTCTAATTACCTTCTTAAAATACCCAGGTAACTCCATAACTCTACATCTTACTCTTTCATCCAAGACACTTAGCTTCCTAATTACATTCTTTATTCTCAGTCCACAAAATGGACACATTTCAAAGATATGATTGTAATTTTAGAAAACTCTGAATGCAGTCTCACACCTATTTAAAAGCCTTGAATTCCTTGATTCATCCTTGGCTTAGTTCTTCCCAGATCTAGATAAGAAACACATTGTGCACTTGTGATTTCTACTTAGCTACCTCATGTGGTTATGTGGTTATGTGGTATAGTAGATATAGTATTATCTTCTATTAATACTCTAGAATTTTTCAAGGAATAAGAAAAGACAAGAAATACTTGCCTTGAATATTTGAACACAGTGAGAATCTACAGTATGACTTGTTACTTCAAGTGTATTTTATAGAATACTGGAAACCTTTGTATGACCTGAATAAGGGAAAGGGCCATATTGAAAGGAAGAAGTAAAGGAAAGAAGAGAAGGAAGGGAGGGAGGCAGGCAGACTGTAGTGTTACAGATTAAAGGGAACTAAGAAAGGAGCATTTTGGCAGAAAGGACTGTCATGTTCAAGGTCATCTTCTTGAGTCTGGTTTAAATAAGAAATTAGTAGAAATGGTTAATGCCTCAAACTTTTTTGAAAGATGCCACGAGTTTGGCTTAGATTCACTAGAAACACTCAGCATCATTTCTTTTCATTTACCTTAGTGGAAAAACTAGTTTTCTGTAAACTGCCGAGATTTTTTTTTTCCTTCTGATTTCTCTTTAAGAGTAACTCGTTCAAGTCTGCAGTTGGAAACATTGAAATGACAGGACGGGAAAACTAATGCTCAAATTGATGAAGGAGTTTAGGGACATAGAGGCCATTCAGCATCTATAAACAACTAACTGTTCAAATTGGCAGGGTAATTTTTAAGTGGTAATTCAGAGAACTTCCTGGAAAATACAGAATTGCGCATATAGAAAAGACTCCAGAAAATTGATGAAAGAATATTAATTATGTCTTATGAATCCTATGCCTGAAAAATGTTAGGCTTGTCAATTTACACTGCTAGTTAGTTAACTCTGCAATTGTGACTCTGTGTGCATGAAGGTGGAGCATACGTGATACACGTAGAAAAAGAAGTACATGGAAAATCCCTGAGGAGAAATTTGACTTTTAAGGACTTGCTCAGCACACGATATGCTGGTACCCTGTTAGTAGAGGATGCTTAAGAGTGTGTGTCCTCTTAATGATGGAGATGAACTAAAATGCATTTCCAAAGAGGTAACATGTAATAAATTGATTAAATTAAAATTGTTGGCTATGTACCTCTTAATTTTATTATTTAAAAAAAAAATTAAGGAAAGAAACCAAAAAAATCAAAGTAACTGTGAAATTTAAATTTCTGATACAACGTCAACTGCAGTTATTAAAAAAACTTTTTTTTAAAAGAAAAACTCTAAAAGCAACATGTGATTCTCAGAAGTATAGTTTTAACCAAGTACATTTTTTTTAATGATAACATCTAATAACTATGAAATGTTTAGCATTTTCCCTAAATTCCTCTAAGTAATTAATGGACATAAAACCTGCTTTGATTTCTAGGCTGGGTCTATCTCAGGAGTTGGGTTTCTGTCATAGAAGATTCTGAACCAAGTGAAGTGGCTACATTCAAAACACTATAGAACTTTTAGTCTAAAATTTCTATTAAACTTCTTTTTGGATTTTATGTAATATAGAAAAAATAATATTTCTCAAATTCTGAGATCTATAATAATCAAAGAGAGGAACTATAATTTGAATTCTTTATAGAGATTAGGTATAACTGTTGTATTTTACTTGAATGTAAGTTAGAGGCTGTCCAAATCATAACTTTTTAATTTTAAAAATCACCTCTTAATTTTTTAAGTGACCTCCCATTTCTTCACATTTCACATGAATATTTCTTCTTTTCGGTATTCAGTATTCATATGAATATTTCTTCTTTTCTTTCTTTTCAGCAGACCTTCAGCAGACAGTTCACTGCCTGCTTTAAAAAGAAAAACACAATTTTTGAAAATTGGCCAACAACTTGATCATGAAGAGAATATTGGTGGTTTTTCAATAATTAATTAGCAGTGATCTCACCTAAATGTATTGTTGCAGTCAACAGTAATCAGTAGAGTGATTTTGAGGGCAGATAGACTCATTTAACTGGCTTTGCCATATATATGAATTCATATATTCATATGTATATTCAGATTCATTTATTATATAACCATATCTATTTGGATATATATTTTCATAAAGATGTGTCATTCTTGACAATATTGATTTTATTAACCTAATTTCTACTTTTTAAATATCATTTTTATTTTCATTTCCTTTCATACTTCCTCTATACATAAGTGAAAAATAATATCTAAAATAAATTTTTGAGAACATCTTTAAAATTTTTGGATTGTTGAAAACGTTGCCTATTTCTGCTTATCCTTATATCATCCTATTATATTTTATTTTTATAAATCCAAGGATATTTTAATCACTAAACTACCTATGTGTAATACAGTAATTTACTTATTGGAAGGATGTGGTTTGAAGTGTTTTTATCAGAAGTAATTGAAATATGATCCTTTACAGCTTTAATCAAGACACTTGCCTGAAGTAGTTACGTTAGATACTAGGACCAAAAGTGGGTGCATTTTTTGACCACTTGTAGGCCAGTTTGAATCTTGGTGTCAAACTGTTACTATTCTTCCTACCAACCCACTCTTTCCCCATACACACATCTCCCTTTGGACAGTTATCTTTCTTACTGGTTTAACTACCAGGTTGATTTGATTTAGCACTTTTCCAACCTAGTATACAATTTCATCTTTCTATTTACAAAAGTTAGCTAAACTTAAAGTCACACCATTGCAGTGGAGATGGGGAAGGTGGTGGTGGTCTTGTGGAAGGAGGGAAAGGAGGGGCCCTCACATTGGCCAGGCATAGGGAGGAGCAGGGGCAACAGACCACACAGAACCAATACTGATGGAAAAGCCATCTCTGGGCTCCACCATTAACCAGGGAAACCCTAGCACAGGTGTCAGTGTGGAAACCAGAAATGGGGAATGCTCCTTATAATCAAGACTAAGACCTCCAAAATCTCAGGTCAGAAAAGTTATGCAGTTACTTATTTGGTGCATTTCTCCCTTTTAAAGAGGGTCTAATATTCCAGTTAGTGGCATTTGATAGGTGTTTTTAATTTATATCTGGATCATGGCCAAGATAAGGTGTGAGTATACCAAAGATTTATACAGTTATAAGTGAATCTGAATTATAAGAAAAATTAATCTGATAGATATCACATACATTTTATAACAGGAGAAAAAGAGAAAGTGAGGAAGGTATACTTTAAAATATGGAAACGTGTACGTATATTAATCCATATATCTTAAAACATTAGAATTATTATTGAAATATTGGTATTATTATTAAAATATAAAGTTTTTTTCTTACAGTAACAGTGAATTACTGGACTGTGAGCTTATCATTTATCATAAATTACTTGTTCTCTCAAACTAACTGACCTATGCTATACTTGTGCTTGCTAATAATTCTTATAGTTATTGGATTATGATTTTTAAAATATACTATTTATAAATAGGATATAGAATAATATTTTTGCCTAAGATGTTTGAAAGTCTCTAACATTTACTGGGTTTAATTTTAGACCATTTTTACTGGTCATACAAATTTGTAATTACATGCATATGCGTGTGTTTTCACATTCACAATATTGTACAGTATATATAAAATGATTTTCCATTTCTCCAATTAGGTTTTGAAATTTCGTCAGCACAAAAATTAAGAACCTATATAATTTGATATTTTAGCATTCTCTGTGAATCAAATCAGAAAAAATAGTGGTTTTTCTTCTTCTTTTTTTTTTACCATCAGGATTTCTTTTCCTTTTTTTCATCTACAACGCTCCAAAGTTTGTTTCATACGAAGCCAAAACAAAATATAATCAAATATCTAAAGGCAAACAATGAGCCTTAGTATTCTTTATCATGTTTAGTTATGTATTTCCTGTTGCAAAATTTCAGTGATTCATTAAGGTTTTCAAGTTCTACTGCAGAGAGACAAATCGAATGCAGTAAGAGGTTCCAGTTTCAAGGACTTAGATGCTCAGAAGTTTAATAAACATATAGTGGGGCTTCTCACAGTAAAAACGACACTTCGAAAGAGTTTAGAAGAGGCTCTGTTGACTAACTGCAGTTTGAAATTGCTTTGTTTTTGGGTGGAAAAAGCATACTTCCCATTATTATATGGGGATCAGAAAATGGATGATTTATGCTTCTTCAATTAATAATAAATGGGGAAAAAGGAAATTTTTGATGAATATAAGAGTAATGGTACCCCCAAAATACTGACTTCAGCTTAGAATGTATTGTATTAAAGCCATCCTGTTTCACAGCAGAGTTTTGAAGGCCTGGGTGAACCACTGAGTCTTTGGATCAGAAACTACATGAATACATACTGGAAAGATATATTTAACTTTAGTTATAGAATTTGCTAATGTCTTAATTATATCTCCACTTATAACTTTCATGCATTCTGAAGCAAATTTCAACATCGAGTTGTCTTTTATATGGTCTTTGAAAACGTGTGTCTAGCTTTATTAAAAATGATTTGTTTTGTTTGGTGTCCTGAATAGTGCAACAGATTTTACATACGTATCTGGCTAGACATGAATAGCCAATCCCATATAAACTCATATGTATGAAGATACAGATACTCAATTTCAGCTTTTAGGAGATGAGTTTTTATTGGACTGAACATATTTTAAACAAGAATATATAGATGTGTGGGGCTTCCCAGGTGGCGCTAGTGGTAAAGAACCCACCTGCCAATGCAGGTAGATGCCAGAGACAAAGGTTCAATCCCTGGGTGGGGAAGATAGCCTTGAGGGCATGGCAACCCACTTCAGTATTCTTGCCTGGAGAATTCCGTGGACAGAGGAGCCTGGAGGGCTACAGTCCATAGGGCCGCACGGAGTCAGACATACCTGAAGCGACCTCACACGCTTGCTTGTACATAGATGTGTGTCTAACCTAAAGACACCACAGTTCATGTGACTGCCTCGCAAGCACCAAAAGAGAAAAGTATGCTCAAATTCTTAAGGTAGCAGATTTGGGGATGTCTATTGGTTTTTAGGTCATTTAATAGTTTCTTCATTGCTGATTTAATAAGAATCAAACTGAAATACACTTTTGCCAGAGACATATTGATAATTTTTTGTGTTCAGTTTTTTAAAAGAAGTAAATGTAAAATGTATTTAGGCGTGGATTACACAGTTATGTTATTCAACAATTTGCTTTTTAAAGTTACTTAGAACAGAAGGCATTCCTTTTTTTTTTTTTTCATTTCCCTGATGGATCAGTGAGGAGCATCTTTCTTTTTTTAAAAAAAATTAATTTATTTTAATTGGAGGCTAATTACTTTACAATATTGTAGTGGTTTTTGCCACACATTGACATGAATCAGCCACAGGTGCACATGTGTTCCCCATCCTGACCCCCCCTCCCACGTCCCTCCCCATCCCATCCCTCAGGGTCATCCCAGTGCACTAGCCCTGAGCACCCTGTCTCATGCATCGAACCTGGACCGGCGATCCGCTTTACATATGATAATATACACGATTCAACGCTACCGTCTCAAATCATCCCACTCTCGCCTTCTCCCACAGAGTCCAAAAGTCTGTTCTTTACATCTGTGTCTCTTTTGCTGTCTCACATATAGGGTCATCGTTACCATCTTTCCTTTAAACCTGAAGGTCGTTCTGGTCTGGAGCTTGTAGGGATGAATTCCCCTGACATACTTCACAGCAGTCCCGGAAGAACTAGGGGCTGCAGGTTTCTCCCCAGGCCTCCTGGGAGCAAGGCTGCTGTTTGTCAGTGTTGGCACCCATGTGAGCCATGAAGGCTGCTTTAAACAATGCTGATCAACTCAATTCTATTCGTTAACTCCCTGTTCCTTTCTCTTCCTGGGGAATCTGGCTTCTCTATTACTCCTGATAAGGGATAATGATTTCCTGCAAGCATCACTGAGATCCAGAAAGTCACTGTAATCTCATCAACAGTGTGACTCCCCAACTAGGACTCTTGAATTTATATAACCCTATGGGAGCTGGTCAGGGTGCTTAATCCCCCACATTGCTGTGCTGAGGCCCTCAGTCATTTAAAATAGAAGTCCTCTTACAAAAAGATGACCTCATTATGGCCCCAAATTAGGACAGACTTCATAAGAACCCATAGTTAAACCCAATATTTTACCTGTGAAAACAGTTTACTAACCCGTCCTAGTTGAAAAAAATCCAGCCAGGCCATAAGGAATTTTCCAGTGATCCCAGTGAAGATTGGGTAGGAGGCTAGATATACATCCAGTCTTTTTGCATGGCTTGTGTGACACTGAAGAGTTTTGTTACCTTTTTTCACTCTGAAATAAAACAGAGAAGCCTCACCTCGAGTTTCTGGTGAATGCCTTGAAGATTTATTCCAATTAATGCACCTGTGGTTTTCCTAAATTTTCTCAAACATTTTAGGTGATTTCCCAACTAATCATTTTAGGGTTCAACCTCAAAGATTTTGATATAAGGGAGAAATAACTTTTAAAAGAAGCATCTCTGCTTACCTTCTCCCTTCCTCTTTAGCAATGAATTGTTTGGAGATACATACCAGTCTCAAAATTGTATACATACTAACATATACACATCAGTGTGCAATTTTGTGACTGGTAATGATAGTAAAGAGAACAATCTCTCCGCTTTTCTCCCAGTTGCCTGTCAGGCAGCATGTGTGCGTGCTCAGTCGTGTCCAATTCTTTGAGACCCTATGGACTGTAACCCTCCAGGCTCCTCTGACCATGGAATTTTCCAAACAAGAATACTGGAGTGAGTTGCAATTTCTTACTCCAGGGGATCTTCCTGACCCAGGGATAGAAGCCACATCTCTTGAGTCTCCTGCATTGGCAGGCAGATTCTTTACCACTGTGCCACCTGGAAAGCCCTTCTCACATTTGCATTATCTAATTTTTAGTGCTAACAAGCATTGAGAAGTGATTATCTTTTTCTTTACAACCATGACCTTTGATTGCAGGTGGCATCTTATAAAGCTTGCTTTTTCTAAATATTGCAAATAAAATTGAGTGGTGGAGAGTGGCATAGGAAGAGCCAAGAGTTGGAAGAAGGATTTAAAAATGAAACTAAGGCATAAGGAGTTCATCTTATTTAAAAAATGTGATCCATATATATTTCTTCTGTTTATCTTCATGAACATATATGTTTATCAGGATACAAGATATATAAGTATATACTTAGAGTCTTGTTTCCAGTTGGCATCTGAGAACAAGTTGGCATCTCTATGTCATATACTGTACACATAAATGTGAATATATATGAATATATATGCACATGTTTATTTTTCATATGTGATTCTGCAATGCATGGATATGCTTGGATCTAACTTATCTTGTTAAAAATGACTACATTTATATAAGTATGCATACTTATATAAAATGTATTCTTAGTTGGCATCGGGCAGCAAGTTAGCATCTGGTGTAAACTAAGTTTTCATTTACTGCTTATATATGTGTGTTGTAAATTATGAATATTAGGATGAATAAATATGTTTTCTTATAATTTCATAAGTACCTTTAATAATGATTAAATATGTGTCATGAGAACATATAATTACATGTATCATTTAAAAGGTAATTGTAAAAAGTAGTAAAGAGGTTTTTCTCCTCAGCCAAGTCAAATGATGGGATCCAGGTATGCATAGTGAACTGGAAAGAGGAAGACATATTAAACTATGAGGACTAAGGATTACAATATTAATAAGTACTATTTTTATGGGACCAATGGACCTTTTTAAAAATTTATTTATTTTAATTGGAGGCTAATTACTTTACAATATTGTAGTGGTTTGTGCCATACACTGACATGAATCAGCCATGGGTGTACATGTATTACCCCATCCTGAACCGTGCTCCCACCTACCTGCCCATCCCATCCCTCTGGGTCATCCCAGTGCACCAGCCCTGAGCACCCTGTCTCATGCATCGAACCTGGACTGGTGATCTGTTTCACATATGATAGTATACGTGTTTCAATGCTATTCTCTTAAATCATCCCACCCTCACCTTCTCCCACAGAGTCCAAATGTCTGTTCTTTACATCTGTGTCTCTTTTGCTGTCTTGCATACAGGGTCATTGTTATGATCTTTCTAAATTCCATATATATGCATTAGTATACAGTATTGGTGTTTTTCTTTCTGATTTACTTCACTCTGTATAATAGGCTTCAGTATCACCCACCTCATTAGAACTGATTCAAATGTATTCTTTTTAACAGCTGAGTAATACTCCATTGTGTATATGTACCACAGCTTTCTTATCCATTCATCTGCTGATGGACATCTAGGTTGTTTCCATGTCCTGGCTATTATAAACAGTGCTGCGATGAACATTGGGGTACACGTGTCTCTTTCAATTCTGGTTTCCTCAGTGTGTATGCCAAGCAGTGGGATTGCTGGGTCATAAGGCAGTTCTATTTCCAGTTTTTTAAGAAATCTCCACACTGTTCTCCATAATGGCTGTACCAGTTTGCATTCCCACCAACAGTGTAAGAAGTTTCCCTTTTCTCCACACCTGGACCTTTTTGTTTGTGCTTTTAGAAAATACTTCACAAGCTAAGTATTTTCTGTATACTTATATGCAAATTTGAATTAGATAGTGTTAGTTCTTAACACATTCATTGTGACGTATATGGTATTGATTATGAGAACAGTTTTTAAAAATCCTTTTTAGTGCCGATAGCCAGCATGGTTATTTTATTCATTTAAAATCTCATTTGAATCTTAATCAATTAATAACAGTTTAATTTTTAGATGATATTTCTATGGCAGGATTGTGTCAACCTAATGAGTCATATATGAAAAAGTAAATAAAAGCTAACCTCGATTATTAAGGAGTATTTGTAGTAGAATTTTTATATATTTTCTGAAAATTCAGGTACTGTTAACACTGTCTTAAGATGTGTTTATGACGAGTGTGTGTGTGTGTGTGTGTGAGTGCATTCTTTTATACCTTGTAGATATTTTGGTAATATTCAGTTTTCCAATTTATATACTTATTCATCTTGAGCAGCTATCTTATAGGCTCCATAGGTTTGTTGGGCAGGTCTAAGGAAGAAAAGGAAGTTTTTCATTTGCCCCGTATCAAGATTTACTCTTAGCTAGTTGTTCCTCATGTACCTTCAACGTATACTCATGTCATTCTGTTTTATAAAGAAGGGTATGGAATGATGAACTGCTGTAATGTTACTATATAAAGGAAAATTCGACAGCTTAACTACTGTTTGTCTAGCAAAATCCCCATAGTAACTGTAAACTTCTCGTTAAAAGAATTGCTCATATGTTTAGTGTCGCCTCGTACTCCGTTGGAAAACTATAGTATTTTTCTGGTGCAAAAAAGATACTTTTGCTCTATTGAGTATCATTGGTTAGTTGTAAGTTTGTTTTGTGTATATGACATTGATTTGTTGCAAATGTAGACATTTTAAAATAGAGGTATATTTTTCAGTCTAGCTCATATCAGATTATATGTAGGAATGTTTAGCATTAGTAGTTAAATATAGAAGTAGTATTGATGTGACATTTGTTGTCGTCCTGTCATAAAAGAAATTCTCCAAAATGAAGAAATTATTACACTAAATTTGAAATATCAGCTTTACATAGGCTGCGTATATGGCAGATACAAATTTTAAGTACACTTGCTGGCTGATCTTCCGACTATTGGTTAGTAGTTTGTACATTCCCCTTTCTTCTGATTGCCATCCATGTTCTAAACTGTGTTTCTTCTATTTTTTAGATCAGTGTGTTTTAATCATTATATTTAGTAAATTAGCATTAAATTCAATATTCTAATTTTTGTAATGTTCTAAGATTAAACATTTATTTTTTATTAAATGTTGAAATATGCAAGTCATTATTTGTGTATTGCTGACTAGAAATATTGTTGAAGTGTAAAGGAGAAAATCTAATTTTATATTGGCATAGAAAGAAAGCTTAACTTGTTTTCTTGCTCTTTTTTTATAGAGAACACCTGTTCCCAGCGCTGAAGCATTCCGATGGTTCTTTTAAAGCAGTAGTATATCTTATTTTCAAGGCATTTGGAAGTGAAGGGCAAACTAATGTCTTGTTTTAAGAAACTGCTTAGTCCACCACTGAAGAAAATATCCAGATATTATTTTCATTTTATGTATAGGGGTTTCTTCAAAAAAAAAAAAAAAGAGGGGGGATTAAAAAAAAAGACATATAAAAATAATCTGGGAGTTTGGGGAATTGGCCAGTCTATTTACTTTCAATACACTGATTCTTTCTTTGATGTAATTTAGCTATCCTAGTGAAGTTGTTGTCTATTTTGAAAGTGGCTGTAAAAAATAAGTTTGGGTAAACCCCTGCTGTAAAATCATGTATCTTTGCAAAGTACATATCTATACTTCATTTTCAAATATATGTGTTTCAGTACTGTAAACTGTACAGATAGCAGCTTGTATTTTGTGTGTTTAGACACAAGAAGACAATCATGTCTGAGCATCTATGGAGATTAACAGTTTGTTCACAACACTCCGGTTCTGCGAGTTAAATCTGGAGCAATAAATTTTAGCTTTAAATATTTTTTTGCCAGTTGTTTCTAGGAGCAGCAACAACAGTGGCGTGTTTTGCCATGCATCTTTCCGTAGAGACTTGATGCCAAGTTTTACAAGGCTAAAAGATGATGATGCATCCAGCAGTTACCTTCAGTTGTATTGTTCTAAGAGGGGAAGATATTAGGAAAGTTTCAATTAATCTTTTGAGCACTATATTAGAGTAGTGGTTATGCACTTGCATTGCTTACAAACGAGCTGTACAGAAGGGTATACCTCCCAAATCCTTAGTGTAGTTGACTTGTCTTGGGTGGCACTGTAACACGGAGTACTCAGAGTAGTTGAAACATGCAGAATCTGTTGTATAACTTTTTTGTTCTTTCTTTAAACAGTATTTTCTAGGATACAGGCTAGAGTATCATATCTTAGGGGTGAAATTCACGACTGACTTTTTTTTCCCCCCCAGCCCAACATGGGCTTTTTTTGTTTGTATGTATTTTTTTGTTTGCCTGTTTTTCTGCTTCTTTTTTGGTAGAAAAAAATAAACACTTAATAAAAATATCCAATTGTTTAAATTCCATGTATGATATTAAAAGTGTAGTTTTGTTTTAAAATTTGATTACATACAGGCCTCCTACATCGAGACTTGGCTGGGTACATTTTTAAGTTCAAAAGAGTGAAACACATTTGTGGAAGTGAGGCTGTTAAATCTCTTTTGATCTTCCTTTCTCACAGCCTCCCAGTTAAAACTGTGGCCTCCTCCTAGGCCCTCCATGAAATGCTCCATGGTTTCCATTCCCATTCTTGTTGCCATCACCGGATGCTTCCATTCCTGAGAAGGCAGGGCCACAATCTATGGAATTCCGTAAATGCAAACAGCCCCCAAACAAAAGGAGCTAATGCTTCATAGGACCTGATCTACCTTTTCTCATAATGTTTGGTTTTCTTCTGCAGTCAGTATTCTTTAGGCTGGCCCATTAGGACAAATGTTTATGATGGCATGATCCCTAAGAGTTTTAGTTCTCCTCTCTCTCTCTTCCCGCCCCCCCGCCCCAAATTATAAAGCCTGTTTTCAGCTTCAGAAATAAGACAGAGTTTAGCAAAATACATAGAGTATGCAAGTTGCCATATTACTGTATCTTTTTGTTCTCTAGTCACTAGCCAGCTGTTTTAGCCTGTGACATTCATTGACCTGCTGACAACTTAGCAACATGGATCAGGTGAAGAAAAATAACTTGAGAGGAGAGAGGGTGATGAAAGGAACTGTAAAGTTTTAGAAAGACTAGCAGATGAATAATTTTAAAAGGCTAGTTATAGTTTTGAATGGGAAAAAATACAGACAGAGGAGGTTTTTTTAAAAGCAGAAGGAGCTCTTCATTGCTAAAGCGCTGGCAAGGGGGCCACAGGGAGAAGGTACTTGCAAATGCCAATGTGAAAAACAGTGTGACTTAATTTGCCTAGAGTATGGATACAAGGTCTACAGTTACTGTCAAATAGCCTTTTTGAAGAAAATTCACTGTGTATTACACTTATCCATGTTTAGAGAAGAAAATTATATGATCGCAAATTAAAACGTGCTGTATATTAATTTTGAGATAGCTTTCTACTTGATGTATATTCCTTTGAAGGTTCTAGTTAGAATTTCTATTTCTGCTGTGGGACCAATAAGAGCTATATGAGTTCTTTCTTGTTCCATTTTTAATTTTATTTGACCTTTTTTTAAACCAATTTGCTAATGAATTACGAGTAAGTGAAAACTTACTTTCACACTTGAATTGGTAAGCTTGCCTTGCTTTTTGGAACGTGATCATTGTTATTACAGAATTGAAACAAACTTTATTCAGGCTGCATTAGGCATACGATAACATATGAAGATCTCATCGCAATGTACTGTGAGTCTAAAATACATGCTAGTATTGCATGTCTTGATGTGTTTTTATTTGTTTTCTTAAAGAATTAATGAGTTTGTATATTGTGAAATGTGATTTTTTACATGTGAATTCAATTTTTTAATGAAATAATCTGTTAATTATTGATATGGAGAAGCGCAGCTTTTCTTGAATTCCTTATGTGTTTTTATTCCTGATGATGTTCTTTTTTAAACCACCCATTTTTTAATGTTTTGGGTTAAGCTATTTATGTAACGCAGGGCGCATATAAGGTTCCCTTTGGTGATGCTGAAGAAACGTATCACTCCTCTGGCCTCCCCTCAGTTTTCTCCCTTGTAAGTTCATGTATTGAGAACTTGTAAAGCATATCATAGCAGCAATGAGGGAGTGATTGAAAGATTTACACTTTTCTTGATTCTTAAATACCAATGAAGTGTAACTTTAAAAAACTCCTTGGTGTATGTTTCATATTCAGAATCAAGAAAATTCAGAAGATAGCAATCAGCTGTAGATCATGTGAGCTATATTTACAACTTAAAAATTACATCTCAGATAAGCCAAATACAGAACTTTGTGTGAGAGGTCACGTACAGAGGTGGAGGTGGAGGTGAGGAGCTGCCATCATGCGTCAGTGTTTGGGAAGACTATGGAAAGTCCTCGGGCTGTTGCCATGTAGTGCAGGGGACCCATCCCTTTGTCAGCTCTCACTCAGCACCCTAATATCATACGAGCATCAGAGTGCAAATCTCTCTCTTTCCAGGCTTCAACCCAAAGTGGCTTTCTGATGGATTCCGCCTGTCTGTGCACAAGTGGAGGGCATATTTACAAACTAGAAACGTGTCCATTCTTGGGAGGGAGAAGAGTAATAGGCTTCCCCCAGGGTAAGAATATATAAAAGTGTCTCCTGTTGCTTAATTCCCAACACCCAACTTTCTTCTAAACACATTTCATAGGAAGCAAGAGATGGAAGACTTCCTATGAATTAATATTAAGCAGTCACTAAAAGAAAGGAATATTCCCTTCCTTTTATTCAGAACCCCTGGCATGTAAGTTGTACAATTAATACTAAAGCATATAAAGTCTTTAAGCTGATAGTCTCTGTAATCAAATAATGAAAAAAAGAAAGCAGTTAAATGAACACACTATTCAGGGTCAAATATGTTCAGCAAAAAACTGTTGTGGGTCTTTGATCATGGCTAGATTCACAGTGATATCACACAGTTGGTTCTCATGTAACAGCTAAAATGTTTCAAATTTTGTTTTTATTAAATTTGGCAGTTTCACACTGAGATCTGTATTCCTAGTGAATAAAAGACAGTTACTATGTTAGGAGGGATTTCATTTTCACAATTGCAAGGAAGTCAGAGATATTTCAGGAATATGGGCCACAAAATGTACTCCTTTCACAGTGTTCTCCTATTCTGAACTGTGCAGTTATCTATTAAATTTTCTAATAGATATTTGTGTAAGGTGTATGTATGCTTGTGCAATTATTAAAAAAGCAGTTTTGGAAAACAGTGTATTTATTAAAGAAAATTACTTATGGGGCATGTACAAAACTGTAAAAAAAAAAAAAAAAAAAAAAAACTTAAAAAAAACACATTCAATTTGCCCAGTAAAGTTGTTTTTGTGAAATTTCTGTGTTGTTGAATAAAGGACTTTAGTATTCAAAAGATCTCTTTTTCCATGAACAAATTTTTATTCGTGAGATTTTAAATAATCAGCATATGATCCTGAAAGTCTTAATTTTTTTAGGATAAAAACATTTTTCATTCTAAACTTGCTCCTACATCAGCAGAATGAATATGTTTATAAAAGTTTCATAAAATATTCCTGTTTTGTTCATCTTTCTTCTTCATATATTTTTGTCTTTCTTATATATTTAAAGGAAAGAAAGAACATGATGTATTTCTAAAGGATATATTTTTGTTGAAAGTTTTAAAAGTTCCCCAAAATAGAGGAAGAAATGAGTATATCCAAACTTTCTTCCTTCCTCCATTATAAGAGTGCCGCGAGAAAGCTATCCATGAACTCCTTGTGCTGTGAATGAGGTCTTGGTGATGACACTTAAAAGCATTAAGGTACAGGAAGAAATGCACAGCACTGGAATTCTGTCTTCAGCCACCCCCAGCAATACTCTGAGATTCCCTTTTTATTGTGTTACTTTTCTATTGTAGAATACTGTGGTCCACCCTGCTATTATTTGGCGGTGAGGGCACTATTACTTCGCTGCTTCCCAGAACAAAGATCTAATTTTTTTTTTTGCTGCTTCATAAACTACAAGAAATGTAGAACACAGTATTATATCTTGGAAATCATTAATATGGTTCCAAACATGGAGCGTTAGACAATTGAAAGAGTTCATGTTCACAGAAAAAAAGACCACATGAGAAGATTTTTGTCAGTGTTATAAATTTCAAGATGTGTTCTGTTAGAATAATATCACTAGTATAAAATATCTTGGCCATGGCAACAGAATTGGATTATATAGTGTGAGAAAGATGAATTAGGTAACTGGAATCATGAGAGTTTCTGGGTATTCAGCAATTTTGCAGGTGAGTTGCTATGCTTCTTTATTATATTTTGGTGTAAGCAACAATATGGCAAAACTGGATTTTCATGATAATACTTTCCTTACTTGACATCTTCAAGGATACAAATGCTTTGAGGTTTATATGTAATGATAAGAGAATAATTCTTCAAAATAGCTTGAATTAACCAAAAAGGGAAAGACAGGGGAACTCTATAACTTATTTAGACATTGAACCAGATAATTTCATATGGTTTCTGGAAAATAATACACACTTTTAAGTGTCTTTATTGGTTATCAGTTGTTTTAGTTGACATGTTTTAGCAGAAGTTATTCCCCATTTTATTTTTACTCTTTTTTTGATGGAGAAAAAAAATGTTATTTGAAATAAACACAGTGAACACAAATTTGAGATTTTATTTGCATACATATCTTAAGTATCATAGGTATATAGGACATTTTTGCTTATTTGTAAGTTTTGTTTCTAATCTTAATAACTTGGTTTAAGATCTATCTTTATGTCCTTTGCAATTCAGATTTTTTTGGCCATTTTTAAGTCAATATTTCTTATTTTCCATGTATTTATGTAAAATGGAATGTCAAATGAACTGTCTTTTCATTCTAAGTCTGTGCTTTGTTTACAATATGTTTCTTATGACAAAATCATTCTGGTTAGCAGGTGTTGTAATTTCACAAATTGGAAGCAATGTCCATGCCTCTTTCCAAGAACAGTACTTTTAAAAGCCATTCTAATCGTGTACAAAACTACATGTAAAGCATTCTTAATATGGGACTGAATTACTTCTTTAATTATTAGATGTTAGGAGAATCTGGTCACTCGGTTTGAATTATGATCTGCTCACGACTTTTCTGAAAAGTGATCTGTTTTAAAATTATATGGCTTCAGGAAAATTGCACAGTTGGAAGGGAGGTTAGAAAAGAAAAACATTTAAATGGCACTGTTTAACCTTTGATACCATCATGAAACATGTAACTGAAAATTCTTATTCAATATGCCCATCAAAACCTTTTCTCACTTTTCATGACTTACCATGTAATTTCATTCATACTTCTAATTATTTATAAATATTTACAGTTTTATTAATATTGAATTAATGTGGAGGGGATGGAGATAGATTAATCTGTGTGTGCATATGGGTGTGTTGTTTTTAGCTGACACAATTCAATTCATGCTTCCAGTAGCTAAGGGTCAGTGTAGGTTATTAAACATCTTTCGTGTAAAAGATTCTGCCACCATTCAATTACAGTTGCAATTGAACTTAATGATTCAACATCTTATAATACTTCATATGTTCTCTGGGGAGTCAGGGAATTTGGGGAAGTCTACATGAAATCTTTTGAACACTTTAGGGGTGTTTTAATAATTTAACATTTCACTGTGTCCCACTTGCAGTCATTCAGAACTGTTTTGAAAATTATTTACACAAATTGCTCCCCAAATATGTTATTTTCTTCATATAATTTGGACATTTTAAGTATATTTATGTATTATTGAGATGTCTATTTATACATATGTATATTTGAGCTTCAGGTGTACATGCAAACACTAATAGATTATTTAATCTGTAGCTTGTATACTTTGACCATGAGTAAAGACCTCTATCCCTCTAAAATTTGTGATGTCTATGGAGCAGCAGCAAGAAGAACATTGTGAATAATTTTTGTGTTTGCAAACCAGCAATTGATTTAATTTTTCATTTATTCAATAAGAATTATTGTGATCTTCAATGTGCCAACTACTGGAGATATCAAAATAAATAGAATGTCCCTCCTGACACATTTACCATCATCATGAAGTCAACCAAATGATTGAAATAAATGCACAAATAAACAAAATCAGTGGAAAGTGTTTGTGTTGAATGGAACAGGCATCATGTGAGTGCATGGCAAGAGATGGTGGAGTGAAGCTTTTTCATTTAAAATTTTTCCCTGTTGAAAGAAGAGGGCAAGGCTCAAGTAAATACTCTGGGGTTGTAAAACCTGAGGTTAAAGTAGTGAACCAAAGAGACTGGAATGGCAGAAGAAAGAAAGAGGAAGGTTCAAAAGACCTGAGACATGCCACTGTCCTAATCCGAGTTGCTGTCATTTCTCATGGGGGCCACTTGAATCGCTACCATAGTATTCTCTTTCCATTCATTCCTGTCAACTTTCAAACATTTTCTATGTTGCAGCCTAAGCAGTTCTTTTAAAAAACATACACACAAAGTTCTTGGGATTCCATGCTCATTGTCAGCGATCTCCCGTTGCTCTTAGAATAAGATCCTAAATGTGCTTGCAAGGATCTTGCAGTTTAGCTCTGCAGTCTCATCCCATTTCATGTCATCCGTTTCTCAGTGTTCCAGCCATTTAGACTTTCTTCCGTCCTCACAGTTGCAAGATGGGTTTTGCCTCTCACCTCAGGACATTTTGTTCATTTTGTTATTAATATCTAGAATCTTTGTTCCTTCTCTGTTTTCCTGGATAATGCCTCTTTATTCTTCAGAAATTAGCTAATACACTTTTACAAGAAACTTCTCAACTTTTATGACTTCGTTAAATTCACCTATTATAGGCTCTAAAGTAACTCGTACCTCTTCATAGCCCTTATTAATGAATTAATTCATTCAATAAAGAGATATTACACTTTATCATGTTCTCTTCTCTCTTCTAGGCAGCTAGAATATGTTCATGAGCACATAGGACAGAAATTTCTGCCCTCATAGCGTTCATATTCTAGTGGAAAGAAAAAGGTCATAAACAAATAAGTAAATATAAATGTCATGTAGTAATATATAAATTGGATACAAAAAAGGAGAGAAAATGAGATTAGATATGCCAAGTGGGGTGAAAGGATGTGGAAGAGAGTTGGAATTTTAAATGAGTGGTTAGGGAAAGCCTAACAGAGAAGGTAACATTTGAGATACGACCTGAAGGAGGCAAGGGGCTCCCCAGGTGGCGCTAGTGGTAAAGGACCCGCCCACCAGTGTAGGAGATCTGAGACACAGGTTCGATTCCTGGGTTGGGAAGATCCCCTGGAGAAGGAAATGGCAAGCCACTCCAGTATTCTTGCCTGGAGAATCCCATGGACAGAGGAACCTGGCAGGCTACAGTCCACAGGGTTGCAAAGAGTCAGTCAGGCATGAAAAGTGGGTTAGCATGCATGCTGAAGGAGGCAATTAAATAGGTGAGTAAGCAGTCTTGGACACAGCCTACGTTGCAAAGGGAATAGCAAGTAACAAGACTTTGTGACAAGAAAGGGCCTGGAGTTTTCAAAGACCAGCAAAGTTTTCAAGGACCAGAGGTCATGGTGTCTGGGGTGCAATAGGTAAGAGAGAGAATAGTAGGCAATATTAGAGGAGGAAAAGAGACAAGACTGTGCTGTGTCACATGAAGGACTTTGACCTTTACTCAGAGTGAGAAGGGAAATTTTTGGAGGGTTTAATTGGAGAGAGAAACGATCCAACTTATAAAAGGACTACTTTGGCTACTGGGTTGGATTAAGAAAATGACTACAGAAGGTCAGGAATGGAAGAAGGGAGACCAGTCTGGGGAGACCATTGCCATATTCAAGTGAAAGAAAGTGGTGGAACTAGAGTGGCAGCCTTGAAGGTTGTAAAAAGGTTGAATTCAGCACATAGTTGGAAATGAAGGGAATAGAATTTGTATAGAGAGGTAGAGCTTGAGGTATGTAAGAACAAGAGAAATTACTAATAACTCTAAGGCCTTTGATGTGGATAACTGGAAAAGTGAAGTTGCCCTTCCCTTAACTGAGAAGCAAAGGGTTTAAATGTGCTAAATTTGAGCTGCTTCTCAAACATTCAAGATGTCAAGCATACAATTGGATCTATGGACTTATAATTCAAGGTAGATTTATATAGGCTGGTGATATAAATTTTAAACTAATGAGCCTGGATGAGATTATCAAAGTGAGTGTGGATGAATAAAAGAGAGGAAGGGCAGAGACTGAGATCTGGGACTCACCTGCCACAGCTGTATGTTCACCTTCATTCTAACCATTATTTGATTAGCGCCCTTCTTCCATACTGACAAAAGTAAAGAAGAAATGGAAAGTGAAGTCACTCAGTCATGTCCAACTCTTTGCGACCCTGTGGACTGTACCCTACCAGACTCCTCCGTCCATGGGATTTCCCAGGCAAGAATACTGGAGTAGGTTGCCATTTCCTCCTCCAGGGGATCTTCCCAACCCAGGGATGGAACTCAGGTCTCCCGCATTGCAAGCAGACTCCTTACTGTCTGAGCCACCAGGGAAGTCCAGAGAAGAAATGGAAACCCGGGAAAAATTTCTACAGGTGAATTCTTCCATTTTCCCCTCTTCCCAGTGATCCATATTCTTTTGACCTTTTGTTACCTCAATCCTTACCCTTCATCCACAAGTGACTGATTATTCATCCCCCTCAGTTTATCCCATCTCCACTGCATGCAAAAGCTTACATTCATTATTTGTATTTATTCACAAACATTCTAATGCAATAATTATATATGACAATCTTTTCTCCTAACACACATGTATATACATGAAGTTCAACGTTTAATGCTGACCAAAATTAGTATGTTAAAAAAAGTTAAGCATAATTCTGTGCTCAGTATAATTTATCTGTCTGTTTTTATATTCTTTGTTAGAAATTCCATCAAAGGATGTAAAATCATTTCTCTTATTTAACATCTCTGGGAACCTAAATGTGTGAGCAGAAAGAAAGAAAGAAGAAAATCGCTCAGTTGTGTCCGACTCTTTGCAACCCCGTGGCCTGTAGCTTATCAGGCTCCTCTGTCCATGGGATTTTCCAGGCAAGAGTACTGGAGTGGGGTGCCATGAGCAGAAAGTGGATAGATATTAAAACTACAAATTGAGAATGAAGACTGTTTAGTTGACTCCCAGTCATAAGAAAGGAATGAAGTTTTCAAACTTGTCTAAACTTTCCTTCATGAAGAGCAAGCTGGCTCATGACTATAAAAATGAGAGTGAAAATTTCTTAGTATTTGTTGTTTTTCTTCTTTGCCCTTGATTCTTTACAGAGATAGTCTATTTTCATTAATAGCCTAAATGTACTTCAGAGAGTGTGACTAGAAGTGTTCCTTCATTATTGCATACAAGAGAAAGCATTTTGTACCAGAATTTCCTTAGACCCGAGTTTCCATTTCAAACCTACCATTTGACAGAAATCTCTGTCTATCACAAGTTTCCCACTGAATCCTCATCACCAGAGTTCTGAGGATTAAACAATCAGTTCACTTCAGTCACTCAGTCGTGTCTGACTCTTTGAGAGTCCATGGGCTGTAGCATACCAGGCCTCCATCACCAACTCCCAGAGTTTACTCAAACTCATGTCCATTGAAAGCTCATAACCCCTGGTGGCTCAGAGGTTTAAGCATCTGCCCACAATGCGGGAGACCTGGGTTTGATCCCGAGTCGGGAAGATCCCCTGGAGAAGGAAATGGCAACCCACTCCAGTATTCTTGCCTGGAGAATCCCGTGGATGGAGGAGCCAAGAGGGCTACAGTCCACCGGGTCGCAAAGAGTCGGACAAGACTGAACGACTTCACTTCACTTCATTTCACTTCATGTCCATTGAATTAGTGATGCCACCCAACCATCACATCCTCTGTCATCCCCTTCTCCTCCCACCTTCAATCTTTCCAGCATCAGGGTCTTTTCAAATGAGTCAGTTCTTCCTATCCAGTGGCTAAAGTATTGGAGCTTCAGCTTCAGGACTGATCTCCTTTAGGATGAACTGGTTGGATCTCCTTGCAGTCCAAGGGACTCTCAAGAGTCTTCTCCAACACCATGGTTCAAAAGCATCAATTCTTCAATGCTCAGCTTTCTTCACAGTCCAACTCTCACATCCATACCTGACTACTGGAAATACCATAGCTTTGACTAGATGGAACTTTGTTGGCTAAGTAATGTCTCTGCTTTTTAACATGCTGTCTAAGTTGGTCGTACCTTTCCTTCCAAGGAGCAAGAGTCTTTTAATTTCATGGCTGCAATCACCATCTGCAGTGATTTTGGAGCCCCCCAAAATAAGTCTGCCACTGTTTCCATTGTTTCCCCATCTATTTCCCATGAAGTGACGGGACCAGATGCCATGATCTTTGTTTTCTGAATGTTGAGCTTTAAGTCAACTTTTTCACTCTCCTCTTTCACTTTCATCAAGAGGCTCTTTAGTTCTTCTTCACTTTCTGCCATAAGGGTAGTGTCATCTGCATATCTGAGGTTATTGATATTTCTCCTGGCAATCTTGATTCCAGCTTGTGCTTCTTCCAGCTTGGCATTTGGGATGATGTAGTTCTGCATATAAGCTAAATAAGTGGGGTGACATTATGCAGCCTTGATGTACTCCTTTTCCTATTTGGAACCAGTCTGTTGTTCCATGTTCAGTTCTAACTGTTGCTTCCTGACCTGCATACAGATTTCTCAGGAGGCAGGTCAGGTGGTCTGGGATTCCCATCTCTTGAAGAATTTTCCTCAGTTTGTTGTGATTCACACAGTCAAAGCCTTTGGCATAGTCAATAAAGCAGAAGTAGATGCTTTTCTGGAACTCTCTTGCTTTTTCAATGATCCAGCAGATGTTGGCAATTTGATCTCTCATTCCTCTGCCTTTTCTAAATCCAGCTTGAACATCTGGAAGTTCTTGTTTCACATACTGTTGAGGCCTGACTTGGAGAATTTTGAGCATTACTTTACTAGCGTGTGAGATGAGTGCAATTGTGCAGTAGTCTGAACGTCCTTTGGCATTGCCTTTCTTTGGGATTGTAATGAAAACTGACCTTTTCCAGTCCTGTGACCACTGTTGAGTTTTCCAAATTTGCTGGCATATTGAGTGAAGCACTTTCACAGCATCATCTTTTACGATTTGAAACAGCTCAACTGGAATTCCATCACCTCCATTAGCTTTGTTTGTAGTGATGCTTCCTAAGGCCCTCTTGACTTCACATTTCAGGATGTCTGGGTCTAGGTGAGTGATCACACCATTGTGGTTATCTGGGTCATGAAGATCTTCTTTGTATAGTTCTGTGTGTTCTTGCCACCTCTTCTTAATATCTTCTGCTTCTGTTAGGTCCATGCCATTTCTGTCCTTTATTGTGCCCATTTGTGCATGAAATGTTCCCTTGATATCTCTAATTTTCTTGAAGATATCTCTAGTCTTTCCATTTCTATTGTTTTCCTCTATTTCTTTGCACTGATCACTGAGAAAGTCTTACTTATCTTTCCTTACTATTCTTTGGAACTCTGCATTCAAATGGGTATATCTTTCCTTTTCTTCTTTTCATAGCTATTTGTAAGGTCTCCTCAGACAACCATTCTGCCTTTTTTCATTTCTTTTAAACAATGATTAAACAATGAGTAGTTCCAAATCTGAAAGAAACAAATGGTAATTATTTCAGTCCTTTAAAATCTCAAAGACCCTCAATATATTCAAAACAAGAAAACAAGGAATGACTACAACAAAAACTGAAATGCTTGATTTCACAGTTTGATGGAAAATGTTGAGACACACACAAAACGAGAAGAATAAAAAAACTGAAAATAATTTAGTGGTAAAACTACAATTGACACATTCTTTGTCAATTTGAGCAACTTTGTCCCCATGGATAGCTGTAGAACTTCTGAGGGTTATCGACAGATTCATCACTAAGAAAAACATTACATAAGTTTCCACTCTATCTGTTGCATCAAGTAAGGGTTAACTTACACCCTGAATTATTAAATGCACTCCCATACTAGGACAAAGTTGTAAACCTGAGAAAACGCAGTACTTTCGAGTTTTATAAAGTCTGTCAGAGATTTTCTTAAGTGGCTAATTTAGAGGAAGCTGGCACACAATTTGAAGATGTAATTTGAGTCATGGCTGATGATATACTTTTACTTGTTTAGCCTTTTATGCAGCTTGTTTGCATTACTTGAACAGATTTGCTGTTTCTATTCTAACTGCATTGTGTATGGCATGAGGAATGCTGATTAATTCTTGTCCGTAATCATCACAACTCTGCCAATGTTGAACATTTATAGCCTTCATTACATAATCTATGTATGCATTCCTTATGTTATTAGTGGGAGTAGCATGTAATAGGTAAACAAACCTGTTCTTGATTTAAATTAAAAATCACTGTTGATCCTTTTCCATCTTTAACAGAAACTGCCTTAGATGGAGGAATCTGGCATAGGTTTTATCTGTTTCAAGTAGCTTTAATTAGAATTCTTTAATTGTCCCTACAGCTGCCACCAATAGTAAACTCTAAAATATCAATTGTAATTGGAAGATAAATTTGCATTTTATTCATGACATAAAGTTAATATGTCTTACTTTGTGAATTTTGAGACAGTGAGGCTATTCACTGCCGTTGGAGTGTCTCTGAATAGCCCTTTTCAATCATTTTGATACTTACATTGTAGGTGACTGTCTCGTCTACTTACCTTTAAAAAGAGAATTAAGTAAACAATGACTCCTAGGTGAGCCTTATTTAATAAGTTACTTACTGGTTTATTCAGAGACTCCTGAGGAAATAGGTTCTTAAACGATGGGTTTTAGTTTGAAAAAGGCATTTCACTAGAAGTCCTAAAGCATTTAAAAGGAAGTAAAGTATGTCACTCTTTGTGTGTGCATGCTAAGTCCCTTCAGTCGTGTTTGACTCTTTGCAACCCCATGGACTGTAGCCGCCATGCTCCTCTGTCCATGAGATTCTCCAGGCAAGAGTACTGGAGTGGGTTGCCATGCCCTCCTCCAGGCAGTCTTCCCGGCCCAGGGATCAAATCCACATCCCTTAAGTCTCCTGCATTGGCAGGCAGGTTCTTTACCACTAGCGCCACCTGGGAAGCCCACTCTTTATGCTCCTAGTCAAATTACAACTGCAGAGTTGTATAAAGGATGAAAAAATAAATAGCAGATAACAAAAAATCTAGTGTATCCATATCTTCATAAGCATATTTCCAAACTTCTCAGACTTTTCTTGAGTTGCTAAGTTGGAACCACAAATCAGATGGTTAGATTCAATATAATTAGCTTCCTGTTTTCTAGAAGAGTAAATGAAGTACTGGTTTGTAGGAAAATCATTCTGTTGAGAATTTTTTTATTTCAGCAAGTCACTTTAAGGTAAAAACTGTAACTATGCACAATGGTAGGAATGAAAGGAGACAATGAAAGGAATTTATTGTGTCAGGTAATTGAAAAGTCCTCAGGAAAGACTTGGACCTCTCTGCCTGTAGTACTGTAAGTTGGTTTTAAGGCCTTATTGATTTATGTTTTGGCCACTACTGCCTGTAAATGTTTACCTTCCATTGCTAGGAATTTGTGTAAAGGGAAAACTTTTCTTTCCTGACAAATTTAGCAAAAATCCTGGAGCTAATTCTTGGTGGATCCAATTGGCCTATACTGGATTTTGTGCCCAACACTTAGCTAGTCCCTGTAAAGAGTGAAGCGCTGGTTTATCTTATACAAATGTAATATGAAAAATTTTGTTTAATCTTAGCCTGTCCTTAAGATCTAGGTGGAGATCAGCCTCTCCCTACCACATTTACTGAGAAGGAATTAATAGTAATCTCCAGGGAAAATCAGGGTAATGACAGAAACAAAAAGGGAAATAGGTACTGAGGGCAGAAAAAAAAAAAAAAAGAATGAAAGGGAGGAAGAAAGGAAAGATTGGAGAAGAAAAAAAAGAAGAAGGAGAGAAAGTAAGAGAGAGAAAAGAGAGAGAAGAGAAGGAAAGAGGAAAGGAAGGGAGGAAGAGAAGGGGGAAGGAGGGAAGAAAGAAGGAAGTGGATATGATGATAAATACCTACTGTATCATGTTTTATTGAAGGGTTAATGGACAAGGAAGCAGCAGGAGGGAGGAGGCAGAGAAACATCTTCACTGGAATTCTAATAGGATAATTAATTTCTGTATAATTGTATGATAACTCTACTTAGTTAACTTGAAAGATCCATTTTTATTAATTAGTCATGTATATGCATAAACACACACAACACACAGGTGCACACAATACCATTATGTCTCTGATTGGATCTACATGAGCACAACACTATTTCTGGGATAAAGAAGACAATTTACAATGAATTTGTTAGACTTACCAGCAAAATTCCATTCCTTACAGTTAACCCATTACTTTATAGAAATGTGTACAAATGTTGATTATGAGGAAGATTAGCTGTAGGATTATACACGAGAGGATTTGTTTCAGGGAACTAAGGTCATAAAATCTCAAAATACAGACTAGGTTTTCGCCACCAACTTTAATGCATTTCACACAGATTGTTCAGTTGTATTTGCTACCTCACGGTTGAACCTTCATTTCACTGGATTCAGCCCAATGAGTATGATGGAAGCCAAGGGTTTATCCAGTTTCAGCACACTTAATTTTTTTCATCTTGATCTCAATTACTTTATGCTCATTAGAAAATTCTTATTCGCTATTCTTAGGGATAGCAAAGTCACAGTTCCCATTTATTATCAAATGATAAAACTGTGTATATAATAAAAGACTTAAATGATTACCCTGAAGACAAATATGGCACAGTTGAAGAAGCTGAACTGTGGGTAGAAGTGATAGCTTAATATATTTGTTCTTTGGTGGAAAGGAAAGTCTAAATCCTGTACACCAGGCTTTCACTTAGGAATATAGGGAGCTCAAAAGTGTACCACCCTCAACTCTACTGAAAGGAGGGGAGAATCAGTGTCGGAGGAAAAGCGGAGTCAAGCCGTAGTAAGGGGGAGTGGATGCAGTGCGGGTAAATGCAGTCATTTTCCACTGCATGGGAAATGGACACTCTCATCGTTGCCAGCACTTACATCTCTTACTAGACAAGGAAGAAGTGGAGCCTGTTATACTGTTGGAGAAACAAGGCAGTAAGTAATTGAATCCATACTCTTTCTGTGGCCAACGTGAGAGAGACCACCCTCTTCTCTCTGTCCCTGTAGTTCAGGTGGATTGATTTCACATCCTTCACATTGAAGAGGAGGAGCAAACCCATTTTGATTAAAAAATGTATAGACCAGTGATTCAGGGATGAGTACAAAATCTTGAGAAGCCAAATCAGATTAAAATACATTTGTATAAAAATAAAACACCTAAAATAGGTAATGCTAAGAAAGAATAATTTGTAAACTCCTGAATTAAGATTCTCATTATATTTGAATAGTTAAAGGCAACTTTTTTTAAATTAAAATAGATCTTTACTACAGATATCAACATGAAAAGTTTGATCCAGGGACACTGCTGTGAAATCTAAGTATGACATTTAAATATGCTTATCAGAAATGTAATTATGCTTGCTTTTATTTATGACAATGAATGCTTTCAGTCTATATGGAATACCTAATTTATAATAAATGGTTAGACTTAATAATGACTCTCTATCCATATTTATGAATTTTCAACTTATTTGTCATTCCTGAGTCATTAATAGAATTTATACACATACATGTTAACACTAGATTTTTTTTTTTAAAAAAGAGATGATTGTCATCCTAAAAACGCATTTATGTTTACAACATTGATAATATTGATAAATTCACTGTAAATTCAATGTAAAAGCCTAAATGACAGTTGACATAAAGAATTCTTATGTAATTTGATATTAGATAATTCAAATATAATTACTGCTACTTTTTCTGTAACATTTCACAAAAGTAAATGTTATTTATTTGCGTGTCTCTTCTTCAGGATAAGGAGGTCACCTAAGTGGATCCAATACTCTGTTCATTCCTAAAAAGACAACTCTTCAGCATTAATATCACAAATAGCTCACAAACTTAAATAATACATGAATATTATATATTTCTCAAAAGCTTCCACTAAAACATGCATGTGTGCTAAGACTTCAGTCATGTGTGACTGTGCAAAGCCATGGACAGTAGCCTCCAGGCTCCCCTGCCCACGGGCTTCTCTAGGCAAGAATACCAGAGTGGGTTGCCATGCCTCCTCCAGGGGCTCCTCCTGACCCAGGGATCAGACTCACCTCCCTTCAGTCTCCTGCATTGGCAGGCAGATTCTTTACCACTTTGCACCACCTGGAAAGCCCTTCTACTGAAACAAGTGTACAAATAATGTTATGCTAAGTTACTTCAGTCGTGCCTGACTCTTTTTGACCCCATGGACAGAGGAGCCTGGTGGGCTACAGTCCATGGGGATTCTCCAGGCCAGAATACTGGAGTGCATAGCCTTTGCCTTCTCCAGGGGATCTTCCCAACTCAGGGATCAAAGCCAGGTCTCCCGCATTGCAGACAGATACTTTACCAGCTGAGCTATCAAGGAAGCCCTTTAAAGTAGACTCCAAACAAACACATTTTAATAAGCTTCATGTATATTCAATGTCTGTGGCAGCATGACATTAATTTTCATTTATATTGCTTTTTTAAAGGAATGATTGATATTCTTCCATATTTGTATTATTTTGGAAGCAAAAACATATGTAAAGCAATGGACATAACTGAAAAGCAATCACCAAACAAAGGCAACTTTGAAAGAACCTGCACTGTTGAGGTCTCTTCTCTTACCCTGCCTTCAGCTGTGGAAGCGCTCTTTCATCCAATGAAAAATAGTTCCTTCTTAATTATTAGTTAATGACTTTTATCGGACAGCAACACTGTGGTGTTTCATTTTTTAATGAACTAATTCATTTGTAAATGTATTAACCCTTCATATCTGATCAGGTAACACTTTCTTAACTTCCGTGAATGCCTGGTTCCTCTCTTACTTCACCAAAGCTCTGCTCCTGGTAAATGAAGGACTTCCTAACTGGGCTTTGGAGTTCTGGAGACTTCTACAAGGCAAGTTGAAAAAGAGATTGCTGACCTCCTCTTATTTGCCCTTGTTTCAGTTCAGTTCAGCGCTCAGTCGTGTCCGACTCCTTGCGACCCCGTGAATCACAGCACTCCAGGCCTCCCTGTCCATCACCAACTCCAGGAGTTCACTCAGATTCACGTCCATTGAGTCAGTGATGCCATCCAAACATCTCATCCTCTGTCGTCCCCTTCTCATCCTGCTCCCAATCCCTCCCAGCATCAAAGTCTTTTCCAATGAGTTAACTCTTCGCATGAGGTGGCCAAAGTACTGGAGTTTCAGCTTTAGCATCATTCCTTCCAAAGAAATCCCAGGGCTGATCTCCTTCAGAATGGACTCGTTGGATCTCCTTGAAGTCCAAGGGACTCTCAAGAGTCTTCTCCAACACCACAGTTCAAAAGCATCAATTCTTGGCACTCAGCCCTCTTCACAGTCCAACTCTCACATCCAAACATGACCACTGGAAAAACCATAGTCTTGACTAGACAGACCTTAGTGAGCAAAGTAATGTCTCTGCTTTTCAATATGCTATCTAGGTTGGTCATAACTTTTCTTCCAAGGAGTAAGCGTCTTTTAATTTCATGGCTGAAATCACCATCTGCAGTGATTTTGGAGCCCCCCAAAATAAAGTCTGACACTGTTTCCATTGTTTCCCCATCTATTTCCCATGAAGTAATGGGATCCGATGCCATGATCTTCATTTTCTGAATGTTGAGCTTTAAGCCAACTTTTTCACTCTCCTCTTTCACTTTCATCAAGAGGCTTTTTAGTTCCTCTTCACTTTCTGCCATAAGGGTGGTGTCATCTGCATATCTGAGGTCATTGATATTTCTCCTGGCAATCTTGATTCCAGCTTGTGTTTCTTCCAGTCCAGCATTTCTCATGATGTACTCTGCATATAAGTTAAATAAGCAGGGTGACAATATACAGCCTTGATGCACTCCTTTTCCTATTTGGAACCAGTCTGTTGTTCCATGTCCAGTTCTAACTGTTGCTTCCTGACCTGCATACGGATTTCTCAAGAGGCAGGTCAGGTGGTCTGGTATTCCCATCTCTTTCAGAATTTTCCACAGTTGATTGTGATCCATACAGTCAAAGGCTTTGGCATAGTCAACAGAGCAGAAGTAGATATTTTTCTGGAACTCTCTTGCTTTTTCGATGATCCAGCAGATGTTGGCAATTTGATCTCTGGTTCCTCTGCCTTTTCTAAATCCAGCTTGAACATCAGGAATTTCACAGTTCACGTATTGCTGAAGCCTGGCTTGGAGAATTTTGAGCATTACTTTACTAACATGTGAGATGAGTTCAATTGTGCGGTAGTTTGAGCATTCTTTGGCATTGCCTTTCTTTGGGATTGGAATGAAAACTGACCTTTTCCAGCCCTGTGGCCACTGCTGAGTTTTCCAAATTTGCTGGCATATTGAGTGCAGCACTTTCACAGCATCATCTTTCAGGATTTGAAACAGCTCCACTGGAATTCCATCGCCTCCACTAGCTTTGCTCATAGTGGTGCTTTCTGAGGCCCACTTGACTTCACATTCCAGGATGTCTGGCTCTAGATGAGTGATCACACCATTGTGATTATCTGGGTTGTGAAGAATTTTTTTGTAAAGTTCTTCTGTGTATTCTTGCACCTCTTCTTAATATCTTCTGCTTGCTTCTGTTAGGTCCAGACCATTTCTGTCCTTTATTGAGCCCATCTTTGCATGAAATGTTCCCTTGGTATCTCTAATTTTCTTGAAGAGATCTCTAGTCTTTCCCATTCTGCTCTTTTCCTCTATTTCTTTGCATTGATCACTGAAGAAGGCTTTCTTATCTCTCCTTGCTATTCTTTGGAATTCTGCATTCAGATGCTTATATCTTTCCTTTTCTCCTTTGCTTTTCGCCTCTCTTCTCTTCACAGTTATTTGTAAGGGCTCCCCAGACAGCCATCTTGCTTTTTTGCATTTCTTTTCCATGGGATGGTCTTGATCCCTGTCTCCTGTACAATGTCATGAACCTCATTCCATAGTTCATCAGGCACTCTATCTATCAGATCTAGGCCCTTAAATCTATTTCTCACTCCACTGTATAATCATAAGGGATTTGATTTAGGTCATACCTGAATGGTCTAGTGGTTTTCCCTACTTTCTTCAATTTAAGTCTGAATTTGGCAATAAGGAGCTCATGATCTGAGCCACAGTCAGCTCCCAGTCTTGTTTTTGCTGTCTGTATAGAGCTTCTCCATCTTTGGCTGCAAAGAATAGAATCAATCTGATTTCAGTGTTGACCATCTGGTGATGTCCATGTGTAGAGTCTTCTCTTGTGTTGTTGGAAGGCGGTGTTTGCTATGACCAGTGCATTTTCTTGGCAAAACTCTATTAGTCTTTGCCCTGCTTCATTCCACATTCCAAGGCCAAATTTACCTGTTACTCCAGGTGTTTCTTGACTTCCTACTTTTGCATTCCAGTCCCCTAGAATGAAAAGGACATCTTTTTTGGATGTTAGTTCTAAAAGTCTTGTAGGTCTTTATAGAACCATTCAACTTCAGCTTCTTCAGCGTTACTGGTTGGGGCATAGACTCAGATTACTGTGATATTGAATGGTTTGCCTTGGAGACGAACAGAGATCATTCTGTCGTTTTTGAGACTGCATCCAAGTACTGCATTTCGGACTCTTTTGTTGACCATGATGGCTCCTCCATTTCTTCTGAGAGATTCCTGCCGTCAGTAGTAGATAGAATGGTCATCTGAGTTAAATTCACCCATTCCAGTCCATTTTAGTTCGCTGATTCCTAGAATGTCGACGTTCACTCTTGCCATCTCCTGTTTGACCACTTCCAATTTGCCTTGATTCATGGACCTGACGTTCCAGGTTCCTATGCAATATTGCTCTTTACAGCATTGGACCTTGCTTCTATCACCAGTCACATCCACAGCTGGGTATTGTTTTTGCTTTGACTCCATCCCTTCATTCTTTCTAGAGTTATTTCTCCACTGATGTCCAGTAGCATGTTGGGCACCTACTGACCTGGGGAGTTCCTCTTTCAGTATCCTATCATTTTGCCTTTTCATACTGTTCATGGGGTTCTCAAGGCAAGAATACTGAAGTGGTTTGCCATTCCCTTCTCCAGTGGCCACAATCTGTCAGATGCCCTTGTTTAGTCATTTTAATAAAACTGTATCACCTACCCACATAAAGGATATATCCATTACTATCTCAAGATTTTAAAAAGTTAAAGTGATTTTCAATTATTTGATTCCTAATCCCCTTTTTCTCACCCTGAATCCCCAACTATGATACTCCCAGCATCCTTTGTTTATGTTAATTACTTGCTATAAATAACCAGTTATCTCACTATAAAACCTCACCAAGCAGGTGGAGATATGATTTTAAGGTGTTTTATCATATCTAGACCTTAGTTTCCAATCTCTTTTTGCTTCTATGAAATCTTTGATTGGGTGTGTTTACTGCTTGTGCCAGTATAGAACAATCCACATCAATATTTCTGTCTGGGAAACCCTGTGGACAGATGAGCCTGGTGGCGACACGACTGAGCTACTAAACAACAACAACATAGGTCCACCTAGAAGCAGAAAATAAAACAGGATTAGAGGTGAAAGAAATTTATTCTGGGAAGAATTAGGAGAAGGAAGGGAGGACTTGTAGAACAGAAAAGTTGTGTGGAAGGAGCATGCAGGATTGAAGTTTGGGTCGCATGCATGTTGTCATGTAGAATCCTTTCAAAAAAGATCTTAGGCTGATAAATCAAGTTGTGAATTTGCCCACTCCCTGAGGGCTTTTGTCAGGAAGCTAAATTTGGAGAAATTGCCCCTTTCATCCAAGTCAATGAATTTTTCCTTACCTAATCTTATATTCCAACCCTCTTGATTAAGCACTTTCTAAATGCAAACCCTGGGCTACTTTCCAGGCTCTTGCTGGTACAGGTGAGCTAATTCTCACAAGTACATTCACATGCAGTCTCCGTCCTCCCTTATCAAGCCCAACAACAACCAGCTGGGTTTTCCCGGGATTTAGCTTTAGTTAGGTCCTGGAAGCCCGCAGAAGGCAATGGCACCCCACTCCAGTACTCTTGCCTGGAAAATCCCATGGACAGAGGAGCCTGGTGGGCTGCAGTCCATGGGGTTGCTCAGAGTCAGACACGACTGAGCGACTTCACTTTCACTTTTCACTTTCATGCATTGGAGAAGGAAATGGCAACCCACTCCAGTGTTCTTGCCTGGAGAATCCCAGGGATGGGGAAGCCTCACGGGCTGCTGTCTATGGGGTCACACAGAGTCAGACACGACTGAAGTGACTTAGCAGCAGCAGCAGCAGCAGGTCCTGGAAACCAGGAGAGGAGATGGAGGTTGGTCCTTTAAGGCAGAAGTCCCCAGCCTCTGGGGTCTAATGACTAATGATCTGAAGGGGAGCTGATGCAGTAGTAATAGAAATAAAGTACCCAATAAATGTGATGTGCTTGAACCCTCCCCAAAGCATTCCCCCTTCCCAGGTCCATGGGAAACATTTCTTCCTTGAAATTGGACCCTGATGCCAAAAAGTTTGGGGACCACTGATTTACCGGATATCAGTTGCCATGCAGAATAGTAACTTTTCAGCATCTTCTAACCCACAGGGGTGAAGTTATAGGCCGCCTCTGAGTGGTCAGTGCAAGTTCTGAGGGGTCAGTGCAGAGCAAACAGCTTCAGGGGCAACTGTCTGCATGTCCCCACCTTTATATTTTAAGATCTCAGGTTTTCCCAAACAAACCCCTGCATTTTGTGTAATAGATCTTCCTCTTCTGAGTATTGTCAGGTCTCTGGAACTCTGTGACTTATTGGATCTTTGGTCTGCTGCTTAGCTGATCTGTTCTTCATTCAAGGAGATAGGGGCTTTTTGTAGCTTACTAAGAATCTCTCTGGGCTTCCCAGTTGGCACAGTGGTAAAGAGTCCACCTTCTAATACAGGAGATGCAAGAGTTGTGGGTTCCGTCTCTGGGTTGGGACAATCCACTGGAGTAGGAACCCACTTTGGTATTCTTGCCTGGAATATTCCATGGACAGAGGAGCCTGGTGGGCTACAATTAACAGGGTCACAAAAAGTTGGACAAGACTGAGCGAGCCTTTAGCTCTTATGCTAACTATTTATAATTCTCCTTAGTGTCCCAGTCTCAGTAGGATGTCAATATCAGTACAATATAGCAGTAACCAGCCAACACAACCCTATTTTAAATGTCTGAACCATTATGCCTGAAAGGCAAATCATCACCCAGAATGAAATCTTTAGCAATTGGGCTTTGTGCCAGGGCATTTCTGTGACCCATCTTTCACTCAGAGTGGATGGTTGGTGAGATATAATTAAATATCCACTTTGCCACTGTTTTCTCTGTTCACTGTTAGTACCACGTGCAAGAGTTGGGGTTCACAGAGAAGCAGATGCCAAAAGAGGGCTAGACAACATACAAGAGATATATCGAAGGAAGAAATAGCAGAAGGTGAGGGCAAGCTTCAGATCATGGTATAGGTTTGACAGCTGTGTTAGGAGAGAAGCAAGCAAGGGGAATAAAGTAGAATCACTGACTGCAACACAGTGCCCATAAGATTTGGTGAGGACGATGGGAGTCCTTGAGCCAAAATCCCCACTGGAGGAGTCCCATATGTATATCCTCCTCAGGGTCTGTCAGTGAGTGGGAGCAACTAGCAGGAGGTGTAGTATTAGAATAAATGTAGAGGTGGGCCTAAAGGGACAGGGGTCATGTTGGGGCATCAATCAAGTTGCCCGTTGGAGGAGATGTAAGCAGTGCATTTGTGTGGACACCACAGTTGCTTTCCTGAAAAACGATGGCATAGAGACTGGGAACGTAGACTTGGGAGTCAGATTGCCTGAGTTCAAATACTGCTGGACCACCCACTAACTATGATGACTTGGCCAAGTTAATATATGTGACCTTTCATTTTTTTCACATTTAAATTGATAATAATATACTCAGAGAGCCATTGGAGGATTTAAAATGGATCATTCATGTAAAAGCTATGATTATTATGATGACTATGCCCACAGTTCAGTCATGTAAAAAAGAGAGTAATTTTCTTTTTCTATACCTGAACTTGTTTTTCATGTTGATCCCTAAACCTAGCCAGTGTTAGAAGCTAAATCTTAGGTAGCACAATGTATCTTTCTTAGATTGCACAAAAAGATTGTGAGCCCTATTTACAATCAGATGATGGGGATCCAAAGACCAAGGCTGCCATTTCTAATGGAATGACTTTGGATATATTATTTAACCTCTCTGTGACATAGTTGTGCGTGTGCCTGCTCAGTTGTGTCAAACTCTTTGCGACCCCATGGACTGTAGCCCACCAGGCTCCACTGTCCATGGCATTTCCCAGGCACAAAACTGGAGTGGGTTGCCATTTCTTCCTCCAGGGGATCTTCCTAACTCAGGGATTGAACCTACAATTCCTATGTCTCCTGCACTGGCAGGTTGATTCTTTACCACTGAGTCACCAGGGAGGCTCTTAGTTGTATGGCCTATAAAATGGGGTTACTATAATGGTTAGAGCCTCATAATCTGGTTATGACTCAAGATTTGGTCAGAATAATGCCTGATCCTGTTCAGTGTTTGATCACAACTGGCCCTTATTGTTCTCATTCTGGGGTTTGACGTGGCCCTATCCCAGTTTTGGTATCTCAATCCTAACGGTTTAATTATGCTTACCGAAGTTAACGGAGGGCACAGGACAGGGTCCTTTTCAGGACTCTAACAACATCTAAGCCCTAGCTTCCTCCTGAGTTATCTCCCATTTTTCTTAGTCTGTGCAATCTTCATGTAGGGAGGTATAGTTCTTTATTCCCTGTTTGTGGCATAAACATTATACCTTGAATGGTTCAGGGCTTAGCTTCTTTCAATGTAAAAGCCTTGCCTTTTGAGGTTTAAAAGCTTTAGTTTTTGAAAATCAAAAGATTTTTCTTGTGTAGTCTATCTTTCCCACAACGTGAGAGGAGGAATACAGTACAAAGAGTTAAAGGAAAAACAAGAGGCAAATCTCAGTTAATATCTCAAAATATTATTCCTCTACAATGTTTATGTTTAGGCTCTTCTCTGTTCCTGAAATTCCTTTTTGCTACCAATTAGAATTTTATATATTCAAGCCACAATTTGAGTGCCTCCTCTTCTTGGAAGCACTCTTTCATCACTCCAGTCCAAAGTGCTTTCTTTTTCTAACTTTATTAATGCAGTCATTACCACATGCATTTGAAATGGCCTGGTACATAATCTATTTTCTCCCACTACACTACATGTGACTTGGGAATAAACTCTATACATTATTTTATACCTATATTCTCTCTAGTACCTAACATAGGACTTGACAAATGGAGGTAGTTAAAAATGGTGAACATAGTGGGTTGGCCAAAAAGTTCATTTGGGGTTTTCCTTACCATCATGCAGAAAAGCTCGAAGGAACTGTTTGGCCAACCGAATAATTAAACAAATCTCTTCCTTAGTTGCTCAGTCACATCCGACTCTTTGAGATCCTTTGGGATTTTTCAGGCAAGAATACGTGAGTGGGTTGCCATTTCATCCTCCAGGGGATCTTCCCGGACCCAGAGATCCAACCCCAGTTTCCAATGTCTCCTGCACTGTAGGATTCTTTGTCTGCCTAGCCATCAGGGAAACCCAATTAAACAAATTACAAGAAGATTTTATGCAAGGGCCTATATTTCTTTCTGAATCTCTACCTGTCTTGTCTTGGTATTTTGAACAGGCCTGTGTGTTCCTATGGATCCTTGTTTGATACATATATATATATAACTGTTGCAGGAAGGGGGACCCCTTCCAGGGCCTGAGAGTGGACTCTTGTCTAATGTGTGGATATTAATCATTGGAGGAGAAATGCATACTAACAAAGCAGAAGACTTTCTTGGGAAAGGGCAACCGGGCAGAGAGCAGAGGAGTGAGGGAAGGCAGGAGAACTGCTCTACCAGAAGGCTCACTGTGCTGTGCCAGGCGAAGTTGCTTCAGTCGTATCCTACTCTTTGCGACCCTATAGACTATAGCCTGCCAGGCCCCTCTGACTATGGGATTCTCCTGGCAAGAACATTGGAGTGGGTTGCCATGCCCTCCTCCAGGGATCAAACCCGTGTCTCCTATGGCTCCTGTGTTGTAGGCCTATTCTTTACCTCTGAGCCACCAGGTTAGCCCAAATGGCTCACAGTCTCAGGTTCTATGGTAATGGGGTTAGTTTCTGGGGTGTCTCTGGCCAGTCATCTTGCTTGCCCCACGTTTGGTCTGACTCGGGGTCCTTTCTGGCAGTGTACGCATCTCTCAGTCAAAACAGATTTCAGCGTGAGGGTTTCTGGAAGATTGACAGGAGGGATTGGCTGGTGTCTCCTTCTCCTTCTCCTTCTGGTCCCTCCAGAATTCTTCCAGGTTAATTTTATGAGACACTGCATGGGTGGGCCATCCAAGTTAGAGGTTCTTGAAACAAGCAATTTAAATGATACATATCCCAAGTGGCTCAGCGGTAAAGAATCGCCTGCTGAAGCAGGAGACGCAGGTTGGATCCCTGGGTTGGAAAGATTCCCCTGGAGGAGGAAATGGCAACCCACTCCAGTATTCTTGCCTGGAAAAATCCCATGAACAGAAAGAAACCTACCGGACTACAGCCCATGGGGTCACAAGAATGAGACACGACTTAGCAACTGAGCAAACATGCATACCTAGTACAATATCTGACTCATGGTAGCCCTGAGAACGTTATTAGAGAGGCAATAAATTACCAAACTGATGGAGTTAGTCATGGGTTTACTTTAGAGCACAGAGCAGATAACTTTTGTTTACTCCAAGGAAGTCTTGAAGGGGACTGTTACCAAGCTGAGTCTTAAAGGATGAACAACAGCAAAGAAAGCAAAAGTCGAGAGACAAACTTGACAGCCTAAGCAAGAACATGGTGGTGTAAAGCAACAAAATTATGTCCTTTATGTTAAAAAAAAAAAGCAGTTTTGTTTATATTTTAGTAAAAATACACTTTCTGTGCAACATAAGATTATGGTTTAGAGAGTAGACTGTGGAGCCAGACCGCCTAGGTCTAAGTCTTCGTTCTATCACTTATCACTTGCTCTTTACTCTTAGTGAAATATTTTACCCTCTCTTGCCTGGGTAGCCCACTTGTTTGGAAATCACACTTTTTAATGTTATCATGAACTTCAAATGAAGCAATACATTTAAAACCTTCAAAAGTGTCTAAAAAGCGTGTGATACATTTTAGTTTATGAAGATTAAATATCGTTTTCTTTTTTTTTTTTTTTTGCAAGATTTCATTAGAAGTAGTTCCTATTTACCATTACTGTGATCCTTGTTTTCTGCCCAGAGATTCTCAATAGAGAGACAGTAGGAAGAATGGTCCACACTCTTAGGAAACTCAGTAGAATAATTTGAGGTTGGGGTCATTTAAAATCACATATCTATTTGGCTTCACTCCTTCCACCCAATTTCAGAAGTACTCTCACCTCTAGTTAATCACTGTTATGGGAAGGGGAAGAGTGCACTGTGACTTCTATTCAGGGATGTTGGGACAGAAGAATGACTTTGAATTTAATTTTATAGGCATTCTAGATACAGAATCAAGATAGTTCTAGATTAAAATAGTTGAAATATCTGACCTCAAGTCTCTTCATGTTTTACTGATTTGTGTTGGTCCCAGAACTAGGAAAATACCAAGAAGGTACACTTGTTCTGGATATACCAAAGCCTCAGTGGCTTCTGGTAAGCACACCACAAGCAACCCACTTCATTGTTTTCTTCTGATTAAAAACTATTTTTGAACAATTTTCTACAATGAGTCAAGATAAAATAGAATGAACAGAAAACTTTTCAATGTTTTGACTCAAAAATCATAATTTTTAAGTTATGGCAAAGAAGTTCTATATGATAAATATTACTTTGTGCAAGGGTGGATTTTGGCTTACCTGTAGTTTTCATTTGCTGGAGGAAGTAGTTGGAAAGTGTGATGTGGGAATGTGGAGCGTGTTGCAATGTCTTCTTGGCTCCAAGGTATTTAAAACCTGTTCATTTTTTCAGTTAGATTCATCAGTCACATTTACAAAGACTTTTATTTAGCTAAAAGTGATTAATCATTAAGATTTTTTTCCATGTGTTTTATTCCTGACTTATAACACAATTTTAATCAAAACAAGTCTTATCTATTTGGTCAGAAAAATCCACTATGTGTTAAACACAGGTTGTTGCTTTACTTGTAAAGTGAAATAACTCTTGAAACTAAGATTTAGGTGATAAAAATACAGGATGCTATGCTCTATTTTGTTTTTTAAAACCATGTAACTCAATAGAAATTGTAATTTAAAACCTGGGACAGCTTATGACATTGTAGTTTAGTGACTAGGGAAGGGAAAGGGAAAGGGAGGTTGCTCAGTCATGTCTGACTCTTCGCGACACCATGGACTGCAGCCCACCAGGCTCCTCTGTCCATGGGATTTTCCAGGCAAGAGTACTGGAGTAGGGTGCCATTGCCTTCTCCAAGTTTAGTGACTAACATACAGTCAATTCATAAAATAATATTCTGCATTCATCCATCACTATAATTACGGTTGACCCTTGAACAACATGAGTTTTAATTTTGCGGGTCCATTTATACTTGAGGATTTTTTTTTTCCAATAAATATACAGTAGTACACAGTCTGTGGTTGGTTAAATCTGTTCCTGCTGAACTGTGGATCTTGAGGCCCAACTATGGGACTTGAGCATCCTTGGGTTTTGGTACCTGCAACAAGTTCTGGAACCAAGTCCCCGCGGATACCAAGGGATATTATAATGCAGTATATGGTGTTGGAGAAGACTCTTGAGAGTCCCTTGGACTGCAAGGAGATCCAACCAGTCCATTCTGAAGGAGATCAGCCCTGGGATTTCTTTGGAAGGACTGATGCTAAAGCTGAAACTCCAGTACTTTGGCCACCTGATGCGAAGAGTTGACTCATTGGAAAAGACTCTGATGCTGGGAGGGATTGGGGGCAGGAGGAGAAGGGGACGACAGAGGATGAGATGGCTGGATGGCATCACTGACTCGATGGACGTGAGACTGAATGAACTCTGGGAGTTGGTAATGGACAGGGAGGCCTGGCGCGCTGCGATTCATGGGGTCACAAAGAGTCGGACACGACTGAGCGACTGAACTGAACGGATGCTGATGCAACAATTCAATATAGATGTGGCATTTTGATGAGCTACAAATTGCTACTTTCAAACTACTTTTTAGATCTAGTTCCCTATACCAGATAAATAATTATAATAAATAATATATGTAATAATGATAAACAAATAATATATGTAATAAATAATTATTTATAAATAATTATATGTACTTATAATTACATAAATAATTATATGTAATAATAATGATATAAATTTGTGCAATATTTTGCATTCTTCAAAATATAACAGTTTTTAAAGTTTTCTTTCAACTTCATGCAAATCAAGTAAAAAAGTAGCCTCCATTAGAAGGAATAGTAGTTTAGGATTAGAGCACATAATATATGTGAGACATTGTGTTAACATGCATTGACTATGTAAAATTTAAAATGTCTTAACTCTTCTAATCCCATAGACAGAGGAACCTTGTGAGCCAAAGTCCAGAGGGTCTCTAAGAGTTGGACATGAATGAAGTGACTTAGCATGCACTCTTCTAATCCTCATAAGAAACCTCTGATGAGGGACTAACATTATCCTCATTTTACATAAAAAGGAACTAAGATGGAAACCAAGTTAATGTAACTACTTCCTAGTAGAAGAACAACTGACAGAAACATATGTTTGATGTGGAGTCTGCATTCTTAAGGATAATGTCACACGGCCTCCTATAATTTTTCCTTGCTATCCTTGATGAAGTCACTCATTTCAAAAAAAAATCTGGTTAGGCTATTTTGACACCACATGATTCCAACATTAATTAACTATATGATTCATTTGAAAGTAGTTCCTTATACACAGAGTGTAAAAGTTATCAGCTTAGCAAAGAATTAATTTTTACATGTACAGTTAGTGAAAGCTATCTCTCATTGTTGGGAAAGCATTTATTTCTATACAGATGGGCCTGGGTCCCGGTCATCTCATCTTTTGGTCTTATTTCCTTGTCTTCCTTAAGAACCTACATTGTCCTTGCAGATCCTGCTGAGCAGCCTGTCGTTTCTTGGACAATCTTTCCAAGCTGGCAGACATGCTATTCCAAGGCTCTCACATTTGTTATGAGTTTCATGGGAGATTTACAGATTCCTTCCACAGATATCTCATTTTCCTTCTGATACTACTGCTTACTTTCCTTGCTGTAAATCCTTATTATCTCACTTTACTTCTCCATTTTCTCCTTTCCTTCTAGTCATACTGCTGCTGCTTCTCTCCACTCACTTCTCTTTATCCCTGTGCTGTTGGCATTCTCATTTAGACATCCGTCTTGTTATGTCTAGTTGCTTATTTGTATATGCAGTCCTTCCTATTTTTTCTTTTTTCATCGATCCTCCATAAGCATCACTGTTTTGTCAGAAAGGACCACCTTCTGGGTAACACCATCAGGAATACATTTCTCCCCCAGGAAATATGACAAAAGCCTTTCTCTCCAGTGCTTTCTGTTCTTTCCCTTTAAAGCATTTCTCTGCTGAAGCAGCTAAGTGGCTGCACAACATAATCCTGTATAAAGCTGGCAGAAATGCTATTTCAGAGAATTTGTGTAACTCTTTACTGTCCATTCTGTATAAGAGGCAAACCTATGTGAATAATCCTTCAATGAATTTTCACTCAAAATACACTTTTTACGCAATTAGGATCTGTCAGCCCTTTCAGACCCCTCATTATGTATTTTCCTTTGTGGTTCCAATGTATTCTGTCCTCAAACACCACCCTTCAAAGCTAACCATATAGGCTGCATCACTGGGCTTCATTTCCCTCTGGCTTGTGGTTTGGGCTCAGAATATGGGAAACGCTAACTAGCCAGGGACAGGGGCTTCCCAGGTGGCTCAGTGGGTAAAGAATCTGCCTGGAGATGCAAGAGACACCAGAGAAGCAGGTCTGATCCCCGGGTTGAGAAGATTTCCTGGAGAGGGCATGGCAACCCACCACAGTATTGTTGCCTGGACAATGCCATGGACAGAGGAACCTGGTGGGCTACTGTCCATGGGGTTGCCAGAAAGAGTCAGAAACGACTGAAGCAAATGAGCATGCACACATACAGGAGAGACAGAGGGCGCTGAAGAAGGAATATTTATTATCTTAGTTCTTTCTCTCTATGGAGTCTGCTTCAGGTTGATGGCATCTCTGTTGAAAAGGCCACGATTTTGGGGTCCCAGATAACGACCCTCTCCAGGTTCTGTAATCGCTCCCTTCCCTTGTCCTTCCATATGGATTTTCCTCTCTGTTAGCTCCCAAGTTCTGACTTGTCCATTATCAGTTCCTCAATTCCTGCTATACCTCTTGAAACGAGTCTCCTTCTTCAACAGCCCTCAAATTACAAACTCTGAGCATGGCATCTGTCTTCTAAACTGACTGGCATGGACTTGGAATATTAAGAAATTAGATGTAGCTGTTGCCTTTAAGAAACTTGCAACTGTAGATAAAGGAGGCAATCACGTAAATGCATAAGTGACTTATGGATTATAGAACATGTGATAGAAACAGATATAAGGTCCAGTGAATTCACCCTGGAGAAAGTGACTCGTTACATGCCGGAAGAGCCTATCAGAGAGGCCTTCTTGGAGTAATGTTCAAGTGATGCGTGGAGTGATGAACTTGTGATTAATGGCTTGATGAATGGATTGGGCTGAAACTGGGGCAGAAGGGCCACTGTCAGATGAGGAAACAGAACTGGTGAGGCAGGAAAGCCTGGGGCATCACTCTGTGTGCAGACAACTTCACACTCATGAGAGCCGGAGGTTACCGGGGGAGAAGGGGCATGTACGTTCAGACAAATCTGAAGATCTGAGAGGCTTTAATATCAGAGTGAGGAATTTGGACTTTACTGTGTATGTCGTGGGGGAGCCACAGAAGTTTGTGTGCTAAAATGTAGAAAAATAGGGCTTCCCTGGTGGCTCAGGAGTAAAGAATTCACCTGCCAGGGTTGGACCCCTGGTCCAGGAAGATGCACATCCTGCAGAGCAACTAAGCCCATGAGCTCCGATTATTGAGCCTATTGAGCCTGCGCTCTAGAGCCCGGGAGCCCCAACTACTGAGACTGTGCTGCAGCTACTAAAGCCGGGCCACGCTAGCACCTGTGCTCTGCAGCAAGAGAAGCCACCACAGTGAGAAGCCCGCACATGGAGGGAAGAGCACCCCCTGCTCACTGCAACTAGAGAAAAGCCCACCCAGCAACGACGACCCAGCACAGCCAAAACTAATTTTTTTTTTTTTTTTTCAAAAAGTAGAATAGTAAGTTTTGTCTTTAGAGCATTTTGGTGACAGTGAAGCTCATCTGAAGGAGACATAGGGAAGAGCAAAGAAGCTGAGAAGAGGCAAGAGGCTGATTAAAGCAATAATAATAAAAAGAGAGATTAAAAAGCTAAAACAAATAAAACTTGTCCACCTATTAGAAACGGAGTTGAAGGAAAAAGAGCCAACTCTAAGATGATACCCAGGTTTCTGGCTGGGTGGTTGGTAGTATCATTTCATGAGACTTGCAGTGCACAAGAAGGATGTATTTGGGGGGTAAAATAATAAGAAAAGACAGATCACTTTGGGATTGAGTTTTTTGTGGGATACTCACATGTAGCAACTGAACTGCAAAAGAGAACTTTGGAGCAATGATACAGATTTGAGCATCACCATAAAATAGATGTAGATGCCACTTTAGAAGTGGTGGAGATAACCAGGAAAGGTGTTTCTCTTAGTAAGAGAAGGGCAAGGAGAGTACCAGCCAAATTTATGTGATGATTAAAAAAAGAAACAGAGTATTCAGAGCATGCTAAGCATTACAATAGTCAATTTCTCCTGTACCTTATTTGACCTGAACCATATAGCTAGGTTGTCGACATTTTATTTTCCTAATTTCACAAATGAAGAAACTCCAGCTTACAGAGTTAAGCTAAAGTCACAAAACAATGGTAAAAATGAGGCTGGAATTTAAAACTTTTAACTCTTTCTCAGTACATCGTATTGTCTTCTTACTGCTTTATTTTAGCAATACTGGAGAAGGATATGGCAACCCACTCCAGTACTCTTGCCTGGAGAATCCCATGGACAGATGTGCCTGGCAGGCCACAGTCCATGGGGTCGAGAGTTGGACACAACTGAAGCAACTTAGCACGCATGAACAAAATAGGGCTTCCCAGGTGGCACTACTGGTGAAGAATCTGCCTGCCAATGCAGGAAACGCAAGAGGTGTGGGTTCAATCCCGGGGTTGGGAAGGTCCCCTGGAGGAGGAAATGGCAACCCACTCTAGGATTCCTGCCTGTGAAATCCCATGGAGAAGCTTGGCAGGCTCCTGCCCATTGGGTCGCAAAAGAGTCAGGCACAACCGAGCGATTGAGCACTGCACTGATGAACAAAAAGCAAGGAATAAAGAATAGGAAAAAAATATAGACAAAGAACGCTTGGGATTCATCAAAAATAGCTCTAGTGATAAAAATGTTCGCCTATCCTCTGTAACGTGCCATTGTTTAAAACATTTCAATTTGAGGAATGCAACCTTTTTTATTTTACGTATTTGGAAAGTACACTTCAAATTTCACTCGTTCGACTTTTTTATGCTGTTGTTTTCTTAACCTAAACCTACTTTAGCCCTTCTCTGCTCACCCTGACTGTCCTTGTAGCATTTCCTCACTGGCTCACAGTAAGGCACACTGTAGCTTCATTAAAAGAGCCAGGGCTCTCAAGACTGGCATAGCCTTCTTTCAGAACTGCACCAGTTTTCACTTACAATTCAGCATTACAAGGGGTATAGATCTTGAAACTAATTTGGAAGCAGAAAGAGGCATTTGTACCAGGTTTGTGCTTTCCACTTACTTCCGTATTGGTTTCCTGAATCATAATCTAAGGCCATGAATTGGAAGTGCCTTGCGAAGGTAAATGCAAAGATAAGAGCACTTAGATTAACGCTAATGCTCTGCATTATGCAACATGACCCATAAACCAGAATATTCTTATTATTCCATGATGTAATCATTTATAGCTGACTTTCGCAGGATGGAGTCATGATTTACTAAAGGAAAAGAGTTCATCAGAAAAGTCTTTATACACATCCTAGTGCCAATTTCTGGGTATTTTGCTGAAGCCTTACAAGTCAGCTTTAAAGAAACAGATTGAATCAAAGGAAACTCATCATGTGGGCCTGCTTCCCTCTGCAGTTGAAAAGAAATGAATCTGACAGAATGCCTCCATCATCAAATTAGATGCAGATTTATTTGGTAGGGTGAGGATGAGGAACCACTTTTACAAACTGTGAATTGCTTCTGTTCCCTCAGTGACAAAGGAAACAAAGTCAACCTGAGAGTCAGTGAGTGAGGAGGTGTTGGGGATAAGAAAAAGGAGGGGAGATACAGATAAGTTCGAGAGCACAGAAATGCCAGTTGATTAAGTGTTAGTCACTCAGTCGTGCCCGACTCTTTGTGACTCTTTGTGACTGCAGCCCACCAGGCTCCTCCGTCCTCAGTCCATGGGATTTTCCAGGCAAGGATACTGGAGTGAGTTGCCATTTCCTTCTCCAGGGGACCTTCCCAACCCAGGGATCGGAACCCCCAGGTTTCCTGCACTGCAGGCAGATTCTTTACCGACTGAGCTACAAGGGAAGCACGCTGTCAGTTGACTGGAGAAAAGCAGTAGGTTTATCAAGCTGGGCGGGGAGGCAGAGCTCGCTTGAAGTTTGTGGTCATCAACTAAAAGTAAAACCTGTCAGTTTTCCTCCATCCATGAGGAATGTAATCTCATGTAAACAAAGTTAGATTTAGCAAGAAAGAACTCTGAAGAGATAGCAGGACAAGGTAGTTGTGTTTATGTACTGTAGTGATTATACTGATATAACACAGAACCTAAGATAGTTAAGGAGAGAGAATATGAGGGGATCATGGGTAGCAAAAATAAGGCCAATCAATCAATAAAATTGGTGAATGGTGGAAAAAGGTATCCTAGAGGATGACATGGGTTAGGAAATAATTATCTTAGATTTTAAAAATTACTGAGGGAGAAATTATAGAAAAAAAGTAAGAGAATAATAAATAATCTAGATGTTATAAGTTTGAGAATATTGCAGCAAAAATGTATGAGCATAGACATAAGGGACACTTTTTTTCCTTTGGCCAGACATCTGGTTACCTAGCTTAAAGTACATATTTGAACAGTATTCTCTTGATTATCTGCTAAACAAAGAGAGTTTGTTTCATGCATTTAAATGTATGAACATCTCACGGTTAGATTCTAATTGATTTGTACATAGTAAACCTATCACATAAGGTGGGACCAAGCTATGCTAAGTGTCTGTTTAAAATGCCCTGAATTTCAAAGGGCTGTAGTTCAGGAATTATGTTAGCCATATGATCTCATATATCATAATTTCTTGACAAGATTATCCTATTTTTTTAAATATTTTCTCCTAGGAAAGGAGAATTCTGAAAATGACAATGGTGTGAGCTTTCTGGAAAGGTATTTACTTTTCAGTAAGTCAAAATTTTAAGAAAGCAAAGGCTGTCATGAATTTGGCAAAATGATTTTAGGACAGTATATACCAATTAAACTCTTAAGTTAGTGTCTCTGCTTAATATAGCTTCATCTCAGTATTGGGTTTTATTATTGTATTATTCACTAAGTTTTTGATAAAATAGGATCTTATGGATATTTTAATGGGCATTTGTCTGGTTACTAGTATGATTAAAATCTTTCTCTCATTTTAGTCTCATATTTAGTTTGTTGGGTATCAATTTACATCTTTTGTCTATTTTTCTACTTTCAGTTTATTTCTTAACATCTTGTAAAACATTTTTAAATAATATTAATCCTCTAAGTTTGGGGGCAAATACTTTGTTTTTCATTTAATTATTTAGAGTTTCAGACATATGCATTTTATACATAGTTATTCAAATTTCATAACAACTGTGCACAGTAAGCATTATTATTCCCATTTTGCATATAAGAAAATAGTGATCTAGACAAGGTTGAATAATCTGCCCTCAGTCCCACAAAGTGAATTTTTGATGAAGGTTTATCTGGCCCTATAACTCATTTATTTTTCCCAGTTACTCTGTAACTGGACACACAAAGTCTGATGATCAGAGTATTTTAATAGGAAACATTTAAGAGAAGGATAAAGCAAAAAAATATATAGTGAAGAAGGGCCATATTTGGGAAGTATAATTACAGCAAGAGTTGAAGAAAATAGATCTATGGAACAAAGGACAGTGATGAGTTGACAATTACTCCAAGATTTCCTGTGTGGCTGGCTGCTGATATCGTGGCATTACCCAGTGTGACAAAGGAACCAGGCACAGAGCTCTGTCACTGCAAGATGATAAGCTGAATTGTCTTCTCCACATTTCATTTCTGCTAGTGACAGTACATACAGTTTGAAATGCCTTGTACAGAAAACTCTCACCAAGTGGGGTGGAAAGGCCAAGTTCACAGTTAGATGAGTAGATTTGGACAGGTTTATTGTACACATATGGAACGGAATGACATGCCCAATGTTGGGTGTGTGGCAGGAGGAGCAAAGCATGTATTAATTTTCCAGAGGAAACTCCACTGAAACAATTTAAGAAGGTAGAGGAAGATTGGGCAAGCTGGAAGAATTTCTGCTATAACACAGTATACAGGCTTCTGAAAAGTCTTGTGCTCCACAACATTTACAGAAGAGTAGCATTCTGAAGGAGATCAGCCCTGGGATTTCTTTGGAAGGAATGATGCTAAAGCTGAAGCTCCAGTACTTTGGCCACCTCATGCGGAGAGTTGACTCATTGGAAAAGACTCTGATGCTGGGAGGGATTGGGGGCAGGAGGAGAAGGGGATGACAGAGGATGAGATGGCTGGATGGCATCACTGACTCGATGGACGTGGGTCTGAGTGAACTCCAGGAGTTGGTGATGGACAGGGAGGCCTGGCGTGCTGCGATTCATGGGGTCGCAAAGAGTCGGACACGACTAAGTGACTGAACTGAACTGAGCAGGGACACAACTGAAGCGACTTAGCAGTAGCAGTAGCAGCAGCAGCAGCAGCAGCAGGGCATGTAAGAGGATAGGTTTGGGGTTGTTCACTTGAAACTTTTATGGTTTCATGAAACTTTGAAACTCTTTGAAAGTTTGTAATTAATGTACTAACAAAACCTCAAAGCAATCCTAATAAAAATACTAACACAGTTTAAAAGAGAGGTTAAGTTCCTTATACATGGAGAATTACTAGAGTAAACACAGGAAACCTACACTTAAAAAAAAATAAGTGGAGTAGGCTTATAAAGGAATTTTATCAGAAGGCTGAGGTTGCTGTGTTATGGAGACAAGGGGGAAATGCAAAACCACCAGGAAGACTGTGCAATAAGTACTATTTCCAAGATAGAGTGCATGGCCAAAGTGAGCTCAGAGCCAGAGCCTGGGGTGAGTGGGCACCATGGCCAATGTGCTTCCCTTGTGCCCTCCAGATGGGGTCAGCTGTGAGAAAGCTTGGAAGAATATGATCTTCACACCAGCTGGGAAAAACCTGCTCATGAGTCACTGAAACCTCCATGTTATACTGATGTCAGTCTCTTATCTACAAATCATGATTGAGGCAATTTGCCCCCAGAATTAGAGAAAATCAGATTTCAGACTTTAAGTTCATGGAAGGTCTAATTCATAGTCCTAAATATCACTCCCACCCCAGGTACTCTTTTACTTACTATATCATTTTCCTTCATTCATTTTATCACAATGTGTATCTTTCTCTCACTTGATGCTAAGCTCTATGAGGGCAGGGACTTTATTTTATTTATTATTATGTCCACTTTGTCTAGCATATGGTATCAATAAATATTTGTGAATTGATGAATACAAGCAGCATGACCATGTATTGATTCAAAGATAAATGCTTACTATAAGCCAGTCTATGTATAAGCTGCTAACCCTGTAGCAGCGAACAAGGCTGGCATTTTGAGAAGGTAGCAAGCTAGATCTAGTGAGATAGATAAATATGCAATTGTAATACAGTGTGTGTAATACATGCTTTAAAAAGGTAGGCACTAGGTGTTCTGACATCTCTACACTAGAAGAGTACAGATTTGGCTTTGGGGAAGGGAGAACAGTTTTCAGGAGAAGTGAGTTTTCATCTGAAATCTGACAGGTGATCAGCAGTGAGAGAAATTAAAAGAAAAGGGAGGGCAGAGAATTTTAGATATTTAACAGCATGTGTCAAACCTAGAACTGAGTGAACACTTGAAATATTCCAGGAAAAGTAGGTAGCTGGGATCAGACCATAGGATCATGTAGAAACGAAGGGGATGCTAACTGCTATTAGAAGTAAACCACAAGTTCTAATCCTGGGGCGGGGGTAGGGAACATCTTCCATGTCATTATTCAGGAATGTGTGCCTCCTTCGTCTTCTGGGACAATCCTTTCCTAAATACTCACAGTCCTCTTTATTTAGCAGGCAGATGATGCAAAAAACACACCATGGAAAAGATATATCCATTTTAACCAGTTTAACTCACAAGAGACACATTATTCTTTTTTTAAATTTATTTATTTTTAATTGAAGGATAATTGCTTTACAGTATTGTGTTGGAATTTGCTGAATGACTCAGGAAATGTCGATGGTTGGCAGAACCATCAACACAAATCAGCCATAGGTGTACATATGTCCCCTCCCTCTTGAACCTCCAACCCAGTTCCCTCCCCATCCCACACCTCTAAGTTGTTACAGAGGTTTCCTGAGTCATACAGCAAATTCCCATTGGCAATCAATTTTACATATGGTAATGTATATTGCCGTGTTACTCTACTCTCTCCATACATCCCACCTCTATTCTTCTCCTCCCCCTGCCCAATTGTCCATAAGTCTGTTCTCCATGTCTGGAGAACATTATTCTTGTTCACGTTCCATTGGTCAGATTTTTGTCACATGGGTACAACAAATGGCAAAGAATACTGGAAAATGTAGTCTAGCTCTGAGAACAGCTGAAAAACAATTGTTTAAAAATATTTTGTTTTGCGATTTTTATACAGTTTTTAAATGTTACTTTCCATTTATAGGTATTACAAAATATTGACCAAATCCCCAGAGTTGTACAGTATATCCTTGAGCCCATCTTACATTCAATAGTTTGTGCCTCCCACTCTCCCACCCCTCTGTCACTCCTTTCCCTCTTGCTGGTAACCACTAGTTTGTTCTCAAAGTCTGTGTCTGCTTCTTTTTTTTTTTCCCCCCAGATTTTATTTATTTATTTATTTATTTTTTACTTTACAATATTGTATCAGTTTGGCCATACATCAACATAATTATGCCACAGGTGTACACATGTTCCCAATCCTGAACCCCCCTCCCACTCCCTCCCCATACCATCTCTCTGGGTCATCCCAGGGCACCAGCCCCAAGCATCCTGTATCCTGCATGGAACCTAGACTGGCGATTCGTTTCTTATATGATATTATACATGTTTCAATGCCATTCTCCCAAATCATCCCATCCTCTCCCTCTCCCACAGAGTTCAAAGGACTGTTCTATATATCTGTGTCTCTTTTGCTGTCTCGCATACAGGGTTATTGTTACCATCTTTCTAAATTCCATATATATGTGTTAGCATACTGTATTGGTGTTTTTCTTTCTGGTTTACTTCACTCTGTATAATTGGCTCCAGTTTCATCCACCTCATTAGAACTGATTCAATGTATTCTGTGTCTGCTTCTTCTTTGTGATGTTTGCTAGTGTGTTGTAGTTTTAGATTGTGCACATATATAATATCATACAATATTTGTCTTTGTTTGCCTTATTTCACTTAGCTTAATGCCCTATGAGTCCATTCATGTTGCTGCAAATGGCAAGATTTCATTTTTTGAGAAGTATTCCTTTGTGTGTATATATATATGTGTGGGTATATATATATATATATATATATACACACACACACATGAATATGGATATATATATGTAACACACATTTGTCCACTCATCTGTTGGTAGACACTTAGGTTGCTTCCATGTCTTGGCAATTATTCATACTGCTGCTATGAACATTGGGGTACATGAATCTTTTCAAATGAGTGTTTCTTTTTTTCAGATATATACCCAGGAGTGGAATTTCTGGGTATATATTTGAAAAAAAATGCAATTGTGATCTGGCCATTTCAACTTAATAATTTTAGAAAAAAAAAAAAACCCTGTAACTCTTATGGAATAAATTCTTGGTCTGAAAAAAAAATGTGTTTTAATGAACATACAGCAGCCTCTGCCATGGATGAAAGTAATACTTAAAAATAGTAAAGTTGGAGAATCAGACTAGAACTAGTTTATAAAGGATATTTTCATCTTTAGACTTTACCCTGAAGAGAATTAAGTGCTACAGAAAAATTCTTAACTGAAGTATAGTAATATCATATTTGGACTTTAGCAGAAAAACATCTATTTCTGCTTTATTGACTATGCCAAAGCCTTTGGCCATGTGGATCACAATAAACAGTGGAAAATTCTGAAAGAGCTGGGAATACCAGACCACCTGACCAGCCTCTTGAGAAACCTATATGCAGGTCAGGAAGCAACAGAACTGGACATGGAACAACAGACTGGTTCTGAATCAGGAAAGGAGTACGTCAAGGCTGTATATTGTCACCCTGCTTATCTAACTTTTATACAGAGCACATCATGAGAAATGCTAGGCTGGAAGAAGCACAAGCTGGAATCAAGATTGCCGGGAGAAATATCAATAACCTTAGATATGCAGATGACACCACCCTTATGGCAGAAAGTGAAGAAGAACTAGAGAGCTTCTTGATGAAAGTGAAAGAAGAGAGTGAAAAAGTTGGCTTAAAGCTCAACATTCAGAAAACGAAGATCATGGTATCCGGTCCCATCACTTTATGGCAAATAGATGGGGAAACAGTGTCTGACTTTATTTTTTGGGCTCCAAAATCACTGCAGATGGTGATTGCAGCCATGAAATTAAAAGACACTTATTTCTTGGAAAGAAAGTTATAACCAACCTAGACAGCATATTAAAAAGCAGAGACATTACTTTGCCAACAAAGGTCCATCTAGTCAAGGCTATGGTTTTTCCAGTAGTCATGTATGGACATGAATGTTGGACTATAAAGAAAGCTGAGCACCGAAGAATTGATACTTTTGAACTGTGGTGTTGGAGAAGACTCTTGAGAGTCCCTTGGACTACAAGGAGACCCAACCAGTCCATCCTAAAGGAGATCAGTCCTGGGTATTCATTGGAAGGACTGATGTTGAAGCTGAAACTCCAAGGCTTTGACCACCTGATGCGAAGAGCTGACTCATTTGAAAAGACCCTGATGCTGGGAAAGATTGAGGGCGGGAGGAGAAGGGGATGACAGAGGATGAGAGGGTTGGATGGCATCATCAACTCAATGGACAAAGGTTTGGGTAGACTCTAGCAGTTGGTGATGGACAAGGAGGCCTGGCATGCTCCGGTTCACGGAGTCTCAAAGAGTCAGACATGACTGAGCGACTGAACTGAACTGAACTGAGACAACATATGCAACTGTTTTAATAGATTGGATAGAGCCAACTTAAAAATAAGTAATAATGCAGACTCTAGTCTAGACAATGGTGGCCTGGATGGGAGTAGTGTCAATTACATTGATTATAAAAGAGGCGTTACAAAAATAGAGCTTTTTTCGGTAGGTGAGGGACCATGAGGAAGAGGAGAGGAGTCATTAGTTTCTCACTTGAGACAAGTGGCTAGATAGTGGTGATGATATTTGTTGAGACAAGGGACAAATAGAGGTAGGCTGAGGAGTGGAGATATAGATGATAATCTCAGAAAGAATGAGACTCTTTGATGACTGTGGTGTATCACCTCCCTCAATTTCTAATTCCTGTGTTGTATTTATTGTAGAACTCAATTGATACACTTTCATTGTTAATCCAATTGTGGTATTCACTGACTCAGATCTGATTGGCTATTTTGAATCAAAATTTCAGTAGAATGGAAAGAAAAACGTATACAAGAGAGTATCTAGGAAAGGTTTTGCTTCAGGGAGGTTAATATACATGCTGCAGGAATTTGGTTAAAGCCCATTACCTCCATTTTATAGTTGTGTCAAAGCCAATATTCTAATAATATGGTTCATAACCTGAGAAAGTAAGCTCAGAAACATCTATTATATCTTTTTGGAGGTCTGTTTGTGATTCTTCCTTAAAATATGTTTCCAATGTTTTCCATATTTTTTATATACAAACCTCTAGAAAAATAATGCTGTATGTATATGTATACAGTATTTCTGAATTTACAGAAAGTTATTTCCTAATATTGACTTCGATCATGGAGCAAAGAGGCTTGCTGAAGTATAAAAATTAATTATAAATGAAAATATATCTAAAAAGTTTAGGTTTATCCAACAGAAGTCATCCCAGGGACTGAACAGTTATCTGGCAAATTAATATAGGTAAACAGCCAGTTTGGATAACATTTATCTGTTGCTACTGCTCTCAATTTATTTCGTGCAAAGACTTGGTGATAAAGAATCCACTTGCCAATGCAAGAGTTGCAGGTTCGATCTCTGGGTCGGGAAGATCCCCTGAAGAAGGAAATGGCAACCCACTCCAGTAATCTTGCCTGGAGAATCCCATGGACAGAGGAGCCTGGAGGGCTACAGTCCATGGAGTCACAAAAGATGTCACAGAAGATTAGGGCATAACTGGGCAACTAAACAACAACAAATCCAGAGCAACTAGTTAATTAAAATTACTTTTGCTGGAATTAATTATTCAGAAGGATGGTACATACACTAACATCATTCTTAGATAATTAATCCACTTTCTTTTAATTTTAACTGTCCATAACACATTGTTATAAAGACTATGGACTCATTAACAATGAAAATGACACACAATTCTCTGTTTATGAACTCAATTGTATAAATGGCACTTGTGTGTTTGCTGTATTACTTGACATTTGACAACCTGTTCCTGGGTCTTGTATGGGTTTCCTGTCTTCAGCTACCTCACATTGCCCTTCATGGAGTTAATGAGGTAGTATGCATAAAGCTCTCTGAACCAAAATGAGAAAAGAATTATCTAGCTACAAGGAGACACGATAAAGTAGCCCACCGTGATGAATGAGATTTTGCTGGAGGAATTCTGGTGGGATTCGTCTTGACACTTTAACCGCTATCAAACTCATTTTTATGAAGGAAAAGAAATAAGAAAAAAAGGCTGTTCCACATTTTGTAAGTCAACCCCTTTTCTCCAGGTATTATTTAGAGGCAGACTGGAAAGATGATAAGAGGGATTTTTTTTTTAGAGTTGTGACATTTTCAGTCCATATGTGAAGAGAGTTCTTCAACCATAGGGCAGCTGCCATTGTCTTATGGCTCCTGGAAAAATAGGGAAATTCTAACTGCAAAACTAAATGAGTGTTTTGTTTGGATGTAACTGGGTTTGTATTACTCACACTCAATCCTACATTGCCTTTTGTGAGTATAAGGCAGTAAAGGTTCATATCACTCTTCCCCACTGATCATATTAATATTTAGTTATAGCTTCATTTGATGAAGTCTTATTTTTATATGACATTTAAAGTAGAGCTGATCACATCATCATTTGCAAGAATGGACAACTGTGTGTGTGTGACTTTCACACAAAAAGAATTCTGCAACAGTTTTTCTCTGTTACCTTTTAGACACATGGAAAACAATTTCAAATTGCAGAATAACTCAGAGGTAGAAAAGGAGGGGCAGAAGAGAATTTACCAGCATTTTGAATGGGGTTGTATTTGACTGCGATCCTCAGGAGATTTATGTCAGGAATTTCATCAAACACAATCTATAGAAACCAAATATTCAGTAAGGGGAACAAGTTTACCATATTGTTTTAGCCTCTACTGACCACACTCATTGGTGTGGTTATGTTGTAGCAAAGAAGCAGAATACCCTGGAACTACAGCTTTCTGATTCTGCATGGATTATGCCATTTTATTATTTTAATATTTTCTAAAATTTAATTTGATTTAATTCATTTTTATTGAAGTATTGTTGATTTACAATGTTTCAGGTACACAGCAAAGTGATTCAGTCATATACATATATATATATATTCTTTTTCAGATTCTTTAGCATTATAGAGATTTCATCATTTTAAGCAAATATTTATTTATCATCTAGTTTGTGTAGAGTCCTGCATAGGCTGGGGTGATATATTTTGTCCCTGGCTTCAACAGGAATTGTAGTCCAGTTGGTGGGCAAAATGTTAAATTAACACTAAATGTTAAATGAAAACACTAATTACCATATTCTAAAGACCAATTTAGTTTCTATAATAGATACCAAGTAACTATCTCCTGTCCCATTTTGATGATGAAAATTGGCAGCTCAGAGCACTGTGTTTAGAAGGATTATGGAAGTAGCCCTGAGTTCTGAAAAAATAAAAAGTACCTCAGTTAGTTTTTGATGTCTGTCCATGGTGATGGAGAGAGAGGTTCAGCCTTATCTATGTACAGAAATTTACAAGTTACAAATTTCAGATGTCTGGAAGTTAATAATATTTTAAAATTTTATGTATTCAAATACTGAGTACTAAGCTATCTAATAGTCTCTTATGAGTAAAGTATATGTCATATTTCTCTTTACGACCTCATTGGTTTGTCATTTCTTGTGTTGTCTTGTGTATTTTTTTTAAGTTGGTTTGTATTTGAATTTTGATAAAGGGTACTCTTGAATTAACTTGAACATCTTTCAAAACATTTGCACACTCACACTGGATGACAGATTGCAGTGAAGGCCACCACAGTACATTTAGGTGTGGAGACTTGGGGGTGTTCTGAGGTAGAATGATGAGAACAATTTGATAAAAAGAATGACTTGATGAAAGGTGAAAAGACAGACAAATGTTCACAATGTCCAGGGCCCAATGAATTGGAGCAGAGGATTCTTGTAAATAAAATGTAAAGATAGGGTTGCAATATTAGTTATATTTCAGATAGTAGAAGTTCTTGAATTGTAGACCAGCTGGGCATTTATTATCTTGTGTGCTGTGGAGACATGTTGAAATTATTTAACATTTCAGCAGAGGAGTGAATTGGGCAAAGCTGAACTGAAAGATTTTATGAAATCTTATAAGGGAAGATGAAATATCTAAATGTTGTAGATAAATAGAATTTTTTGACTGCCTATTTTGAGGCTTTGCATTTCAAAGCTTTTATTGCATGCAGTCATTAAGTTTTGATAAACTGAATGCCACTTGGTATGTGTGATGACTTTTATTGAAATTAAGATTTACTATAGTTAAATACTTTTATTGTTATGGGCCCTTATAATTTTGGGAATATCTATCAAATGTATTTTGATTAGAACAGAAATTTTAAAATGTTTCTTGAAAATCTAGCCTCCTGCGTAAGTAAGTACTTCAGGAAATCGCTTCAGACTCAGTTGGAATTTTACCAAACCTGACTTGCAAGTATCATCCAGAATCTCTAATATGAAAGGCTTTCATTTACCAAAGCAGCTTTATTTATTCTCAGCAACTTTTTAGTAACTTGTTACTTGCATGATAATACATGTGAACTTACACTTACATGCCTGCTTTGGTCATTTACTGTGTACAGTACTTCTACTTCCAATTTCATTGGGAAAAATATTGGTTTTGCTGCCCAGACCATTAGGAAATTGCCAGAGTTAAGCATGATTCTAGTCTGGGTTGCCAATCCTTTCTCTACCTACTACGTTTATACATTTTATGTACCTCCTTTGTTCATTCAACAAGTGCTATTTGAAAAGCTACTTGTGCACCTTTTGTCTTTCAGCTCTGTTTCCAGCCTTTATTGTTCTTTTTCTAGACTCCCTAGTCAGCTGGCTTTTCCTTTGGTTCTGCCAATGGGAGGCATTAGTAGGAGTTTGGAAGACAAAAGGAAAAGAGAAGCCAGTCCCCGTCCCAGATGCAGGAGATGCGTCCTGCAGTAGCCAGTGGCAGGAAGACAAGCTTCTGCTTAGGTAATGCTTTTCTAAGAGCCGAAGCAGCGACACCTCCAGAGGGATTAGCGCAAGCTTATGCTCCTGGGTCTCCTTCAAATGGGATGTTGTTCCAACAATGCCAGAGTGGTAGTGCCTGGGCTCCTGGCTTCAGCCGGGTCTCTGGGTAATGCTCTTCTCTAGTGTATCACCAGCCCCAACTTTCTTCTTTTAGTTCCAATAGCTCTTTCTAACTCCCTGGTAAGGAGTTCTTGACATTAAATTGCCCTCTCCTGGAAACACCTTGAATGGCGTGTAATTTTTTTTTCTGATTAGACATTGACTGACTGATGTGTCAGAGCAAGATTGTGGTGAGTGAAAAGACTGAAAACCAGACTTTACAGAACTAGAGAACACACCAAACTTCCTATGTAATACTTTAAATATTGTCTAGGTTATTCTCCTGTATCAGAATATAAGCACTATGTGGGCATTGAATCATATAGTCCTTTTGTTTGTAAAGCCTGTCACACACTGGCTGAGATGTAAAGACACCTAGTAAATGCTCTCTAGTTGGATCCATGGAAGTATAAAGGAGGTGATGGGTTCAATGCCTCTCTCTATGAGAGGCAACTCACTTCCCATGAACTTCCCTTTCTTCTACTCTTTTCTTCTTCCTTATATTTGTAATTTATTTAGTCAAACACTGTATTCTTATGGGCCAAAATATTGAGATGGGGAGAAAGAAATGAACAGCAAAGAAGAGGACTAACTCAAACAGAAATAAATAACATTGCATTTTAAATCTCTGTCTAGGATATTGATATCTCTTGGAAGAAAGGGCACAGAACTTGTGGAACAAAGCCTTTTTCTTTTAGATTTGCACAAAATGTCAAGATATGAAGCTGCCCTTTTATGATGCAAGCTCAGACTCTTCCTACATAATGGTTTGATGCTCAGTTTTGAATTATCTCTAATCCCAGGTAGGAGCAGAAATGGTTGAATACATATTAACTTTATTTGGCTGGGTGAAATTTACATCAGTGATGCTGATTACAAAATAAAGATTTGATTATTTTAACTACTATGTTGGAGAATCTATTAACAAAGGCAACATTCTCAGTTTTCTTGGCTAGATAGACAAATTCATGAGAAATTCCAAAAGTTATTTCTCATACTGTTTTAGCCATTGTAGAAGCAATTGATATTTAATGAAGATAAGAATGCTGTGGAGTATTATTCTTCAAGTATTTCATGTTAGATACAATTGTAGTGATACTATCAAAAAAGAAATGCCAAAAAGATGATGAAAATTTATCACAGCATATTTTTTCCAACTATGGGTGTAAGAATAATAAAAAAATTACCATTTTTTCTTTTTGTTATAGACATTCATATGCCTATGCTCATTTTTACTACACATTTTGTCATTGCTATTGTTTATTTTACCATGTGTTTTACTTGGTTTAGGCTTAGAAGCCAATGTATTGATAAGAAGTCACCTTCAAAAATTATCCTTATAACCTTGACTTTTAGTCAGTTTTCTTAAAAACAGTTACTTTTATTCAGCCAATTTAGAAGCACAGGGCTTAACACTACTGCCTAGGTGTTGCTTTCCTCCTCCCTACCTTTTTGGGGTAAAAAATTTGTTAAAAGTCCTCATTAATAAAACTCCATCATAATTCCCCTTACTATTGCTGGAAGATTATAGCCATCACTTCACAACATTACACCTCCCTGGGAGATGCAGAAAACACAGATAATGTTTGTTTTTGCAAATCTCTAATTGAAGGGTTGAGAGAGGGAGGGATTTGGAGAGGGAGGAATTTGTAGACAGATTAGACTGCTGGGGATTTCTCCTGTTAGATCATAACTGTTTGTGTTATATACCCAGTTGAAAATTGAGCTAGCTGGCTTGTTTTCTCCACACTGGAGGGTCGAGAAAAAAAGAAATGACTCTAGTGGGGCAGCATTTCATAAACATTTACGTTTTATTTATGGGGTCTTGGTGGTAACTTTAAATAAAGTTAGTACATGGAATTCCATTTCCTCAACAAAGAACTCAGAAAGCAGTTTGGTGTCTTGTGCTTTGAACTTTTTTTTTCCTTGTAATAGTTCTGAAGTGCAGTTACAGGTCAGTTAAAAACGTACCTGTGGTTAGCATCTCTAAAACAAAATAAGCATGCATGAGAAAGTGCCTCGAAAGGGAATTTTCTGCTATTATCTAGGAAACTTGTGCTGAGGAGTGTGAGAAGTTTAGTTCCTGTTCCTCCGTCCATGGGATTTTCCAGGCAAGAGTACTGGAGTGGGGTGCCATTGCCTTCTCCGAAAATTATTTTAAATTTTTGTAAATAAATAGAAAAAAAGAATATTTCCTTAAAAGAGTACATCTCTCTCTTTTTTTAAAAACCCCCAAACAATTGAGTCAATATCACTCTAAATAACTCCTAAGGAGCTTGGGGTAGTTTTGAAGGCAGATCCCTAATGACCTGAAGGTTACCAGCCATATGCTTCCTTTTTATCTTCCAGCATCCAGCCCCATCTCCCTGATCTTAGGCTACAGCCTCATACCGCATCCAGGGTAGGCCCGATAAGCAGTCATAGAGTGGTTTCAGAGGTTGTCAGGTGGATTGTGCTGTGCTAAGTGAAGTGTGCAGGGAAAGCAGAAAAGAAAAAAAAGAAAAAGAAAAACTGGAGTTATAGGCCAGTTCCTCAACCTTTGGTAGGTTGACAGCCTCCCAAGGCAGCAGAGGTGAAGGCGGCCCCAAATGACCATCTCAGGTGAGCCCTCTCTTGATGTCACTCCTCTCAGGGATCTGACCCTGGCCTGGCGGTGTGAAAAGCCAGATGAATGTATGTGTGGTTACTGGCCACCTCCCTTTTCCTCATTCACGTTAATCATGATAATCCCACCACTGGTAATGATGGAGAACCTTAGTTGTTTCTGGGCCCTGCACCTCCGTGCCCTGAGCCTCTGAGCACTAACCTGAAAACAAAGAGGAAACAATCCAGAGTCAGGAGGCAGGCTCCTGTCCCCTGCATGCAACTCTAACCTAAGCCTCTTTGCACTGGGCTGCCCAAGAAGCGACATATTCATCAATGAGGGTGAGTAACACAGAAATTTAACGAACCACTTTCTTGTCCATATTTATCTCTAAATATCTTTACAGATATAAGAACAAATCACGACATGATATAATTGCATGATGGTGATACAATTAATTTATGGAGTTATCAAGCAGAGAAAAGAAAAAAGGAAATCACTCATGCAATAATTTTAGTGCAAATAAATTATATGAAAAAAGACCATCTCCAAAGGTGCTCTCATTTACTAGGGGAAAATGACTTTGCTTTCAATATATCATGAATATTTTCTCTTGTACATATAGGAATCAAATAAAATAAACACCGTTTGGTTATAGAACTCTGAAGTTGCCAATTTAATTTCTAATTGGGTCCCCTCCCCCAAAATAACACATCATGAGCCTTGAAATGCAATACCTTCCTATGACTCTAAGTAAAAGGTAAAAATAACATTTCACTCCTTAAAGCTTTAAATTCCATCTCGGTTCTAATCAGCCGTCTGGAGTGACTATACAAGGTTACATGGACCTGACTGATTTATGAATATAATTTTTGTTTTAATTGAAACAGCAACATTTAGGTTCCACCTTAACAGTGCACCTTAAAAGATTATCTCGGTTATTTCACAGGCACCGAGCCGGCACTAATAGTCCAAGGCAGATATTGAAAAGCAGCACAGGGCCAGGCAGATCTATTAGAAATTCCCATCCACGCGCCTCATACATATTGATTTCTGACACCAAGCAGCAGTGAAAGCCCCCGTGGGAATAATATATTTAGCAGGGTTCGCTGCGAGGAGGTCACAGAGTGCATACAGATTAGCTTCAGAGGACCAAGGCACTGGTGTTGGAGCCAAATGCTAGATTTTATATCATTTTAATCTGAACTTTTATAATCCTTTTAGTTCTTCTTTCTCTGGATGGCAGAGAGAAGGCTCCTTCACATGTATCATGCATCTTTTTTCTTTATTCCTCCTATAAATGTGCAAATGCCGTTGTAATGGGGAGGAATGTTCCTTAGCATAAGCAGCAGAGCCCCAACCAGATTTGCCTTTATAAACGGTGGTCAATTCAGATGAAGACATCTTTATTTAAAGATTTCCTTCCATGGGGGAGGGAAAAATCACAAATCCGTATCTCCAGTTTAAAGACTGAAGCCTAAGACCTGGCTTACTAAAAGAACCATTCCTCCCCTCCCCCACCTCTGATGCTAGGGCTCATTGAGCAAAAGTTGCCTTTATACTGTTACATCTGTGAACACAAAAATCTAAACATTTTTTTAATTACCTTTCTGATGAGTAGGGTATGCCTGCTCATTATGCAAAGAAGTGTTGTGACTGTATCAGATAAAGGTGTCAGAGGAGAGTCAAACAGGCATTTTGGAGCCTGGAGAGATGCCAGCAGTGAGAAGGGAAAGGTTAAAGTGGACACACTCTGACAGAAGGGTGAAATACATTCAGACAACAAAGGGAAATAGGAGGTTTCCCTCAACAGACACAAAGGCTTATTGTCTTCCTCTAGACTGCATTTAAATTTTAGGTGTTCTATGAAAAGTTCCCATGATTACCAATAATCAGAAACAATGAGTACATCTTTTGAATCCCACTTATTTTCTCTGGCATTGACCAAGATAAAAGGCTGGGGAAAAGGAAAACAGTGTAGGGATAAGCAAATAAGACATATCTTTGAAAATATAACAATAATTATCAGGAAAAGGTGAATTTGAGCTTTATTTTATTAAGATTTATTTATAACAAATATATTTGTACTATTAAGATTTGTCTTACCAATAAGGAATAATTAAAGTATCCAATTAATACCTGGAATTTTGCCTGTCCAATCATCTAACTACAATATGTCAGGTATTCAGATTCGTTTTTCAGGACTGTCTTGAAGATATTATGTGAACTTTTATTTTCTAATATGTTCAAGCTGAACACAGACCAATGAAAGAGAGCCAGTAAGTTTGGCAAAGAAGAAACAAGGGAAATAAAAATCTCAATCAAAATTTTTAAAATGAACATATACTTAGGCTGAATGCCCTTGTCAGAAATGCTTGGCCAAGGTGCTGCCTAAAATACATATTTAAATCACACAATGAGGTAGTCAAAAACGTTAAACTTTCTATTTGCCTTTTTTGTGGAATTATAAGGGTCCTAAAAGTTAGAACAGACCCAGAGTTCTCAGCAACTAGAGAAATGACAGGATTAAGAATTACCGGACGCTGAATAATCTGAGAGCCTCTCAGTCAGATTATTCTGGTCTGAAGAGATGGTACCAAAACACTCAGATTAAAGGAAGCAGATGCAAAAAATCAGAGGGAACTGGATCACCTAAGCTAGCTGACAAAATAAGAGGGATGGAACTCTGTAGAAGTTAGAAGTTCCTTCCGTTAGGAAAGGACAGTGTGTGTATGCGAGTCTATGTTCAATCTTGAGTACTTGGTAAATTGCAGTATAACAAAACAGGATATTTGGTATAATCAGTCATGTTTGCAGGCACATGGTGATCGATCTGAGAAAAGTCCAAGGTCGACTTTGACCCGAGATTGGATCATGTCAGTCTTCCATAGTGGAAGTGAGTGGAAGTCACTCAGTTGTGTCTGACTCTTTGTGACCCCATGGACTATACAGTCTATGGACTTCTCCAGGCCAGAATACTGGAGTGGGTAGCCTTTCCCTTTTACAGAGGATCTTCCCAATCCAGAGATCGAACCCAGGTCTCCCACATTGCAGGTAGATTCTTTACCAACTGAACCCTCCCTTATTTGGGACATTTTTGTATGTTGTACTGACTTCTATAATAAATGACTGTCAGGGTCTGTGGATGCTCTTTAGCTGAGGGAGATGCCTTCTGGTTAGAAAAGGAGGGATGGGCAATCTTGAACCTGAAGGAGCCTGGGATAAGCCTGGAGTCAGCAAGGACACACTCAGGACTGGGTGCAATCGATCAAGAATGCTAGAGAACCCTGTGGAAACGAGCTCCTTTATCACAGCACCAGGTAAAATCCTTGTGCAACATATGGCAAGGAGACCTTGAATATAATATCGCCCATCTCTCCCAGTTGTCAGCACATTTCTTAACTTCCTTGCACCTAGATGTCAGTCAAAAAATATTAGATGACTTGAATAAATTATATTAGACAGAAATTATACCTGGGGGACAGAGACCAAAACATAATTGGCAAAACGCAAAAAGACAACAAAACAACAGATAGCAAGTCATTCATCCAGCAGCTCCGTCTTTAAGGTGTCTGACATCCTTCTTGACTGCTTCTTTCTGAACTGTGGACCTGTGCTAGGTAGACAGTCTGAGACTGATGAAGCTGTTCATTTTTGCCTGAAGGGGGAGGGGCATATTGTCCCTCTCAGGAACAAGCTCCTGTTAGTACAGGGCAGGGTTAGTACAAGTATTGATAGCTGATCTCCTGAATCTGACTGGAGTTCCACTGCCCAGGCGTCAGTTCACAGTTTACATTCCATTTTTCACCCTGAGCCCACACTCCAGAGCTCCCTGTCATATAATCCTACCTGCCACCAATACTGCTAGCTATCTGTCCTGATGAAAGTTTAAAAATGGACTGTTACATTTCTTCCACTTGCACCTCTGAGCTTGTTTTAGTAGATGAATGGGGGATGTTACCTATTTAATGGCTAGTAACAACAAAAGAAGAACCGCCTCAGAGAACTAAAACTACAAACCTTTATGTACCCTCCCCTCTACCAGATAAGTAACACATCCTCCTATTTATTATTATGTTGCACTTATTTTTATTATACATGTTGATGAAACTCCCCAGCAGGGGAGGGGCCAACCACAATAGCAGGTGTTGGAAAGCTGGTTTGGTTTCCTATCAGCATTTAACCCCCCAGTCAGACCAGAGGCTTCATCATGCTGGCCATCATTTGTAGTGCCTCCTTGGTAACTCAGAAGGTATCCTTGGGCTTAATGACAGCAGAATGCAGGTGTTTGCAAAGCATTTTCCCATGGGAAGAAAATTCAGGGGTTTTATTCACTGAATATACTATATAATATTGGAAATCCTGAAGAAACACGCACCTTAATTTTAATAATTTATATGAAATCTCCGCCTCAGTCAAAAGAAGCTGGGTGGTAGAATCTTTTTGGATGATTTTTTGAAAACGTAATACTTGATTTCTACATAGTTAAGGAACTGTAAAAATACACTAGAAATTAAGTGGTGGAATTATTCCTGAAATTAATTTGGGCTCCCAGCCTTCCTAGCTGGGTTACATATTTCCTTTATCTCCACGAAGAGCTTAAAAATAATGGGCAATGTGTGTGAGGAAATAAAATGTGAAGGTATTATAAACTGAGAGCATAAACGATGTGTGTGTGGTCTACAATTCCAAATTCTGACAATGTCCACAGTGTAAGAGTAAGATGCGGAGAGAATATACAGATGCCTTTGTGAGCAGGAAACAGGGGAAAAAGTCCCTTTTAGTTGGGGGCAAAAATATGCATTTACTTTCAGTCGAAGTAGACACACTTAAATCCCTGCTGAGCGCTGGGGAAGGGTTGGATGAGCTGTCTAGAAAGCATTTTCTCTCTCTTTATAATGTTAGAAATCCTTGGACTGCATTGTGCATTGCAATGCAAGGATTCTGCCGTGTAAGAGCACATGAGGGCATTGAGAAAGGCTTAATGCGTTCTCATTAGAGGAGGAAGGGGAGGGGGAGGGGAGGCGCCTTGGGGGACGCAGCCGATCTCGACCACTCTGGGAAGCCTTACAATTTTGTGCGTTCTCACTTCAACTCCCTCAGTCCCCTAGCTTTACATAGCTCTTTCACAGACAGTTCAGTAAAATTCCTCCCAAGCCTCATGTAAAGAGAGCAGTGTTGTATATCGTTGCTTACAGTTTAACAGTTTGTTTGCTTGGGCCTTTTAAATATTTTTTCCCCTTCCCGGGCTGCCTCCACAAACCTGCTTTTTCACATTCACTTCTAATCAGAGGAAAACTGGAAAGGAAAAGAGGCCCATCTGATCAATGAAAGAAAATCTAGATGCTTTTATAGCGTTATTAAGCTCTGCAGAGCCGCCAGTAAGGAAAGTCCAGAAGGCGCCGGAAAGCGGGTTTTATAATTGGGATTCTTCATAGCTGGTTTGATAACTGTAATCTTCCAGACTAATTTGCTTCACTTTTTTTTTTTCCTTTCGAGTTTGCTTCTTTTCTAGGAAAAATCAAAAATAGGCTCTTTTCAAGAACATTTTTTGTTTGGGGATTTTTAACTTAGAAAGATGACCATGTGGGAAGACTGCCCATGAAGAGCAATTCATTTTATGATGAAGCCTCCCGCAGCCAAGCAACCAAGTGAAGATAAGGTCCCTCAGGTATAAAGTGTTGAAAAATAGCTGGTGACCCCTTGTGTTCATTAGCTATGGTGCCTACTAGAGGGACCATTTTGTGCTACAGACCCAGGGCTAGTCTACTCAGTCTTGATATCAAGATTTCCCAAGGTAGATTAATAACCCAGGGAGCAGGGGGAGTGTGAAGTTCACTCTAGCCATTTCAGTTTTGAAATCTCAAATTACTCTAAAAATTTTCTACTTGGAAATAATTATAGAAATACAGACAGTACCTATTCTCACAGAGAAAACCACCAGACTAACTAGACTGCCCTTTGTGATTCTAGGGAAACTGGGGTCTTTGGATCTGCTGCTGCTGCTGCTGCTAAGTCGCTTCAGTCTTGTCCGACTCTGTGCGACCTCAGAGACGGCAGCCCTCCGCTGTCCCTGGGATTCTCCAGGCAAGAACACTGGAGTGGGTTGCTATTTCCTTCTCCAGTGCATGAAAGTGAAAGTGAAATCGCTCAGTCCTGTCCGATTTTTTGCAAGCCCATGGACTGCAGCCTATCAGGTTCCTCGGTCCATGGGATTTTCCAGGCAAGAGTACTGGAGTGGGTTGCCATTGCCTTCTCCGACCTTTGGATCTGACCTGGATATTTTGTTTTGATGAATTTCCTAAGTATGGTCTCACAAGATTCACATTTATTGTTCTTGCCTCTACTGAAAAAGTTTCCAGCATTTATTTATTTTAAAAAGATCTGGCAAATCTGTCAGTCAACCAGTATGTATTTGAAGCTCAACATTCTGAGATTTTCTTCTTGCAATCTTCTAGTTTGGGGAAATCAGCTAAGAACTGTTTGAATTTTTTTCTGGAATGAGGGTGGAGGGAGGAGGGGTGGCAGTTGTGTCCTAGTTGTGGCTCAGCTGGTAAAGAATCTGCCTGCAATGTGGGAGACCTGGATTTGACTTCCTGTGTGGGGAATATCCCTTGGAGAAGGGAAAGGCTATCCACTCCAGTATTCTTGGGCTTCCCTGTGGCTCAGCTGGTATAGAATCCCCCTGCAATGTGGATTCACATAGAACCTGGGTTCGATCCCCTGGATAAGGGAAAGGCTACCCACTCCAGTATTCTGGCCTGGAGAATTCCATGGACTTCACAAAGAGTCGGACACAACTGAGTGACATTCACTTTCACTGAAAGAGGGAGTAGTGAAAAATTTCAGACAAAATTCTATCCTTATTAATATAATTGGACACTTGTTCAATGAGGGGTTTATGGGATTGGGGAAGAATGCAAGCATTTGGTAACACAAAGTAGAAATGATCGCCAAGAATACTGGCTACTGACCAATAAAAACAATTTCTAAGCTTTCTGAAGGATGCCTATTTGTGTATCTTATTATCAAAATAGCTAAATACTGGACTTAGATGGGGAAAACTAAGTTTGTACCCCATTTACATAACTGCAATTTCACCAAAACCATGCTACATATACAGTTGCCATTCGACTGAAATTAGAGTGACATTACTATTGTGTTTTGCATATGAATTTTTATAATTGCATGTTGCTATGTGTTAAATATGACAAACAAAAACATGTTGAATATTTTAATAGGATGGATTTTATAGTTTTGGCCAAAATAAAATGTAGACTAATTTTTATGTATTTACTCTTAGAGATGTAATTAAGTTGAATATAAAAAATTTAAAAAATTAAATCCATTCTTGCCCTCATCCTAACATTGTTTCCCAAATTATAACCTGTGCTATGTGTGCTAAGGCACCTCAGTCGTGAGCTCTTTGCACGCGGGACTGTAGCACATGCATGTGGAACATGTAGCACATGGACTGTAGTACTCCAGGCTTCTCGGTCCGGGGGAGTCTCCAGGCAAGAATACTGGAGTGGGCTGCCATTCCCTTCTCCAGAGGATCTTCCTGACCCAGGGATCAAAGCCATGTCTCTTAAGTCTCCTGCATTGGCAGATGGGTTCTTTACCACTAGTGCCACCTGGGAATTCTAATTCTCATTATTTGAAGTTGAGCAATTATTTTTATTCCCATATTTTCAGAAAAGGTATCAAACATGGCCAAACACTTTATCCAATTAACTGAAATCAAGCCCCAAATAAATGACAATGTAGCAATTCCTGTTATCTTAAACAAAATAATAGATTAAAAAGTTTAAGGCAAATAAGTAAATGACTAACATATATCTCTCTTTAGTTTGAAACTTTCAGGGCTGGCTATGAATTTATTAACTGTTGACTTAATGTAAAAAGAGAGGTTTTGGCTTTTGATTGTTTATAATGATAATACTCATAGTTAACATAGATTGAGTACCAGGTTCTATGGTAAGAGTTTTACATATGTGATTATATTTAGTTTACCCATGGTGCTATGTGGTAGTACTATATTCTAATTTTAAATTTGAGGAACCTGTGGCATAACTAGATTAGATAATTTACCCAAGTTCGTAAAGTTCATAATTAAAGATATCAGTATTGAAAGCAGTTCCATTTGGCTTCAAAGTTTTGTGCATTAATTCTCTAAAGATTAGAAAATATCATGAATCATCCATTTTATGCTAGCCATTAGAGCAACTTTTCCTCAGAAGGTAAACAAAATTTATCACTGATTGAATGGAAGCTTTTAGCTAATCTTTCCTCTTGGATAATCCATTCATTTATTTGTTCAAAAAGTATGGGGCACTGATGGTCTGGGTAATGTCATACTGCTTTAGGTATTGGCATGCCTCAAATCTAAATGAACAGCATGAAAAGTGTCTCCCTTTATTGTATTAATATTCTACAGGAGAAATATTTATCTCCATGGGAAATAAATAATTATAAAAGTGAACAAATTTTTTAAAAAGATTGTGTCAGAGAATGATAAGTAGTTTGAAGACAATCAAACAAGATGACATTACAAAAGGTTTGGAAGGATTTATCTTAGGGTGAGTTCTCTGAGCAAAGACCTTAGAGGCAGTCTAAATGACGAGGAGCCAATCACCAAAGACTCTGGTGAACTGGAATATTCTGAGTTGTAAAGGCCGAGTGCTGTGACCCTGGAAGGTCTAGCTTGGTATGAGTATACTATCTTGTAAACCATGGGAGTAACTGCATTTTATCTTAAGAGCCACGGGAAACCTCTAAAGGATTTCATTTAGGGTAATGCATGATTTGTATTATCATTATTACTTGAGGAAGCTTTCTCTATTACCGTGTGGAAATGGATTTTGAGGAGCAAAAAGAGGGCATCAACACCAGGAAATGAAAGCTCTCCAGACTGTTCTCTTCAACATTATATGTGAAATTACATACTATTTATAATGTTATGTTATGGTGTCTTCAATTATAGTCACAAGTTATGTCCAGTGGAGTTCTATGAGACAGGATAGCATAGTTGTTAAGGTCACAGAACCCTGAAGCCAAACAAATGGCGAGTAGAATCTTAACTCTTAATGCTTTATAGCAGAGTGATCTTGGAACTTTTATTAACCTCTCTAAGCCACAGTTTCTTCATATGTAAAATCAGGATAACTAGAGACTCCATTGACCCCACCTCACTGGGTTGTTATGAGGAATAAATAAATTTGTAAAAAGCAGAACAGTTCTTGGAACCTTGTAAATACTATAAAAATGTTTGCTAACTAACATTAATTAAATACAGTAAGATGTGTGCTTGGTATCTCACCTCCAGAGAATTGGAGAAACTCTTTGAGAGATCAGAGAGGTGGGTTTCTGTCCTGGCTCCTCTGAATTTTACCTTTTATTGAGCTCCCTGATTATACATGGGCCTCTTCTGAGTGTACCATGCTGATCTGTTCTGGGATGTTCTTTGTTATTTCAGGCCCCACATTCCTAACCCTTAGCAGATGCATTTGTTTACAGCTCCCATTAAACATGCAGTTTTTATTGGAGGCATTACCATGGAAGCTTTCCTTCCTTCCAATGTTCCCCATAGAATTCTGGCTGCCAGCTTCCTTCATTACCCAGAGACGGCTGTGTGGCCTCCAGCCCTGTGGCCCTGGGCATGGACTGACTCCTCAGCCAGCCTTAGTCTTTCACTGCCCTCGCCTTCTGTTCTATGTTAGTAGGGAGGGTTACCTCTCTGAGCAGCCAGGTCTGGTCTAAATAAATTGCTCTTGGCAGGAACTGTTTAAAGCCCACTGTTACCTAGGAGAGAGTCCCTGACTTTTGCACGTCATGACATTATGGAAATGATCATTTATTATAGAGTATTGAGAGAAAATGGGCACAGCAGTTCAAGGTCTGAGGTGATATATGCTGGGATCTGGCTAACTTGGGTTTCTCTCATCACCTGGAGGCTGAAAAGATCACAGGTGTAGTGCAGTCACAGCTCACCAGTGAATCTCAGCGCAAGTTGGGGAGAGTTCTGACCTATAGGATAAAATTGAAATCCTCGGGCATTTGATCTGCCTACCCTTCCAGGTTAATTCCTAACTGTTCACCCTTCAAATGCGTGCTAAGTCCCTTCAGTTGTGTCCAACTCTCTGCAACCCTATGGATTGCAGCCCACCTGGCTCGTCTATCCGTGGGATTTTCCAGGCCAGGATACTAGAGTGGGTTGTCATGCCCGCCTCCAGAGGATTTTCCCAACCCGGGGATCAAACCCGAATCACTTATGTCTCCTGCATTGGCAGGTGGGTTCTTGACCTCTAGCGCCACCTGGGAAGCCCGTTCATTTTTTAAGCATTTAAAATCCTATCATTTTAATTACCTCTGGGCCTTTGTTCTCTTGAATTTCCTTTACTGGAATGCCCACTGCTCCCCTTCATTTTGAGTTGACGCTTAGCATCTTTATGTCTTTGTTCAAATGACACGGTTTCCAGGAAGTATCATGAAAGTCTTTTCACTCCCACATAAGCTGGTCAATTGCCTTTATTTTATACTTTCTGCTACCCTATTCATTCATTTGTCATATCTCTTAACACACCATCATAGAATGACTAAACCCCCTAGTAAGCAAATCTTATTCATGAGTGAGGGAATCTTACTTTTGAACCTCTTGAAAAATTAACACAGTAATTAGTGAACAGTGAGTGCTCAAATTGTATCTGTTGAATGGAAACTTGGATGCCCCAACCCTTTTTAGATTTACTAATTATCTTCCCCAGTGACAGAGCACAGGGAGTTTCCATTAAACCACTCCTTGTCCATATAGGCTAATCTTATGTTTTTTGTTATTTTACAAGTGAAAAAGCAGAGAGGTTAATGATGTACCTCAGGTCATGTGGAATAGGCAGAATGGGGGCCTGGACCCAAGAAATTATACACAAATCTAGCAAACTGAGATCCCTGTAGCTCAGATAGTAAAGAATCTGCCTGCAGTGTAGGAGATCTGGGTTCAATCCCTGGATCAGGAAGATCCTCTGGGGAAAGGAATGGCAACCCACTCCAGTATTCTTGCCTGGTGAATCCCATGGACAGAGGACCCTGGTGGGCTACAACCCATAGGGTCGCAAAGAGTCAGACACAACTCAATGACTAGCACTACTATACTACACATAAATACAGCAGTTATGAAACTATCTTTTCAAATTATGTTAAAGCACCTTTTGTATTGGGCTTCCCAGGTGGCTCAGTAGTGAAAGGATCTGCTGTCAGTTCAGGAGATACAGATTCAGTCCCTGGGTTGGAAGATTCCCCGGAGAAGGAAATGGCAACCCACTCCAGTATTCTTGCCTGGGAAATCTCATGGATGGAGGAGACTGGCAAGCCATGGTCCATGGGGTCATAAAAGAGGCAGACTTAGCAACTTAAAAACAACAACAAACTTTTATATTGGGCAATTAAAGGAAACAAAGAAATAATATGAATAGGTATTTTAATATATTTTGCCAGTTGTCTGTTATTTCATTTTTAACATACTAATTAATGTATCTTTAATAATTATTTTAAAGGTAATCATCCTTTAGATAGTTTATAACTGGGTTTGGATAATATTTAATTATTGGGAAATACTTTTGGAATTTTATTAATAATACTTTTTACTTTCAAAGTTCACAATCTCAATAATTTTCAGAATCTTTCTCTACTATTAGAAATATGTGGAAATTGATTTAAGTTTATATTTTTAATGAAACTTTTTATTTTATATTGGAGTATAGCCATTTAACAGTGTTGTGATAGTTTCGGGTGGACAGAAAAGGACCTGAGCCATCCATGTACATGTACCCATTCTCCCCCAAACTCCTCTCCCATCCAAGCTGCCCCATAACATTGAGCAGAGTCCCCAACTTATACAGTAGGTGCTTGTTAGTCTCCATTTTAAATATAGCAGAGTGTACCTGTCCACCCCAAACTCCCTAAAGAATATCTAAAATAAAACAGTAGTTAGTAACTTCGCTTTTTAGAGGTTGTTTCTGAATAATTGGACTTCCCTGATAGCTCAGTTGGTAAAGAATCTGCCTGTAATGCAGGAGACACCAGTTCGATTCCTGGGTCGGGAAGATCCCCTGGAGAAGGAATAGGCTACCCACTCCAGTATTCTGGCCTGGAGAATCCCATGCACTGTACAGTCTGTGGGGTTGCAAAGAGTCAGACATGACTGAGCGACTTTCACTTTCACTTCTGAATAATATTTTAGTCAAGACATGTTCAGTTTAATTTTATAGCTTAGTGAATCATTGGCCAAGATTTTTCTCCTTTCTTTTTCTCAAACATATACATAATACTAAAATGATGATTATGGTCTTTTCTGACAATAACTTTATATTTGAAGTCCAAATTTGAAACATTTGTAGAACTAACTTTTTTGATTTATAAAATGCTTGATTTTTATATTGTGTTTGGGATTTAGAAAGCAATAGCGATATTAGTGAGATTTATAATTGGCTTGAAAATAAATTTGCTCAAATGTAATAAAAAATTATAAATAAAAAAGTAAAAAAAGTAAAATAAAAATAAAATAATTTTTTTATTTTTTTAGTTTTGGTTTATTTCTTGGCCCCAAACAAATGTAACTTGCTGTTTTAAAAGTATCTGTATGTAAATATATCAAAAATATTTTTAATTTTAAAGTAAACATTATTCTGCTTTAAGTAATAAGAAGGGGTAGCTCAGCTTGTAAGGAATCTGCCTGCAATGCAGGAGACCCTGGTTCGATTTCTGGGTCAGGAAGTTCCCTGGAGAAGGGATAGGCTACCCACTCCAGCATTCTTGCCTGAAGAATTACCACGGACAGAAGAACCTGGCAGGCTACAGTTCATGGGGTCACAAAAATCAGACACGACTAGGCTACTAAACACACACACACCTTTATATGCTTTTGACTTATTCCTCTGTCCAATATATTATCGTGGGATAAATATAATCTTATTTAGGCTGTATGTTTTGCTCTTTGAGGTCTGTGTTGATAAGATAAAATCACAAACTATAGATAGAATCATTTCAAATAATTTCAGTTTATTAGAAAAATTTTCATAATAACTGGAGACCCTTTTGTTTTTACCCATCTTATTTTTCTTTACTTAAATTCTTGAATAAAAAATAACCACAAGATTTTTAAAAATTAACCTCTTTGGAGAGTATATCAGATTGGAAGTTAATGCATTTGATATTCCTTGAACAAAGACATAAAAATGACTTGGATTCATGTGAATATGTATCAACAAAAGATGAACCTAAATGATTTGATGAGTAGTTCTCTAATTACCAATATCACTTTCCCTGTGAATAACCATGTAGTACATTCTTCATTTATTTATTTTAAAAATAAAGCAAATATAGCCATAAATACATAAACATTTGCTTTAATCTTCTTTATTTGCTTGTAAATAAGTTACCTTCTATCTTTCACACTCTATGAAACACTCAGAAAACTCTATCAGCTTAACTTGAAAATCTATCTAGAATACTAACCACTTGCACCATTTCCACTGCTGCCATCCTAAACCAGCTCAGTGTCATCTGTAGCCTGGACTATTATTGCAATAGCCCCTAAATGCTCTCCCTACTTCCCATGTGCTTTTCCTTGCCTATGGACATGTCTGCTTGGCACCCAGAGTAATCTTTTCAAAACAGATTCAGTTCCTGTTATTCCTGTTTCCCTTCCCAGTAACCCTGTCTTGCTTGGAGTAAAATCAGAATGCTTACAATGGTCTAGAAGGTCCTGAATGATTTATTCATTACCTAATACCTGCCTGAACTCATCTTCCCTCACTTTCCCCTTGCTCACCATCTCAAGAGCAATGATGTCTTATAGTCATTCTAGATTCCTCATTCTTTCCACATCATGCCAAGTATATTTCAACCTCATGGTCTTCTCTTTGTATATACTCTTCCCTTAGATATACAAACAGCCATCTCCTCACCTCCTTCTAGCTTTTGTCCAAATGTCTCATTTTCAGTGAGGCCTTTATTGAATACCTTACTTAATTTAAAAAATATTCCTACCCCAACTAGGAGTTCTTATTCTTCTTCCTTCCAGGCTGTATTTTGTTGTATGGCACCTCTGATATTCTTAACTACAATATTTGCTTTGCTTATTTATTTTGCTTACTGTCTGTCTTCCATCATAGAATGCAAATGTTATGGAGACAAAGCTTTTGATGTGTTTTATATTTGTCCGGAACAAAATAAATGCTTAATACATATTTGTTGAATAAATGGATGGATGAGTCAATGTAAAAGAGAAGAAACCTTCAGAAAATGAAAACGCTTGAATAGGACTTGATGATGTTTGTTGAGCGAGTGAGTTTAATGAAAATTCTTTTGAAAGAATGCTTTGTGGCAACCCTTCTTTGAGTGGTTTCAATATAATTCTTAAATAATAATTATTTTTTAAATGATTTTTTGAAATGAAAGTTTATTTATTGCCAATCTTCAGCTTGAATCAGTTTATATCAAAAAGATGGAAATGTGATTAATAACACCTGAAATCCTTTTTCAGTGAAAATTGAAGTGTGGGGTTCTGATTCCCCAATATGCTGCTGGAATTTGCTTTTTCTTGGATCTAGGAAAAAAAGAAACTGGCACACTCGCCTCCCTGCTGCTGTCAGTTCAGTGTGCTCACTTCACAAGCTCCTGCGGATGAAAGTGTAATTGTGTGGAAGGTGAATTGATTGCAATTAACCTCAGGACTTACCCTCAGGCTGGGATATTCTACCTCCTTTTCTAGGAATGTGCCACCAGTGCTGTAATACATGGCTGATGAATACATATATCATACAGGGAAACACATATATTATGGGATAAAGTACATAAATCATGTAGAAAAACATGCATTATACTGAGATGATCAAATTATAAATGAAGCACATAAATCATAAGATTACACTGTTGAGTTGTATCAGGAAACATAAATTATATAGTGAAACCCCAGGGTCACTAGAGAGTTCACTGAATAATGAAATGAGATCCTATAACTTAAGGAAAAGTGGAGTAACTCAGTGAAAAACCCATTGTGCATTACGTTGAATATTCCATTTAATTCAATCTAATTTCCTACATCTCTTGTACCCAAGGAATCAACATTGTACAGTATGAGAAAGGGGAATAAACAAACAACAAATGCAAGATTGAATGATGATGTGCTATAAGTACACTCAAAAATATAAACTTTCAAATATAATGAACATTTATAGCCAAGTTTTAAGTCAAAGTTGGAAAGAATGGTTCCAAAGTCAGCTACAAATAGCAGAAGGACAATGCTTCACTCTAAAATGAAGAACATCTTGAGTCTCAAGGAGAAGATCCTTTAACAGAAAGAAGAGATGGAATTAAGATCGGCTTGCTCTCAATGTAGGTAGGCAATTGAAATTTAGATTGATTCACTGAATTAAATAATGAAGAACAAAAGCACTTATTTTTATATTATCCATATAGAAAGGCTTTGCTTGCCTTCCTTTGGGAGTCATTTTTCACGTTTGCCTTTGTTTTCCCCCTTTACTTCACTGTACCTTTGTTCACACATGTAGTCACAGGATGAAAGAGAAGCAAGATGGAAAAGAGAATTCTTTAACTTAGTTTTGCTTTTTAAAAGAAAGTCGAGAGCTGGTAGAGACCATTCTGCAAGACTTTAAGAGAAGCTCAGGCTACGACTGACTTTCACACACAATACAGGACAATGATACAAATCGGACTGATCTTGCGAAGTTTCTCAGCGCAACGGTCATCTGTGTGAATTATGTTCTCACTAAAGCAAAGGGCTGGAATTCACATCCATTCCCAGCTCTGGTGAGTTAGGGTTATGGTCAAAGCTCAGTGTACTGAGGGATTCCTTAGTCATAAACAAAGTGTTTGACCCACTCTGTTCCTCAGGGCCATAGAGAGCCAGAGTGAACTGAATTTATACAGTGGGAATTGATAGTTTATTGCTGACCCTGGAGGGGCAGGGGCACTGACTCACATCCTATTTCTGGCTTTTCTTGGCATTTGTTACTGCAGATAAAGGTAGATTGTGTCAAGATGTGCTGCTGGTCCTGGAATACAATCGTGTCAAAATGCAAGTGCTAAATTTTATCTGAAGGGAAGCCATAAATTGGCACCCCAAACACGCCCTGCCTTCCCTAAACATCATATTTCAATTTCTCACTGTTACTCATCTTGAGTGCTGGTTACCACACCAGTAAGGATGTTAAAAGATAAATATTCTGTTAATTGTGTATAAGTAATTGTAGAAGAAACAGTAGCACTAAAGACACACAGAACTCCTTTGTTTTGAACAGCAAGTGACATAACAAAATATTAATTATAATCATAAAGGGTTAATCCAGAAAAATGTTGAGTTTGCTATTTGTAAATTTAGCTTTGGCCTGCTAACCAAAGCTGGTTTGTCCCTAAAACATTCATAAATGGTTAAATCTGCTCGATATAAGGATAATCATTTTACTGTGTGATCTATGTGTTTCATTAGTTGAGGTACACATTTTGCTATAATAAATGTGCTTCAGTAAATGATCTATGCATTTCTTTCTGAAATGTATGTGTTTCACTAGGAAAGGTATGTGTTCATCAACTATGAATAATGTTCCTAACGGCTCCACATTATATTACTTGGCTGGTATCAGCACGGCATTTCACATCCATTCCCTCATGACCATGAGCACTGCATCCGCCAAAAAGACACACATCAGCCCTTGTCACTCTCAGCTGTTGATGCACGTGTGCGTGAACTCTGCAGGCTTGGGAAGCACAAATAGGGGAGTGGGGGAGGGGTCATTTTGTAGGTGAGTATGTTTGTTAAATGAATGGGAAACAAGGGATTTTTTCTAGTCCTGCCCTTTTAAAACCCAGAGGAAGGGAAATACAATATAGCAAAACACAGTTGAGATTTTACTGTTTCTCATAGGCAGACTTCCTTCCATTTACTTCAATTAAACATGACTTGGGTAAAGGATGAAATTATGTAATTCCAAGTTAAACATTAAAAATAGTTTTATACTTAGGTGACTTATATATGAACATTCCACCAGTTTCCTGATTTCAGTGAATTGGCATCCAAACTGATGAAGTGAAATTGGCTTTATAAAGTGAAATTAATTACTTAGGAAGTTAAATAAATTCTCCTTCTATAAAAGGTGTTGTTGGTGTAGATGAGGGGTTTATGCTGTGCTTAGTCGTTCAGTTGTGCCCAACTCTTTGCAAACCCATGGACTGTGGCATGTCAAGTTCCTCTGTCAGTGGGATTTTTCCAGGCAAGAGTCCTGGAATGGGTTGCCATTTCCTCCTCCAGGGGATCTTCCTGACCCAGGGATCAAACCCCAGTCTCCTGCATTACAGATTCTTTACCTGCTGAGCCATCAGGGAAGCCTGGGGTTTGTGTTAGTTTACAGTTTAAAGGGAAAAGACAGTTTCTCTTAGGTACTCCCTTTGGAATACTAAATTTCAAAGCATTTACCCATTTGAACTCACAACCAATTCTTTGTTACAATCTATATGAAAGCAATAACAAATACATTTTTAGATTATCTATAACAATCCTTTTTCACCAAATATATGAGTTTCTTATGTCCAACTATCAGTGTTTTGAAATGTGCTTGACTCTCAGAGATTACCATTAATTTCATAAGTGTAACCTCTCCATGACTTTTTTTCATTGTGATTTAGAGCCTGTGCATAGGATATTTGTTAATATTACCATGAACAGACAGAATGAATTGTAATCTCTTCCTCCTGTAAATGTGTTAATTATGACAGACTCACTTATTTTTTCACAGATTAAAACTAATGTTTTGTATATAAACTTTCCATTTTAAAAATCATTTTTCAATAAACACTGAATACTCTTTTACATATGACACCAAATAATTCATTATACATGTCTCCATTTAGTGACCTAATTTTCTCTCTACTTTACATCTATCATTGCAGATATTTCTTCCATTTATACCTGCCTTTTACATTTTTTATTTACTGAAATGACTGAAACTTGGGGATTATTTTTCACTATTATGGGATTAGGAATTTCTATAGATCTTATCAGCTGGAAAGTCATTTATCTTATATTTAAAACATTATATAAGGATAGTCTACATTAAGTATTGCTAAAATAATTAATTCAGTGCTTTTAGAGAATTACCCCAGAGAAGGGAATGGCAATCCACTCCAGTATTCTTGCCTGGAGAATTCCATAGACAGAGGAGCCTGGCAGGCTACAAACTATGGGGTCACAAAATGTCGGACACAACTAAGCAACTAATACTTTAGAGAATTAAAATTTTTTTAACAACAAAATGTTTTGATGTTACCTTTGCTCTTATTTTTTGAAGATTATAAACATGCATATATGAAAAACAGAAGGTTCTGGACAAAAGCAATCTTTCCAATAAAATTCAGTTCAGTTCAGTTGCTCAGTCCTGTCTGACTCTTTTTGACCCCATGAACCGCAGCACATTAGGCCTCCCTGTCCATCACCAACTCGTGGAGTTTACGCAAACACATGTCTACTGAATCAGTGACGCCATCCAACCATCTCATCCTCTGTCGTCCCCTTCTCCTCCTGCCCTCAATCTTTCCCAGCATCAGGGTCTTTTCCAATGAGTCACCCCGTCACATCAGGTGGCCAAAGTATTGGAACTTCAGCTTCAACATCAGTCCTTCCAATGAACACCCAGGACTGATCTCCTTTAGGATGGACTGGTTGAGTCTCCTTGTAGTCCAAGGGACTCTCAAGAGTCTTCTCCAACACCACAGTTCAAAAGCATCAATTCTTCTGTGCTCAGCTTTCTTTATAGTCCAACTCTCACATCCATACATGACTACTGGAAAAACCATAGCCTTGACTAGACAGAACTTTGTTGACAAAGTAATGTCTTTGCTTTTGAATATGCTATCTAGGTTGGTCATAACTTTCCTTCCAAGGAGTAAGTGTCTTTTAATTTCATGGCTGCAGTCACCATCTGCAGTGATTTTGGAGCCCCCCAAAATAAAGTCTGCCACTGTTTCCACTGTTTCCCCATCTATTTACCATGAAGTGACAGGACCGGATGCCATGATCTTAGTTTTCTGAATGTTGAGCTTTAAGCCAACCTTTTCACTCTCCTCTTTCACTTTCATCAAGAGGCTCTTTAGTTCTTCTTCACTTTCTGCCATAAGAGTGGTGTCATCTGCATATCTGAGGTTATTGATATTTCTCCCAGTAGTCTTGATTCCAGCCTGTGCTTCATCCAGCCCAGCGTTTCTCATTATGTACTCTGCATATAAGTTAAATAAGCAAGGTGACAATATACAGCCTTGACATACTCCTTTTCCTATTTGGAACCAGTCTGTTGTTCCATGTCCAGTTCTAACTGTTGCTTCCTGACCTGCATACAGATTTCTCAAGAGGCAGGTCAGGTGGTCTGCTATTCCCATCTCTTTCAGAATTTTCCACAGTTTATTGTGATCTACACAGTCAAAGGCTTTGGCATAGTCAATAAAGCAGAAATAGATGTTTTTCTGGAACTCTCTTGCTTTTTCCATGATCCAGCGGATGTTGGCACTTTGATCTCTTGTTCTTCTGCCTTTTCTAAAACCAGCTTGAACATCTGGAAGTTCATGGTTCACGTATTGCTGAAGCCTGGCTTGGAGAATTTTGAGCATTACTTTACTAGCGTGCAAGATGCAACATTAAAAGTGGTTGGATTCAATCTATGTATGAAACTGGGTCAGCCACTAATATTTTAGGGACATCCAGAAGCCATGAAAGAAATAAAAATGTTGATTTGTACATAGGAATCAGACAGTCCTTTTCTTTAATGCACGTTAGACTAAGTGTTTTTTAGTGATCTTATGAATCAAGTATGAGTTATATTATAATAACTTTCTCTGATATTTTGAATATCACTAATCAATTCCTTGTGGTAGCTTATAAGTTGTTGCTTAAATGCAGAAGCATGGAATGTGCTAAATGTGGACATGAGTTTGAGCAAACTCTAGGAGACAGTGAAGGACAGGGAAACCGGATGTGCTACAGTCCATGGGGTCACAAAGGGTTGGGCATGACTGAGTGAGTGAACAACAATACTTTCAGAAATTCTCACAGTTTTTGAAGTCTATATTGAATTTCTTTCTAGAAAGTTGGATTAATATCCTTAATTACATACTGCATTTTAGTTAGAGAAAACCCTCACTGGGCTCATATCAGTCATATGCAAGTTCATAAGCAAGTGTCTTGAGACCTGAAACGGTTTGAATGTTAAACATTTAACCAATTTAATTCCACTCTGCGTTTGATTATGTATTTAAGAAGAATCTCTTTGGTAAAGATTCCATAAAGACCCATACTGAGACTGGCCTGAACTTGAAGTACTCCACTTTGTGAATAAATAAATAATAATATATATGTTCAATTTTCAAAAATATAATATTTTATTCACAGATTTCCACCACCATACAGCTCCTGTACACATACATCTGTAACGAAAGTGAAAGTCTCTCAGTTGTGTCTGACTCTTTGCGACCCCACAGACTATAGTCCATGGAATTCTCTAGGCCAGAATATTGGAGTGGGTAGCTTTTCCCTTCTTTGGGGGATCTTTGCAACCCAGGGGTCAAACCCAGAACTCCCGCATTGCAGGTGGATTCTTTATCAGCTGAGCCACAAGGGAAGCCCAAGAATACTGGAGTGGGTAGCCTATCCCTTCTCCAGAAGAACTTTGCAACCCAGGAATGGAACCAGGGTCTCCTGCATTGCAGGCAGATTCTTTACCAACCGAGCTATCAGAAGACTTTTAGATATTTGTAATATCTAAAGATTATTCAAAGAATAATTTTTTGTTTGGTTTTTGCTTTAGTCCAGATTCACTGTGATTAACCTGTCTTACTGGTATCGTGAGGACCTATGTAATGTTTGCTGAATCCCAAATGTGATCTAAATTAGTGCTCTCTGCATAAAATCTAGTTCTGGCTTTGTCTATGACCTGGATGTTTTCAGTTCTAATACCATAGTATCTTTTCTGTGGCCTCCACAATACTTTGAAAGCTATGTCATAAGCTTTGATACCGTCCCCTCTAAAAAAATCTTCAGTCACTCTGAGGTGAAAAACATACATTGACTATTAAATACAACTTGAGAATTCCTTTAAAAATTTGTGCAAATGCCAATACATTTAAAAAATAGGGTTAAAATCAGGTTATATTAGACCAAACACACCTTAGATTGCTAGAGTTTCACAGTGACATTTTGGTCATCAACTGCAGCCATTATCTGGGGATAAATCAATTTTCAGCAGCTGTGGATGGCTATTTGAGTGTAGAGCAGAGCAGCTTAACTGTGGAAGCATGTTATAAGTTAAAAGGCCAGAGTCCTGCTGACTGCACATAAGGAATTTTTTTTTTAAGGCAAAACCATAACACAACGCTGCCTGACTCAGAAGGCATCAGGCCACTCTTGTTAATTCATCCAACCTAATAGCTGGTTTGAAATGCTTTCTTTTTTAGCTCCCTTGTTAAGGATGGTGCATATTATAGAAACTTGTCTAGATCACCCCTTTTTTTGTTCTTTTGGTAAATAATTCTCTTTAGAGGTTCAGTTAGTGCTTCTGGCAATGGCAGAACTAGCACTTTTACGGTCTTTTAATCTCTGAAAAAGATTGTCCTTGGTTTCTTTAAAAGGTCAGTATCAGGTACAGAGTTTTCAACTGTAAGCAGAATGGTGCTGTACTAAATACAAAGGTTTGCAACAAATTAAAATAAAGGTGACCAATTTACCCCAGTGATACATTAACTTATTTATAACCTACAGTTTGTCATCTTTTTACCTTTATTTTTCTCACTTGACACAATAGTAGCATGTTTTCTAAGTTTCAGACTCGGAGTTAGGGAGTAAAATAATTTGCTATGTTGTGTTTTATTTTAAGTTTCTATATTGGTATATCTAGAAAACAGATGATGGACAGAGAAGAAAGGAAGGGTCTTTATAGAAAAAATAGCTTTCTGAATTAATTTGGAAATTATATATACAAATCCAAGTGTGCATCAATTGTGATTTATTAATAGGTTTACTTTTCACCGAGTAGTGCAGCCTGTATAACCTCAAATGCTTGAGATAATGTACAAAGATGCTTTATATTCTGTAGGGTGATGTAATCTAATATGGACCAGTTACTGTTGTTGAAGTTGGAATACTGATTCTGTCAGAGTGCAGGGAATATTCATTGTAAGTAATCCCTGCCATTGACGACATGACATAGTTGTGGTCTGAGGCTTGTAGTGGGATAATTTCAATAGTCATCAGTCAAGAAAAAAAAGGATTTGAAATATCTGGCACATTTTTAGTGCTCCACCCAAATGTTAAATGTAATGATAAATTATTTATGTAATTTTATATTGCAGTTCAGTTCAGTTCAGTCACTCAGTCGTGTCTGACTCTTTGCGACCCTATGAATTGCAGCACGCCAGGCCTCCCTGTCCATCACCAACTCCCGGAGGTTACCCAGATTCATGTCCATTGAGTTGGTGATGCCATCCAGCCATCTCATCCTCTGTTGTCCCCTTCTCCTCCTGCCCCCAAACCCTCCCAGCATCAGAGTCTTTTCCAATGAATCAACTCTTCACATGAGGTGGCCAAAGTATTGGAGTTTCAGCTTCAGCATCGGTCCTTCCAGTGAACATCCAGGACTGATCTCCTTTACGATGGACTGGTTGGAGCTCCTTGCAGTCCAAGGGACTCTCAAGAGTCTTCTCCAACATCACAGTTCAAAAGCATCAATTCTTTGGTGCTCAGCTTTCTTTACAGTCCAACTCTCACATCCATACATGACTACTGGAAAAACCATAGACGGACCTTTGTTGGCAAAGTAATGTCTCTGCTTTTTAATATGCTATCTAAGTTGGTCAAAACTTTCTTTCAAAGGAGTAAGCATCTTTTAATTTCATGGCTGCAATCACCATCTGCAGTGATTTTGGAGCCCCCGGAAATAGTCTGCCACTGTTTCCACTGTTTCCCCATTTAATTCCCATGAAGTGATGGGACCAGATGCCATGATCTTCGTTTTCTGAATGTTGAGCTTTAAGCCAACTTTTTCACTCTCCTCTTTCACTTTCATCAAGAGGCTTTTTAGTTTCTCTTCACTTTCTGTCATAAGGGTGGTGTCATCTGCATATCTAAGGTTACTGATATTTCTCCCAGCAATCTTGATTCCAGCTTGTGCTTCTTCTAGCCCAGCGTTTCTCATGATGTACTCCGCATATAAGTTAAATAAGCAGGGTGACAATATACAGCCTTGACATACTCCTTTTCCTATTTGGAACCAGTCTGTTGTTCCATGTCCAGTTCTAACTGTTGCTTCCTGACCTGCATATAGGTTTCTCAAGAGGCAGGTCATGTGGTTTGGTATTCCCATCTCTTTCAGAATTTTCCACAGTTTATTGTGACCCACACAGTCAAAGGCTTTGGCATAGTCAATAAAGCAGAAATAGATGATTTTTTGGACCTCTCTTGCTTTTTTGATGATCCATCAGATGTTGGCAATTTGATCTCTAGTTCCTCTGCCTTTTCTAAAACCAGCTTGAACATCTGAACGTTCATGGTTCACATATTGCTGAAGCCTGGCTTGGAGAATTTTGAGCATTACTTTACTAGCATGCAAGATTTTATATTTAATTAATGGTAATTATATATGATTATAATTTGAAAGAAAGGAAAGAAGGGAAAAAAAGTTGTTTATATGGGCTAAATATGCTTGCTGGAAATTTTCGTTTGACTGATTCCAGTGTTAAACTGGAGCTTCCCAGGTGGCTCAGTGGTCAAGAATCCACCTGCACTACAGGATCCTCAGCTTCAGTCTCTGGGTGGGGAAGATCCCTGGTAGAAGGCAATGGCAACTCACTCCAGTATTCTTGCCTGGGAAATCCCATGGGCAGAAGAGTCTGATGGCCTACAATCCATGGGGTTGCAAAAGAGTCAGACACAGCTTTGTGACTAAACAACAATGTTAAATTGAAATTTTAAAAATATATAAATATCACAACAAATTCAGCTTCCATACATCTTGGGCACATGTTAACTTTTTAAAAATCACTGAGGTAAATTAGTGTAAATTCCTGAAATAAGGATTATTTGGTGATTCTAAATATTCTTGTGGAAACAGCAGAATCTGAGAGAGACTGAATCTAAGTGCTATTATTTTTAAATTACAGGCAAAATTAAAGAGCATATAGATTCATTTTTAAAGTGTATTTTAAGTTCACAAATGTGTACTTTTAGTAAGAACCAGTGAAAATAGTGATATCAGTTTAAATTATTGGTCAATAAGCACAATTCTTGGTTGAAGGCTCTCTTTTAAAATCCACAGCAATGCCCTTTATGCACTCTGTGGTAAAATCTTGAACTCAAAAATCTTGAAAAATTTCCTGGGAAAATACTCGATCTTTTTATCAGAGATTGAAGGAAATATGGAGGGTCCTAATAACTGTTCTTCAAATGAAAAATGCACCTTAATAATAATAACAACCAACATCCATTAATACCTAACTCATTGGCTGACACTTAGTGTTCAGTAAAACGTTGTAGTGCAAGTTTGATCAAAATTCCTATTCTATAGATGAGGAAACTGAGTCAGAGAGAGTGTAAATGTTTTAGCTATGGCCATAGGACAAATAACTAATGATTCGGGGACTGCTGGTTGTCCCCCAATGTCCACTCTCCTCTTCTCCTTTCAGTAATAAAACCCCTAAATTTAGATTAGGCACATGGCTTAAAGCCCAGCTAGAGACTCGCATTTCCCATCCTCTCTCCAAGTTAGTTATAGCTAGCCATGATAGCTATAACTATCATGGAGAGCTGGGGAGGGAGTCGTGAAGGGGGAGAAGTTTCCACACAGTAGGAAATCCTCTCACAGGCGGGTCTTTGGGGAGTTTTGGACTCTCAGAGGCAACATAACTGGGGGTGGAGGGGAGGAACCCACAGAATAGGTACCTACTGCAACTGCCATGATACTTCATTTTTTGTTAATAGTTTTGAACTAGAGTATGGTTGCAACCTCTGAGTCTTATCTTTAAAGAGACTAGACCTTACTTGGGCACATGTCTGAAAGCTGTGTGTTCAGTAGGACAAAGCAACATAATGCAAGGAGCCTGAGAGGCTAATAGTGCCAAACCACAAAGCCAGACCAGGACACCTTGCCAGACTTTCACATGAAAGAAAAATAAGCAGAGAGGTGGTTCCAAGATGGCAGAGGAATAGGATGGGGAGACCACTTTCTCCCCCACAAATTCATCAAAAGATCATCTGAATGCTGAGCAGTTTCCACAAAACAACTTGTGAACGCTGGCAGAAGACACCAGGCACCCAGAAAGCCAGCCCATTCTCTTCAAAAGGAGGGAAGACAAAATATAAAAGACAAAAACAGAGAGAAAAGATTTAGGGATGGAGAGCTGGGGAGGGAGTTGTGAAGGAGGAGACGTTTCCACACAGTAGGAAACCCTCTCACAGGCGGGTCTTTGGGGAGTTTTGGAATCTCAGAGGGCAACATAACCAGGGGGTGGGCGGGAAACCCCCAGAATAGGCACCTACTGCAAGTGCCAGGAGAGAAGTAACCCAAACGCTTGCGCCTGTCACCAGCAGGTGGGGGCGGGGCAGGGAGGTGCGGGCTGCATCATTGGGCCTTAGGGTAAGGACCAGGCCTGAGGACCATCTGAGGGAGCTAACGTGAGCTAGCAACTCAAACCAGGGGATCACCCGAGATACCAAAAAAAACCTTTCCCCCCCAAAGGCTCTAATGCAGCACGGTGACCCCTGGTGCGCTCACAGAACAAAGGATTGAGCGAATGCCAAAGGAGAGCTAGCTGGCTGTGTTTAGGCCCCACCCCACCCCACCCCCTGGGGGCAGAGAGGCAGGCATGCTGTGAGAAGGCAAGGGGCAGCTGCAATCTCAGCTCCAGAGAGGGCATCTTCCCCCAAACTGAGCAGATGCCCAGTTGCTAACCATGTCTTCCCGGGATCCTGGACAGTTGACATCTGCCAGGAGTGTTGCAGCCTGAGGTCAGCTCCCCAGAAGAGACACACGGCACACCTGGGAACCCAGGAAACTGAGTGGCCGGGACTGGGGAGGTGATTAAGATGCATGGCCCACCTGGGGCAGGGTGCTTGCCAAGTACCGGGTCGCCTGAGCTGCTCGTACCTGGGAAAGGGCACAAAACACACAGCCAGTCCCGGTCTGTGCCCTTGCAGAGTACCTGAGAACCTGAGTGGCTTAGTCCTGGGAAGTGCATGAAATGCAGGGCCCACTTGAGACAGTGCCCTTGCAGAGCATCCTGGAGCCTGAGTAGTGTAGACCTGGGAAGCACACACCGCTTGGGCTGTGCAAACCCAGTGTGGCCCACACACTGTGAGCACTCCCCATACATGCCGGCGGTATTTGTATGCAGTGTCCCTCCCTCCCCACACCACACCTGAACCAGTGAGCCTAAATAAGTGATCACCTTTGCCCCTTTGTGTCAGGGTAGAAATTGGACTCTGAAGAGACTTGCAAACAGAGGAAGCCAAAATAAAGAAGAGGGAACCTCTCTGGAAGTGTTAGGTGCAACAGATTAAAACCCTGCAGTTAACACTGACTGCGCCTTGGAAGGGGACCTATAGACCTTGAGAACAAGTACAAGCTGGAACAAGGAATTATTTGACACTGAACTGACCCCACATTGCCCACAACAGCTCCAGACAAATACCTAGATATATTTCTACAATTATCGCTTTTTAATTTTTAAAAAAAATTTAAGTGTTTTATGACTCCTTTAATTTTCATTTTTATAACCTAGTACCTTGCAAAAAAGACCCATTTTTTAAAGCAAATTTCATATTTACATATTTTTTAATTTTTGTGATTGATTTCATTTTGTATTTTTTATATTGTATTTTTGAGAATCTAACCTCTATTTTAGATTTTTAATCATTGGTTTTTGATATTTGTTATCAATTTTGTACCTTTAAGAATCTAATCTTCAGTCTCCATTTTCACTTAGGATTTGATTACTGGTTTGATTGCTCTCTCCCCTTTTGACTCTCCCTTTGCTCCCCTAGGTCACCTCTATCTCCTTCCTCCCCCTTCTCTACTCTACTTAACTGTGAACCTCTCTGGGTGTTCCAGGCTATGGAGAACACTTAGGGAACTGATTACCGGCTAGACCGCTCTCTCCCCTTTTGACTCCCTCTCTTCTCCTCCAGGTCACCTCTATCCCCATCCTCCCTCTTCTTTTCTGTATGTAATTCTGTGAATCTCTCTGGGTGTTCCTTGCTGTGGAGAATTGTTTCACCATTAACCTAAATGTTTTATCATCTGTGCTGTCTTGAGGCTACTGTAAGAGAAGGACTGAAAGCCAGAGGCAGGAGGCTTAACTCCAAAATTTGAGAACATCAGAGAACTCCTGATTCCAGGGAACATTAATAGACAAGAGCTCACCCCAAAGTCTCCATACCTACCCTGAAACCAAGCTCCACCCAAGAGCCAATGAGTTCTAGAGCAAGACACACCATCCTAATTCTCCAGCAAAACAGGAACACAACCCTGAGCATTAAAAGACAGGCTGCCCGAAATCATGCCAAACCCACTGACACCCCAAAACTCACTACTAGACACTTCATTGCACTCCAGAAAGAAGAGATACTGCTCCAACCACCAGAGCACAGACACAAGCTAGCCTAACCAGGAAACCTTGACAAGCCACCTGTCCAACCCCACCCACAGGGAGCAGACTCCACGATAAAGAGGAACCATGAGCTTCCAGCCTACAGAAACGGCACCCCAAACACAGTAATCTAAACAAAATGAAAACGCAGAGAAATATTCAGCGGGTAAAGGGCCATGATAAATACCCACCAAACCAAACCAAAGAGGAGATAGAAAGTCTACCTGAAAAAGAATTCAGCATAATAGTAAAGATGATCCAAAATCTTGAAAACAAAATGGAGTTACAGATAAATAGACTAGAGACAAGGATTGAGAAGATGCAAGAAATGTTTAAGAAGGACCTAGAAGAAATAAAGAAGAGTCAGTCAATAATGAGTAATGCAATAACTGAGATCCAAAGCACTCTGGAGGGAACCAACTGTAGAATAACTGAGGCAGAAGAGAGGATAAGCGAGGTGGAAGATAGAATGGTGGAAATAAATGAAGCAGAGAGAAAAAAAAAATTAAAAGAAATGAGGACAACCTCAGAGACCTCTGGGACAATGTTAAACCTCCCAACATTCGAATCATAGGTATTCCAGAAGATGACAAAAAGAAAGGCCATGAGAAAATACTTGAGGAGATAACAATTGGAAACTTCCCTAAATTGGAGAAGGAAATAGTCACCCAAGTCCAAGAAACCCAGAGAGTCCCAAACAGGATAAACCCAAGGAGAAACACCCCAAGACACATATTAATCAAACTACCGAAGTTCAAACACAAAGAGAAAATATTAAAAGCAGCAAGGGTAAAGCAACAAATAACACACAAGGAGATCCCCATAAAGTTGATCTTTCAAAAGAAACTCTTAAGGCCAGAAGGGAATGGCAGGACATACTTAAAGTGATGAAAGAGAAAAACCTACAACCCAGATACCTATACCCAGCAAGGGTCCCATTCAAATATGAAGGACAAATCAAATGCTTTACAGACAAGCAAAAGCTGAGAGAATTCAGCACCACCAAAGCACCTCTTCAGCAAATGCTAAAGGATCTTCTCTAGACAGGAAACACAGAAGAGGTTTATAAAATCAAACCCCAAACAGCAAAATAAATGGCAGTGGGATTATACTTATCAATAATTATCTTAAATGTAAATGGGTTGAATGCCCCAACCAAAAGACAAAGACTGGCCTAACGGATACAAAAACAAGACCCCTATATATGCTGTCTACAAGAGACACACCTCAAACCGAGGGACACATACAGACTGAAAGTGAAGGGCTGGAAAAAGATATTTCATGCAAATAGAGACCAAAAGAAAGCAGGAGTAGCAATACTCATATCACATAAAAATAGACCTTGAAATAAAGACCATGAAAAGAGACACAGAAGGACACTACATAATGATCAAAGAATCAATCCAAGAAGAAGATATAACAGTTATAAATATATATGCACCCAACATAGGATCACCACAATATGTAAGGCAAATGCTAACAAGTATGAAAGGGGAAATTAACAATAACACAATAATAGTGGGAGACTTTAATACCCCACTCACACCTACGGATAGATCAGCTAAACAGAAAATTAGCAAGGAAACACAAGTTTGAAATGATACAATGGAGCAGTTAGACCTAATTGATATCTATAGGGCATTTAACCCCAAAACAATGAATTTCACCTTTTTCTCAAGTGCACATGGAACACTCTACTGGATAGATCACATCCTGGGCCATAAATCTAGCCTTGGTAAATTAAAAAAAAAAAATTGAAATTATTTCAAGCATCTTTTCTGATCACAATGCAGTAAGATTAGATATCAACTACAGGGAAAAACTATTAAAACTACAAACATATGGAGGCTAAACAACATGCTTCTGAATAACCAACAGATCATGGAAGAAATCAAAAAGGAAATCAAAATATGCATAGAAATGAATGAAAATGAAAACATAACAACCCAAAACCTATGGGATTCAATAAAAGCAGTGATAAGAGGAAGGTTCCATAGCAATACAATCTTACCTCAAGAAACAAGAGAAATATCAAATAAAAAACCTAACTTTACACGTAAAGCTACTAGAAAAAGGAGAAATAAAGAACCCCAAAGTTAGTAGAAGGAAAGAAATCATAAAAATAAGAACAGAAATAAATGAAAAAGAAACAAAGGAGACTATAGCAAAAATCAACAGAACTAAAAGCTGGTCCTTTGAGAAGATAAATAAAATAGACTCATCACAAAAAAAGGGAGAAAAATCAAATCAATAAAATTAAAAGTTAAAATGGAGAGATCACAACAGACAACACAGCAATACAAAGGATCATGAGAGACCACTCTCAGCAACTATATGCCAATAAAATGGACAACTTGGAAGAAATGGACAAATTCTTAGAAAAGTATAACTTTCCAAAACTGAACGAGGAAGAAATAGAAAATCTTAACAGACCCATCACAAGCACAGAAATCGAAACTGTAATCAAAAATCTTCCAACAAACAAAAGCCCAGGACCAGATGGCTTCACAGGTGAATTCTACCAAAATTTTAGAGAAGAGCTAACAACTATCCTACTTAAACTCTTCCAGAAAATTGCAGAGGAAGGTAGACTCCCAAACTCATTCTATGCTGCCACCATCACCCTAATACCAAAACCAGGCAAAGATGCCACAAAAAAAGAAAACTACAGACTGCTATCACTGATGAACACAGATGCAAAAATCCTCAAAACCGTTCTAGCACGAAGGATTCCACAAGATTTTAAAACAGATCATACATCATGACCAAGTGGGCTTTATCCCAGGGATGCAAGGATTATTCAATGTTTGCAAATCAATCAATGTGATATTAACACCATATTAACAAATTGAAAGATAAAAACCATATGATTATCTTAATCAGTTCAGTTCAGTTCAGTCGCTCAGTCATGTCCGACTCTGCGACCCCATGAATCGCAGCACGCCAGGCCTCCCTGTCCATCACCAACTCCCGGAGTTCACTCAGATTCACGTCCATCGAGTCAGTGATGCCATCCAGTCATCTCATCCTCGGTCGTCCCCTTCTCCTTCTGCCCCCAATCCCTCCCAGCATCAGAGTCTTTTCCAATGAAACAACTCTTCACATGAGGTGGCCAAAGTACCGGAGTTTCAGCTTTAACATCATTCCTTCCAAAGAATACCGAGGGCTGATCTCCTTCAGAATGGACTGGTTGGATCTCCTTGCAGTCCAAGGGACTCTCAAGAGTCTTCTCCAACACCACAGTTCAAAAGCATCAATTAAAGACAGGAAAAAAACAAGGGTGCCCACTCTCACCACTACTATTCAACATAGTTTTGGCAGTCTTAGCCAGAGCAATCAGAGAAGAAAAATAAATAAAAGGAATCCAGATTGGAAAAGAAGTAAAACTCTCACTGTTTGCAGATGACATGATCCTCTATATAGAAAACCCTAAAGACACCACCAGAAAATTACTAGAATTAATCAATGAATATAGTAAAGTTGTAGGATATAAAATGAATACCCAGAAATCCCTTTCATTCCTATACACTAACAGGGAGAAAACAGAAAAAGAAATTAAGGAAATGATCCTGTTCACCACTGCAACGAAAAGAATAAAATAATTAGGAATACATTTACCTAAAGAAACAAAAGACCTATATATGGAAAACTATAAAACACTGATGTAAGAAATCAAAGATGACACAAATTGATGGATAAATACACCATGTTCATGGACTGGAAAAATTAACATAGTGAAAATGAGTATACTACACAAAGCAATCTATAGATTCAATGCAATCCCTATCAAGCTACCAATGGTATTTTTCAGAGAACTAGAACAAATAATTTCACAATTTGTATGGAAAAACAAAAAACCTTGAATAGCCAATCTATCTTGAGAAAGAAGAATGGAGCTGGAGGAATCAACCTGCCTGACTTCAGACTATACTACAAAGCTGCAGTCATCAAGACAATATGGTACTGGCACAAAGACAGAAATATAAATCAATGGAACAAAATAGAAAGCCCAGAGATAAATCCATGCACCTATGGATACCTTATCTTTGACAAAGGAGGCAAAAATATACAGTGGAGAAAAGACAATCTCTTTAACAAGTGGTGCTGGGAAAACTGGTTAACATCCTGTAAAAGAATGAAACTAGAACATTTTCTAACACCATACACAAAAATAAACTCAAAATGGATTAAAGATCTAAATGTAAGACCAGAAACTATAAAACTCCTAGAGAAAAACATAGGAAGAACACTCTTTGATATAAATCACAGCAAGATCCTCCATGGCCCACCTCCCAGTGTAATGGAAATAAAATAAACAAATGGGACCTAATTAAACTTAAAAACTTTTGCACAACGAATGAAGGTGAAAAGGCAGCCTTCAGAATGGGAGAATATAATAGCAAATGAAAGAACTGACAAAGAATTAATCTCAAAAATATACAAGCAGCTCATGCAGCTCAACAAAAATAAATGACCCAATCAAAAAATGGGCCAAAGAATTAAACAGACATTTCTCCAAAGAAGACATACAGATGGCTAACAAACACATGAAAAATGCTCAACATCTCTCATTATCAGAGAAATGCAAATTAAAACCACAGTGAGGTACCATCTCACGCTGGTCAGAATGGCCATCATCAAAAAGTCTACAAACAATAAATGCTGAAGAGGGTGTGGGGAAAAGGGAACCCTCTTAAACTGTTAGTGGGAATGCAAACTAGTATAGCCACTATGGAGAATAGTGTGGAGATTCCTTAAGAAACTGGAAATAGAAGTGCCTTACAACACAGCAATCCCACTGCTGGGCACACACACTGAGAAAACCAGAAGTGAAAGAGACATGTGTACCCCAGTGTTCATCGCAGCACTGTTTACAATAGCCAGGACATGGAAGCAACCTAGATGTTCATTGGCAGACAAATGGATAAGAAAGCTGTGGTACATATACACCATGGAATATTACTCAGCTATAAAAAAGAACACATTTGAGTTAGTTCTAATGAGGTGGATGAAACTGTAGCCTATTATACAGACTGAAGTAAGTCAGAAAGAAAAACGCCAATACAGTATATTAATACATATATATGGAATTAGAAAGATGGTAACGGTTACCCTATATTCAGACAGCAAGAGACACAGATGTGAAAAACAGACTTTTGGACTCTGTGGGAGAAGGCGAGAGTGGGATGATTTGAGAGAGTAGCATTGAGACATGCATATATGTGAAACAGATGACCAGTCCAGTTCGATGCATGAGACAGGGCACTCAAAGCTGGTGCACTGGGACAACCCTGCGGGATGGGATGGGGAGGGAGGGGGAAGGGGGGTTCAGAATGAAGGACACATGTATACCCATGGCTGATTCATGTCAATGTATGGCAAAACCACCACAATATTGTAAAGTAATTAGCCTCCAATTAAAAGAAATATTTTTTTAAATGGGAGAAATAAGCCATCTGAATTGTCTTTTATATTTAAAAATATACACTTATTTATTGAGCTGTGCCAGGTCTCAGCTGGGGCATGCGGGCTCTAGTTCCCTTACTAGGGAATGAATGCAGCCCCCTGCAAGGGGAGCACAAAATTTTAGCCACTGAACTCCCAGGGAAGTCCCTTTTTTATACTTTTAAATTTAGGGTTCTCCCCTTATTTTCCCTCTCTCTCAGCAATCTGATAGGTATCCTAACTACTATGCATTGAGTTTCAAATTCAGATCAGTCTGAATCCAGAGCCCAAGCTCTTAAGCGTTATAACACAATCAATGAAAATGTTTGTTTATTAGGATTATCAAGGTCATTTTTGATGTAGGATTTTTTTCAGTTAGTAATTTATGTCTCTAGGAATGTTGGATCAACTAACTTTGACAAAGAAAACCAAATAGAAGAGATATATGGAAGGAAAAACTGCGTCCTACTAATTCTTTTCCTGAATTGATATTCCCCAAATACTTTGAATTGTTAATCAAAATACCCATCATTTATAGGTCCATTTTGATAGTGATGACTGATGTACAGAATTTTCTCGACAAGATTATCTTTTTTAAAACATCACATGTAATGGCTTTCTTTATATGTACATCAGAAAAAATAAACAATTTAAATGCTACTGGCTGAGGTGTTGAAGTGGTTTGTTATGTTTTAAAAAGTTGGTTTGTAATTGTATTCATTAGAACAGGTGTGTGTGTGTGCTCAGTAGTGACCGACCCTTTGTGACTCCATGGACTGAAGCCCGCCAGGCTCCTCTATCCATGAGATTTTCCAGGCAGGAATACCCAGGGGATCTTCCCCATCCCTTTTCAGGGACTGAACCCATGTTTCCTGCATTGGCAGGTGGATTCTTTACCACTGTGCCACCTAGGAAGCCCAGTAAAACAGAATTCTACATCAAATCTAAGGTGTGATGATTATTACTATGTAAAATGTTGTCTTATTACTATATTTCTAACAGCCACAATCTTGCTAACAGCTGGGCGAGCATAATACTGTAACCATATGACAGAAAAGAACAAATCAACAGCAATTTGTTGACCAGTATTTCACTTTCATGCATTGGAGAAGGGAATGGCAACCCACTCCAGTGTTCTTGCCTGGAGAATCCCAGGGACAGGGGAGCCTGGGGGGCTGACGCCTATGGGGTTGCACAGAGTCAGACACGACTGAAGTGACTTAGCATTAGCATTCAAACATAAATATATAAATATACCCCATTTTGTTTTCTTGTTCTTCTATGATAGATATTTGGATTTGTTCTAGTTTCCTGATATAATTAATAAATGTGCATGTGCTCAGTCATGTCTGACTCTACAACCCCAGGGAATGGAGACCACCAGCCTCCTCCGTCCATGGGATTTCCCAGGAAAGAATCCTGGAGTGAGTTGCCATTTCCTCCTCCAGGGGATCTTCTCAATGGAGGGATCGAACCTGCCACCTGGGAAGCCTATAGTGAATGAAGCTATTATAAAGATTCTAGTAAATCTTTTTGTGAGTTTATATTTTCATAACTTCCTACATTCCCAGCATCAGTGAATAAGTTCCAATTGCACTATATTCTTAGCAACATTAAGTTTATCAGTCTATTTTCATATTAGCCAACCTAGTAAATGTTTTAACTAATGACAAGTAATGATGTTGAGCATCTTTCTCATACTGATGCCGTTCATATCTCTTCTTTTTAGAAGTACCAGTTCAAAATCAACTTTCCATTTTTTAATGGTGGTTTGTCTTTTTATAATTGAGTTACAGAAGTTCATTATATATTCTAGACACAAGTCTTTTGCCAGCTTTATATTTTGCAAATAATTTTGTTCTTTGTAATAGTGATTATACTGATGAGCAGAGATTTTAATTTTTAATATTTAATGGTGGGATACTTTTTCTTATTTAAGAAATCTCTGCCTATACTAAAATCATAAAATTATTCTACTGGTTTTATATATAGTTCTATGTTGGGCAAATTTTTGTGTGGAGGGTGTAGTAGGCGTTGATACTGTTTTCAGTATGTTAAACTATTTTTCCCTTGTGAATGTTAGTCGCTCAGTCATGTCCGACTCTGTGATCATTATCGTTTGTTAAAAAGGCTTTTTTTTTCATTGATTTGACTTGGGATCTTACATTGTGAATCTAATTCTGTTCTCTATATTCTGTTCTGTTGCCCTATTAATAGTTAGATGTCTTCATATCAGCATTATGTTGCTTGATAATGGTAGTTTTATAATAAGGTCTTAAAATTAGACAGTGTGTGTACTCCAACTCTATCCTCCTTTTCAAGATCTTCTTGGCTACTTTAGGATATTTGCATTTTCATGTGAATTTAGAAATTATTTGTCAATTTATTGACTCACATAAAACTTTTGGGGATTTTTGGTGGAGCTTGCATTCAATTTTGGAGAAGGCAGTGGCAACCCATTCCAGTACTCTTGCCTGGAAAATCCCATGGACAGAGGAGCCTGGTAGGCTGCAGTTCATGGGGTCACTAGGAGTCGGACACGACTGAGTGACTTCACTTCCACTTTTCACTTTCATGCATTGGAGAAGGAAATGGCAACCCACTCCAGTGGTCTTGCCTGGAGAATCCCAGGGACGGGGGAGCCTGGTGGGCTGCCGTCTCTGGGGTAGCACAGAGTCGGACATGACTGAAGTGACTTAGCAGCAGTAGCAGCAGCATTCAATCTACAAATCAATTTGAAAAAAATTGATATCTCAACAATATTGTCTTCCAATTAATAAGAATGATATATCTTTCATTAATTTAGGTCTCATATTATCAGAGGTGATTAGAAAACATCTCTCTTTTATTTTCTAAAATTTATTTATTTATTTTTGCCACACCAAACAGCTTGTGGACCCAGTTCCCCAGTCAGGGATTGAATCTGGGCCACGGCAGTGAAAGCCCCGAGTCCTAACAAGTAGGCCACCAGGAAATTCCCTAGAAAGCATCTCATGAAATAACAAATCCACGAATTTAGTTCTAGGTGTTTTTCTTACACGTAACATATGGGCTTTCTAGACCTTAACTGAGAAGTCAAGTTGCTGAGCAAGGTCTCCTAGGTTGGTGATAACTTATAGGGTTACCATTCAGCAATAAAGTTCACATGAAAAGATTGCCTCTAGGTATTTTGGAGTCTTCTTCCCTGCATTCCCAGGTTAGTCTTTAGCCAAGGTCTATATTTTAGATCCCCAGTATTCTGAAAATTCTGGCCACTTTAGCTGACTTGAACTCTCGTGTCTGAATCTGAAGCTCAACAAGACTGGTACTCAATTTAGACTGAACAACCCTGTGCACGAGAGCAATAGATTATTTCCAGGCAGAAGCCAGAATGGTGGCAATAATTACTTCAAAGTTTACAGTGTTGCATTGCCTATTGTTTAATGCCAAAAATAGCTGCTGCATATATTTTTATCTAGTTTTAGGGATTTTTCCTTTTGTAAGAAGGCAAATCAAGTAACAGTTATTGTCAAGACTGAAAGTGGAAATTCATAAATGTTTTGTCATAGCACTCTGACCCCCATATTTTTGGGATTCTTACGGAGGCTTCATCACCTAGGCATGATAGACTATTAATTCCATTTCTGGCCTTTATCCTCTCTTTAGAGAATGGGGCATGAGGATAAAAATTCCAATCTTCTAATCATCTCTTGGTCTTTCTGATGACTAGTTCCTATCCAGGAGCCCACCAAAACTCAGCTCATTAGAACAAAAGATATTGTTATCACCCAGGGAATTCCAAAGGATTTAGGAACTCTGTGTCAGGAACCAGGGTCAAAGACCACATACTAGAACAATGACATAATGACTGACATCATTCTCCATTCCATTTTTATTATTGATGTTTTTGTCAGATTTTATTTTATGAAGATTTTCCCTCAGTAGACATTAAAATCAAAGATCTTTTCTGATTACTCTCTTATGTTCTTATTTCCTTAAAAGAACTCCTATTTCTGGGCAGAAACAGTTTTGGAGCAATAATTATGATTCTTTTTTTCTCACCTCTTACTTCTCAAGAGAAGGAAGAATTGAAATCTAACTCTTAATGTGTTCCATATTTGGACCCTTCTGGCATAAAGTTAGAAGCTGCTTCTTAACCCAAACTGTACTAAAAATGTAATAAATGAACCTATTCATCCCTATTGCTTGTGAAGCATACAGGTGACTGTAAATAAATTGATTTTAAAATAAACCTAATCAAATTACAAACATAGTGGAGAAGCATATTCCTGTCTCACAAAGAGGGAGGGTGGTATTGTGCTGAACAGATTTTCTACAAGGAAAGTCTCATGTAATTAACGTGACTCTGGCCCTTTAACTTTTAACATGCTTCCCCAATTAAGCTTTCAAGGCCTTGAACTATAATATCTGGCCACAGCAGTTAGAAATTGATTTATACTGGAAGATCATTGGAGCTTCTGACCTCTCTGTTAGGGAATTTTATTTAGCTTTTTGGTTATTTGTCTCTTTTTTTGCCCCAGAAGGAGGGTGGAAAAGAAATGATATAAATATTTGCATATGTTCTAAGAGGAGCTTTCACTATTTCAGTCTTCTTTTTTAGACTTATGTAATTGTACTCAGTCATTATTCTGTGAATGTAGAACTATAGCTATTTAATGGTATAAGCATTTACAAAATCATAAATAAAGCACAGAAAATTTAGAGTTAGCTTATCTCATAAAATTAAAATAATGCAGTGGATACTTGCTTACATGATAAGAAATTTTATTTCAGCCCAAATCCTCATGTAATTTACTATTACTATGATTTGGGTTGTTGTAACATTTCTAAAATTAATGTTTAAGTATTCATCTAATAATAGGTGGAAATGATCATCAAATGCAATTCTGTTTTGAGATGTGCTAAATAGATCGTCACCATGGGTACAGGACCTGTATGGTCTGTTCCACTGGCATATTATTTTTTCCCCATTTTAAAAAGAGTTTGCAAGACTTACATAAGTCAGAGACATGTCTGCTTTTTTAAGGAGTTGAAGACTAGCCTGTACAGTCTTGACTCTGCTGGAGACCACCTCCTTGCACACACTACCTCATGTTTAAATGTGAGACTTGCCTTTCTTTGTCTGGGTCCTGGCATGTCGTGGCCCCACGGGACAAGGAGACCTCTCTGGCACTCTTTTGCTAGCGCTGCATTTTTCTTCTGTCCCACCCTCCCCCACCCGCCCTTGGTCCCAGCAGTTGTAACAAACCACAGGTGTTTCAAACTCTAAATTGGAATTGGATGTTGGATTAAAAAAAAAAAAAAACTCATGATAATTACACAGCTGTTTTAAATTGTGGTTAAGTGGCCGAAAACTGCCAAGAAACCCCACCCACATTCATTACTGTCTAAACGAAAAGGACGTGTATACAGTGATTATGAGGTTTCGTGTGAATCCCCCAAGCCATAAAGCAGACTTTCCTAATTGTCAGCTGGACTGTGCAGGGCTTGTTTAAAATAATTAGAGTGCAGCAGCAGCTTCAGCAGCAAACCTCGTTTTCCTTTTTTTTTCTCTCCAAACCTCAGTGCAGGTTTTTATATCAGATACTATCAGCTTCCTGTTCATTTTGACACTATCATTCTGCCAGTGTGGAAAATGGGAAAGGGGTGGGGGATGGCAAGAATTATCCTTAATGTACACAAATAGTGCAGCCCGCAAAGTCAGGAAGATCCAGCCCCTTGTGTGAGATGGATGGAAGCAATTCAGCAAACAAATCTAAACTGGGAGGAGAAAAATGTGATTCTCTTATTTTTTTCAAGAGGGATAGCTGAAATCTTTCTTAATTACCGCTTATTCCAATGACAGAATTGTAATTTATCATTTAGTTGTAATTTGACATATGTTCACACCTTTGCCATTTCCAATTTCCTCCTTCATTCTAATTGTCTGCTCCACTCGCCTGTCATGCGCTCCTCTTGGGATTAATTCGAGCTGTCTGTCTGCACCAGGCTACCAGCACACTTGGGGCTGCGGAGAGCGTGACAGTGTCAATGTGCACACAGTTTATCTAAGGCATTACCCAGCCATCACACTCCCGGAGCCTCTCTTCCCTCACTGTTTACTGTTTATTCCACTTTGCATTTGTGACTTTTCCGTGTTTTATTAGACTCTAATTATGCTCTTGGCTGTCAGCTGTAAAGAGAGAAAATGTTACGTTAATTACAGTGGAGGGGGAGGTGCTTGGGATCGGTAATAAATGGACCGGTAGATGTCTCCCTCTGTCTCGAAAATCCATGCATGATTTAAATACTCTTGCAGTTCCACTTTGGTGTGGGTCCTTGGTAGATACCTATACTCAAACACAAATATGCAGATGTTCAAGCTAATGAGCCTTTTGTGTGCAAAACCATTTTCCCCCGGTTAAAAATTCTCATCTAAGACTAGGTACATTGGCATTAGTGAGACAGAAACGTCAGCTTTCAGATAACCAAGGGTTTTCAAAGGTCAGCTGTTAATCCATGGATGGTGTCAAAACAAGCAACTTAGAGAGGGCTGATGGCGGAGGCATATCCAGTGAGCATTGACAGAGTTCAGCTTTTTAGAGGTAGATGTTTTGGTGCACTGGAAGCTGTTAATTTCTCCTACCTAAGGGCATCTCAACCCATTAAAATCCAGCAATAATTTATTCATTTGACATCTTTTTTTTTTTTTTGGTCTTTTTCAGGAAAAATTCCTCCTGTTTCCAGCCTATCTAAACCATAATAATACAAGTTTTCTGTTCTCATGCTGAATAGATTTTCATTGTAGCTAAAACTTCCTGGTAATATGAACCAGAGGAAATATATCTTCCCCTTACCGGTTTAGTCCATTAGGATGGACAGTAATTCCTTGAATTAGTTGCATCATTCCCCCAAAGTTCTGAAAGAGTGAATGTGACGCCTTTGAATATCTCATTTTCTGTAAAGATAGACTTACATGTTATTTTCTTCTTTCAGAATTTCCTCAGTTACACTACAGGTAATTATGAGTGAGGATATTCAGTACCTTAGATTTTTCTTCTTTCTCTCATAATCCCAGCAATTAAAGTTCTGCTAATTACAGTGTTTTTTTTTTAAAGCTTCAGACTCATACCTTCCATTCTATATGCTGTTAAAACATTGTGTAATGTAATTCTACGGTCATTATGTCACATATTCTCAGCTTGTGAAATGGCTTTATTTCTTCAAGTAAACACATTAATTCATATGGCTAAATTAGGATTTTTTATGAAAAACCAATAAGTTATGGGTGAAGAAAGTAATGGTCTATAAAATATATTTAAATACAAAAGTTGTGAAATATTGTCCAGACTTTTTAAAAAAAGTTAAAAAAAATAACAGACCACAAATTTCTGACCTAACCTAAACTACCTGAACTATACACGTTATATAGTAAAATGATTATCTGAGAATATTAACATCTCTTGTCTTTTTAAGATGACTGTTTGATGTTTCATTTTTATTCTTCCATCCTCACTCCAGAATAAATAAAAAATAGTGGTCTAAATCAAGTTTTTAAAATATCATGCAAATAGAATATAGTCTATTATGATCAGAATTTCAGCAACTAGAATCTTCTAGTATTTAATATTTTTAGCTAAATATATTTAAGGATTAAAATTTCAAGAATAAGGTGGGTAGGTGTGAAAGGATGAAGACAGCAGACAAGGAATGACTCAGAGGACAAATGCGAGTGAAGGGCAAAAAATCATCAAATTAGCTATTATAAATGCAGTATTTAACTGAATAATCAAATAATGTTATATAACATTTGAAGTCTGCTTTCAAGAATTTTTTTAGACTATAAATGTCCTCTTCTGGAAAAGGAAATTGCAGCCCACTCCAGTATTCTTGTCTGGGAAATCCTAAGGACAGAGGGACCGTGATGGGCTACAATCCATGGGATCACAAAAGAGTTGGACACGACTGAGCGACTAAACAGCAACGCTCTCTTCATTTGCTAGTTATGTTTTATTTTCTGAAAACAGTGCAAGACCTTAATTATCACATGCCTGTATTCCTGCAGCACATTTCTAGCTGGCCTTTTTGTCAAAGGTGGAATCTCTCCGTACATGTTGTTTGTGATTCCCTGATGACTCTAACTCAGATATTATTTTTATTTACTGATACCTGCTTTAGCTCTTTTACTGGCTTTCAAGGTCATCCATAATTTGATCTTGCTCTAAATATGCATAACTATTTTCCACTACTCCAGGATAAAGTACATGCCACTCTCATTATTAATAGATTGATTGGTTCATTCATTTATTCACGTTTGTTCAACAGGTGATATATTGTACATAAAGCTGTGAACAAAACAAAAGCTGTTTCTACTTTGAGTTGACTAGCTTGTTCTTTGTGTTGATTCCCAAGCGATTATTACTTCTGCCTCTATGCTCTTGTTTGTAATATAATATTGTCCTCTTTCCCATGTACTTCTACCAGGTCTGCAAATCCAACCTGTTCTTGAAGCTACAGATCAATTCTAATCTTCCTAATGAAGCCTTTCTAACTCACACTGTGCCAGAAAATTCAATTTTTAATTACATGTTACTTTATACATTTTAAAGTCTTCCTGATGTTTTTTTTCAAATTTACTAAATCAAGTCCTGTTTCTTCTGTATCCCCCCAATGGCTTAAAGCAGTATTTCTCAGAAAAGACTGTGCATTCCAATCATTTGTAGAACTCTTGAATAATCCACATGCTCTGAGTTATTGTACCTTAGGGATTAGGACCCCCGATGTTTCTTTAAAACTGTCATTCTGCTGATTAAGAGTCACTGCCCCAACCAACACTGGACATAGTACGTGTTGATTAACAGATAAACTGATCTGGGCACTAACGGTGGTACATCACCTGCTCTACCTGGAGTTAACCAAGTTCATTCACTTTGCATGTGTTTTTCTTTACACATTTACTATATAAACATGATAAAAGACTTAGGAATATTTGTCTGAAAGATGATAACATTCTTTAACGTCTTAGTCATTGTGTTATTTTTATTTAAGTGTTTGGATAAAGCGGAGCATGCCCATTCTCAGTCTCTCAGTCATGTCTGACTCTTTGAGACCCCACGGACTATGGCCCGACGTCTTCTCTGTCCATGGAATTTTTCAGATGAGAAATACTGCAATATGTTGCCATTTCCTCCTCCAGAGGATCTTCCAGACCCAGGGATCAAACCTGTGTCTCTTGTATCTCCTGCACTGGCAGGCAGAGTCTTCACCACTGAGCAACCTCCACGTGTGCGTCCTCGCTAAGTCGCTTCAGTCATGTCTGACTCTTTGCAGCCCTGTGGACTGTTACCTGCCTGGCTTCTATGTCCATGGGATTTTCTAGGCAAGAATACAGGAGTGGGTTGCCAAGCTATCTTCCAGGGGATCTTCTGGGAAGCCCCAAATTGATCATAGATGACTTTAAAATTGCATTAAATGATGAGAGGAAAATTACAAAGAAGTTTAATATTTATTTTATACAGAACAAATTTTCATGAGAGATTATGCAGTGAAAGAATAAAAGAAACAGCATAAATAGTTAATAAGTGGGTTATAAATGTCATTACCAAATTAAAAAAATATCAAGATATTTAATGGAAAATAGGAGATGGAGAAAATAGTTATTTCTTAATGCCTTGTAGTTGAAAGACTTCCTAGCAGAATATGTGGTTTTATTCTGATCAATTGTGGTTGAAGTAATTTGCTCTGCAAAGTGAAGTTACAGGCATTTGAAATTATGACTAAGTGGCCAAATAAGCAATTCAATAACCCATTAAGAAGGTATATAATAAGGTGCCTGCTCATTTGAGTGGGTGTGACTGTGGAAGAGAACATTAATGCATATCAATCTCAAAGACTATAATAGGAAAAGATCAGGAGAGCTTACCCAAAAACTACAAGATGTAAACATAAATAGGACTGCAGATCCTGCTGGTATCAAAAATTAAACCAAAACTAACTTGAAATATATGATGTCTTTCATTAACTTGAGTTCTTTCTGGACATAGGAGAGGATATGTTGCTATGAATCTCCTTTCCTCCATCTGTATTTAGTGAGAAAAAGGAGATTATGGACACACAAAGAGAAAAATTAAAAATTCATTTGGTTACACCACATTAGCTTGCTGCAGATCGACATTCCTAGTAAAAAATAATAAAAAATAAAAAGTAAAAGTAGAACAAGACTTTAAAAGTCATTACAGAAAAAAAGAAAAAAGAATGTATAACAAATAAGACAAAGAGAAAACAAAAGAGTTAACTTTCAACATATCAGGTAGACCAATCAGTATGAAGTTAATTAATAATTTTTAAAAGAGTAGGAAAACTACACTTCCCAGGCTGAAACTAGCTTGTTGCCTGCTTGTTTTTTTTATTGGAACATAGTCATGGTCATTCATCTATGTATTTTCTATAGCAGCTTTCCACTACAATAACAGAGTTGAGTAACTGTGACACATACTGGATGTAACCCGCGAGGTCTACTATATTTACACTCTGATTTTTTACAGAAAAAATTTACTGACCTCTGCTCTTAAAGACAGAGATTATCAAACTAGATTTAAGAAAATACATCACTTAAAAATGCTATCAATCAGCCTAAATATGTGTATTGAATATTATATAAATATACAGGAAGACTGAAAGTGAAAAGATGGAAAAATACATATCATACAAATAGTATCTGGAAGAAAGCTAGTGGAGCTATATAAACATCAGACAAAGTAGTCCTTAAGGTGAGAAGCATTACTTGGGATACAAATGGATATTTCATAATAATAAAGGAAAAAGTAGAAGAGGAAGTAATATTTATCCATTTTTATGCACCTAATAGTAATAGTGGTAGCACCTAATAGTAATCTGCCTACCTATTTACGTAATCACTTCCAACCACAGAACAGACATTGCTTCCATGTGCAGATGGGGCATTTATCAAAATTTGCCATACACCGTGAAACAAAGCAAGTTGTACCAATACAAAAGAATAAAATTAGAATGTGTTTTCTGTAGTAGAATTAATCAAAAAATCAATAGCAAAGAGGTCATAAGAATATTGCTAACTCTTAAAATTAAGCAACAAACCTGCACATCACCTATGGATCAAAGAAGAAATAAAAATGTAAATTAGAGACTAGTTTGAGCTGATTGATAATGAAAATATTACATCAAAACTAGTGTATGTGTACTTATATTGTGTATATTTTGCTATAATAAAATTATTATAAAAGAAAAAGTCTAAAATCAATATTCTAAAATTATTCAACTCAAGCAGTTAGAAGACAACAGCAGATTAAATACAAAGGTAGTAGAAAGGAGGAAATGACAATAATAGTGAAAATTAATAATGTAGAAGGAAAACAATACAAAGAAAATGAAGAAAGTCTAAACTATTTCTGTGAAAATGTTCATAAAACTGATAAATTTGTTTAGACTGACCAAGAAAGTAGAGGGAGAAAAAATTACTCTGTCAGAAATGAAAAAGAGGACATTACTAAGACATTAACTATCATTATTAAAATGATGATAACAGCAAGTTGGAAAGAACTTTATTCTATAGAAGTGAAAAATAGATAAAATTGACAAAATCTCTCCCCTATAAAAGAGCTGTGACAATATACCAAAACTGACACAAGAAGAACTGGAAAAATGAAAGCAATGGTCCAATATTTATTAAATTAGTTGGATCTCTAAATAAAAACCTTCTTTCAAGAAAATTTGACTATTTTTATTTCAATAATGAATTATGTAAATAATTTTAGAAAAAGTAATAATCATATATGAACTATATCAGAGAAAAGCAAAGAAGAGGCAATTTTCAATTTGTTTTATAAGGTCAGTAAATTTTTACAAGAATGGGAAAAAAAATACACCAATATTCTTAAGTCCCTTTAAAAAAGAGCAAAGCAAATCCAGAAAAAAAAAAACAAAAAACTGAAAAACAACATCATAACCAAGTTGGATTTATGCTTGAATGCAAAATTGGGTAATCATTCACCAATCAATGTAATGTATCACATTAATAGAATAAAGGAGAAAAATCATATGACTCTTTCAAAAGTTCCAGAAAAAACAGCTATCACAAAAACTATTCCTAAATGAGGAATAAAGAAAATTCTCCTTTAGATTAAATGGTGCCTAAAAAATACTGAGAGTTAGATTTCCATCTGAAATAAAAAGTAGAATAAATATAACTGTTATCACCACTTCTGTTTAAATATATACTTAAGACTGTAGCCAGTGCAACAGAGAAAGAAGAATGGAACTGGGGGAATCAACCTGCCTGACTTCAGGCTCTACTACAAAGCCACAGTCATCAAGACAGTATGGTATTGGCACAAAGACAGAAATATAGATCAATGGAACAAAATAGAAAGCCCAGAGATAAATCCACACACATATGGACACCTTATCTTTGACAAAGGAGGCAAGAATATACAGTGGAGTAAAGACAATCTCTTTAACAAGTGGTGCTGGGAAAACTGGTCAACCACTTGTAAAAGAATGAAACTAGATCTCTTTCTAACACCGCACACAAAGATAAACTCAAAATGGATTAAAGATCTAAATGTAAGACCAGAAACTATAAAACTTCTAGAGGAGAACATAGGCAAAACACTCTCCGACATAAACCACAGCAGGATCCTCTATGATCCACCTCCCAGAATTCTGGAAATAAAAGCAAAAATAAACCAATGGGACCTAATTAAAATTAAAAGCTTCTGCACAACAAAGGAAAATATAAGCAAAGTGAAAAGACAGCCTTCCGAATGGGAGAAAATAGCAAATGAAGCAACTGACAAACAACTAATCTGAAAAATATACAAGCAACTCCTGCAGCTCAATTCCAGAAAAATAAACGACCCAATCAAAAAATGGGCCAAAGAACTAAATAGACATTTCTCCAAAGAAGACATACGGATGGCTAACAAACACATGAAAAGATGCTCAACATCACTCATTATTAGAGAAATGCAAATCAAAACCACAATGAGGTACCACTTCACACCAGTCAGAATGTCTGCGATCCAAAAATCTGCAAGCAATAAATGCTGGAGAGGGTGTGGAGAGAAGGGAACCCTCCTACACTGTTGGTGGGAATGCAAACTAGTACAGCCACTATGGAGAACAGTGTGGAGATTCCTTAAAAAATTACAAATAGAACTACCTTATGACCCAGCAATCCCACTACTGGGCATACACACTGAGGAAACCAGAATTGAAAGAGACACATGTACCCCAATGTTCATCGAAGCATTGTTTATAATAGCCAGGACATGGAAACAACCTAGATGTCCATCAGCAGATGAATGGATAAGAAAGCATAAGTGGTACATATACACAATGGAGTATTACTCAGCCGTTAAAAAGAATACATTTGAATCAGTTCTGATGAGATGGATGAAACTGGAGCCAATTATACAGAGTGAAGTAAGCCAGAAAGAAAAGCACCAATACAGTATACTAACACATATATATGGAATTTAGAAAGATGGCAATGATGACCCTGTATGCAGGACAGCAAAAAAGACACAGATGTGTATAACGGACTTTTGGACTCAGTGGGAGAGGGAGAGGGTGAGATGACTTGGGAGAATGGTATTGAAACATGTATAATATCATGTAAGAATCGAATTGCCAGTCTATGTCCGATGCAGGATATGGCACGCTTGGGGCTGGTACACGGGGATGACTCAGAGAGATGTTGTGGGGGGGGGGGGGGGGGGTTCAGGTTTGGGAATGCACATACACCCGTGGTGGATTCATGTCAATGTATGGCAAAACCAATACAGAATTGTAAAGTGAAATAAAAAATAAATTAATTAAAAAAAAAAAAAAGAATGCAAAAGGAAGAACAAAAGTGTCTTCTCCAGATTACATTATATCCATGTAGAAAATCCTTAAAAATCTATGGAGAAACTATTGGAATTAATGCCTACACTTAAAATGGCCTTTGGATATAAAGTTAGTAAACAAAATTCACTATTTCTTTACATTTCTGTAAATAGTCTACAAATACTTATAAATTAAAATTAAGAAAATTGTTATTATTTGTGATAACTCAAAAACCATTGAATAGGGGACTTCCTTGGAGTCCAGTGGCTAAGACTTCACCTTCCAATGCAGGGAGTGTGGGTTTGATCTCTGGTCAGGCAGCTAAGTTCCCACGTGCCTCCCAGCCAAAAAACCAAACAACATAAGACAGAAGCAATAGTGAAACAAATTCAGTAAAGACTTTAAAAATGGTCCCCATCAAAATTTTTATTTTAAAAACCCATTGAATACCTAATAGTAAATTTCACAAAATTTGTACCAAAACAGTATATGGTAAAATAAAAATATTTTTGAAAGATTAAGGAAAGCCTTAATATGAGGAGGGCTTTACTGGTAGCTCAGCTGGTAAAGAATCTGCTTGCAATGCAGGAGACCCTGGTTTGATTCCTGGGTCAGGAGGATCCCCTGAAGAAGGGATCCTCCAATATTCTTAGGTTTCCCTGGTGGCTTGACTGGTAAAGAATCTGGCTGCAATGTGGGAGACCTGTTTGATCCCTGGGTCAGGAATATCTCCTGGAGAAGGAAATGGCAACCCACGCCAGTATTCTTGCCTGGAGAATCCCCATGGACGGAGGAGCCTGGCATATTATAAATAGAACCGTCATTTTTTTCCAGATTGATCCATAAGTGTAATACCAATGGAAATTCTAGAAGTTTTATTTTGTAGAAATTGACAAGATTCTAAAATTTAATACAAATAGTCAAGAATAGCCAAACTTGAAGCAGAACAAAGTTTTAACACTCACACTACAAGATTGTAAGAAGTGTTATTAAGCCACAGTTATAAAGACAACGTAGATATGGGGAACAATATAAATAGGCCACTGACATAGACTAGAGAGTCCAGAAATAAACCAAAGTATATAAAGCCACTTGACTCATGACAAGACAGCGCTTTAGAACAATAGGGAAAATATTGCCTATCCAATAAATGATGCTGGTTCATTTGGATATCCCTTTGAGAAAATAGTAACCTCTCTCACATAATAAACTCCCTAATATGAGCCCCAAGAGAGCTCAGGATGTGAAAAAACACAGGATTCAGGCCCAGGATAGCTGAGATGCATATGAAAGGAATGATTTCAGTGACCCCAGACACTTGCATCTTTTCATACATAGAAAAATGCTAAATTCCTTAACTTGGGATATCTGGTTTTCTTTAATTAGCAATAATCTTTTGATATTCAGACTCAGTTCAGTTCAGTCTCTCAGTCGTTTCTGACTTTGTGACCCCATGGACTGCAGCATGACAGGCTTCCCTGTCTATCACCAACTCCGGAGGCTTACTCAAACTCATGTCCATTGAGTCGGTGATGCCATGCAACCATCTCATCCTCTGTTGTCCCCTTCTCCTGGCGCCTTCCATTTTTCCCAGCACCAGGGTCTTTTCAAATGAGTCAGTTCTGCACATCAGGTGGCCAAAGTATTGGAGCTGCAGCTTATCATCAGTCCTTCCCATGAACACCCAGGGGTGATCTCCTTCAGAATGGACTGGTTGGATCTCCTTGCAGTCCAAGGGACTCTCAAGAGTCTTCTCCAACACCACAGTTCAAAAGCATCAATTCTTCGGCACTCAGCTTTCTTTATAGTCCAACTCTCACATCCATACATGACTACTGGAAAAACCATAGCTTTGACTAGACAGACCTTTGTTGATAAAGTAATGTCTCTACTTTTAATATGCTGTCTAGGTTGGTCATAGCTTTTCTTCCAAGAAGCAAGGATCTTTTAATTTCATGGCTGCAGTCACCAACTGCAGTGATTTTGGAGTCCCCCCAAATAGTCTGACACTGTTTCCATGTTTCCCCATCTATTCTCCATGAAGTGATGGGACCAGATGACATGATCTTCGTTTTTTGAATGTTGAGTTTTAAGCCAACTTTTTCACTCTCTTCTTTCACTTTCATCAAGAGGCTCTTGAGTTCTTCTTTGCTTTCTGCCATAAGGGTGGTGTCATCTGCTTATCTGAGGTTATTGATATTTCTCTGGGCAATCTTGATTCCAGCTTGTGCTTCATCCAACCTGGTATTTTACGTGATGTACTCTGCATATAAGTTAAATAAGCAGGGTGACAATATACAGCATTGACGTACTCCTTTCCCAATTTGGAACCAGTGTATTTTTCCATGTCCAGTTCTGACTGTTGCTTCTTGACCTGCATACAGATTTCTCAGGAGGAGATACTCAGACTACCTTCCCTTTGTTGCAAAACTTCTATATAACCTGGCTGTTCCCTTTGCCTCCTCAGAGCAGTTCTCTCACGGTTGCTTGAGTTGCTGTCTCCTGGGCTTGAAGTCCTAAAAATCCCAGCGAATAAAACATAACTCTCATTAAAAAACCCTCCAAATTCTAGGTGGTTTATATTATGAATATACTTATTATTATTAGATTATTTTTAATATAAAAGATACAGCATAAAACTTTAGAAAATTACAAATGGAATGTATTTAAGGCTTTGGTATAGGTGACTATTTCTTAAACAAGAAATAGTTATTACTAAGCACTAAGGAAAAGATTGATAATTTAAATATTTTAAAATTAAGATTCCTGTGTAGTGAAAGTTACTATTAAGAGAGTGATAAACCACAGTGAGGCAGAACATATTTGCAACATATGTAACTGACAAATTGTATATTTGTAGAATATATAAAGATCAGAGTCAAGTCATTAGGTTACACCTGGCGTTTCTCTTTTTTAGGGCTTCCCTGATAGCTCAGTTGGTAAAAAATCCACCTGCAATGCAGGAGACCCTGGTTTGATTCCTGAGTCAGGAAGATCCACTGGAGAAGGGATAAGCTACCCACTCCAGATTTCTTGGGCTTCCCTGGTGGCTCAGCTGGTAAAGAATCCACTGGCAATGCAGGAGACCTGGGTTTGATCCCTGAGTTGGGAAGATTCCCCTGGAGAAAGGAAAGGCTACCCACTCCAGTATTCTGGTCTGGAGAATTCCATGAACTGTATAGTCCATGAGATCGCAAAGAGACAGACGACTGAGCGACTTTCACTTTTTCACTTTCATAAAGAACTCCTAAAAATCAATAAGAAAATAATCCCCAGACAACCGAATAAAAAACTTGGCAAAAATGCATCAAAAAGTGTTTAGGGAAATGCAAATTAAAATCAGAATTAGATACTATCACACATACCAGAATGGCCAATGAATTAGACTAACAACACCATACATTGGCAAAGATGTAGCATAATTGGGACTGTCATACACTGTTGTGGGGGGTTACATTTGTAGTACCACTATGGAGATCAGTGCAGTAGTACCTACAAATCTGAATACTCTGGCTCAGCATTTCCATTCTTGGGTATACACCTATCAGACAAGTGCTGTCTGCATCCCAAAGCACATATGCAAAAATATTTATAAATTGTATTATTTGTAATAGTCAAAAATGGGGGGAAAATGACCACCAAAAATAAAACGGGTAAATAACCTGTGTTATTTTCACATAATGGACTACTATAAGGCTATGAAAATAAATAAAATATTGCTACACCAACAATATTGATGAATCTCAGACTATTACTGTGAAGAAAGATAATGCTAAGCCGTGTCCAACTCTTGGTGACCCCATGAAGTGTAGCTTGCCAGGGTCCTATTCCATGGGATTCTCCAGGCAAGAATACTGGAATGGATTGCCATTTCCTTCTCCAGGGGAACTTCCCGACCCAGGAGTTGAGCCCAGGTCTCCCTCAATGCAGGCAGATGCTTTACCAACTGAGCTACGTGGGAAGCCCTGTGAAGAAAAGCCAGACACAAAATAGTATGTATTATATAACTCCACTATATAAATTTTCAAAACAAGCACAACTAATAACATTAAAAACCAATTAGTGCCATTAGACATTAGTATGGGCAGTGTGGATTTGAGTGGAACAGGCACATTGGAGTGACTGAGATTTTTGTGTTTTTTATTTATTAACATAGAAGGTTATAATAGTTTACTCTGTGAAGACTCGTCAGTCTGTGAATTCTCTTTGTCTTCTTTAGCCAGTGTTATGGACTGATCTCTGTTCCCCTTAACTCATATGTTGATGCCCCAACTCCCAACTTGGTGGTAAACTTAGGAGCATGATTAGGTTAGACGGAGCTCCTGTTCTATGGAATTAATCCTGAGAGACACAGGTGAGGAAATTTTAGGAAAGGACACAGAGAGAAGGTGGCCACCTGAAAGTCAGGAAGAAAGTTCTCACCAGGAACACAATGGGTTGGCACCCTGATTTTGGACCTCCCAGTCCCAAGACCAATGAGAAAAAAAAATTTTTTTGTTATTTTTTAAACCATCTTGTCTATAATATTTTGTCATGGCAATCTGAACAGACTCAGCCCAGAAGCTCCAGGAAGAGAAATACTGTATTTTTAAACCTTGCATCTCCTGTTTGTAGCACTCTGCCTGTCTAAAAGTAGTCTTACAAGAGATATTTAAACACTTACTTCCTTTCAACATGCCCTTTCAGTGAGAGTAAAAATCTCACATCCTTTCTTTAATTTGTCTTACAAAAATGAAACCATGCTATCTACCATATAGAAAAGTTACAATGAGTAACACTGAATCTGCTTCTTCAAATATACCACCTTACAGTTTCACTATATCCTCTCACTTTGCTCCCACTCTCCACTCTTTTGGATAATTTACCACTGGTTTACAATTCTTTACAGAATGACTCACCCCACCTTCCAAAATCAGTATTGCAACTCAGGTAGACATGTCAGAATTTAAATCTCAACCGAAAAATACATGTTCCCAGGGCTGTATATATAATATATCTTCTTCTGTGGACCAAAAGGTATTATCTGGGATACACTGTATAATGCAGGTGATGTATAAAGATAACAGCATGTATGATCATGGATTATTGGGAAATTCAGTCCCAGGTGTTCTGAGTCATTCTATGATCGATAATAAATAATAATCTGTATGCTTTCGGTTTTAACTCAATGGCTATGAAATAATGCAAATATTTCTAAATCTTTCATTCACTGACTTTCTTTTTTTTAGGTTTTTACTCCCTTCTCAGTCTTTCTTGATTACTTGTGGCTAAAACACTTGAATAGTGCTGCTAAAAAATGTATACTCAAATATGGACTGTATTTATAACACTCATTTTATTTCTTTCAAAACCATCACTGTACTCCCAAAAAAGAGAAAAAAAGGGGAAACAATCCAAAGCAAGACATTGATTCTTTTTATAAGAACATGAATCTTGAAATGCAAGGACTTCAAGTATAATATTTATAATATAAAGCTTTACTTTCATGTAGCTCTTTGCTTTCCAAATAGCATCACATACTTTATCTCTTTGTATCTGCATATGTATGTTATTAGTATATTTTTGATGTGACATATAAAAGCATAAACATTTTCTTTTACCTATTCTTTAAAATAACCGTGTTTAATTCTGTTTTCCAGTCATACGTCTATATCCTGATCAGTTCTCTGTTATTTGATCTTTCAAACAATACATTTCAAAATTACATGTTAAAGAGTCACTGTAAATAAAGTGTGCCCTTCTCCTGAGTTATTTCGTACTTAACTGTGTGTCTTAATTGCATGTTTTATTCTTTCTGACATTTTTTCATAATAGCATTAATTCTATTTTTAAAATAATCATGGTATGTCTATTCTAAACAGCCTTAATTAATTAACATCTTATTGATCACAGCTAATTCTTTATCCTCTGTTGCCAACTAGTTTAAAATCCTCTCATATTTAACCATCTTAAATTGTGAATTTTCAATATCTTTTATACCTTGATCTTCCAAACTTCTTACCCTTGAGAAGCAACCTCATATGGACTGATTTTGCATCTGTCCCTTTTTTTTCCACCACATTTTGACCTTTGGCAAGATTTTACCCTGAAACGTCATATCTCCTTTGAGCAGCATTGACAATCTCTGCTACAAGATTGAATCTCCTCTACAATGATTTCAATCACTGCCTTTCAATTGTTTGGGCTTACTGTTCCATAAAGCAATAAGAAAACTCTCCACAGAGATATCCCACATCCAGTTGATAGAAGGCAAACATAATTAATGGATAAAAAACAAAGGATTAAAGTTGTTTTATAGTACTGTATGTGTCTAAGAAAAATTCCCCCTTTCTTTTTGCTAAACCAGTATCAACAAGCATGTATTGTACATCGTAATAAAAATGTTGATTGGTAAGCTCATTACAGTCTCTCTTTACAAATTTAGTGTATAGATTATTCCTAAAAATTATATAAAATATAGTAGCCAATTTTTTAATTCCCATTATATTTTCCTTATTTCTCATCACTTTAGTTTTTTAATTGATTGTAGATATTAAAATTTTGCGTTTATTTTGTTCTTAAGAATTCTTTTCTGACAACATCCCTGTGATTCTGTTCTTCCAGTAGTTGCTAATAATGGACTTGGCATCAATATTTATAAATTAATTTCTTTATTATTCAGTACTCTACTGCTAACTTGGGTCACTGTTTTCTCTTTGAAACTCTGTTGTTTAATATATACAGACTAGAGGGCATCTTGGACTTTCTTTGCACCATATTTTCACATCAAATCTTATATAGCAAATCAGAATAACCCTGAAAAGTCCAGAACAGGAGGGTGGAAGAAACATGGCAATGCAGACAAAGAAGGCGCAGTTGGCTTATAATAGGCTGTGGATGTGCCCTAGATTTAAATAGAGACACAAAGTCCAGAGTCTACGTGATCACAGTTGGATTTTCAGTTAGATCAGTGACTTAACCAGAAGCGCTTCAGCTGCAAATGACAAAAATCTTAATCTAATTTAGCTTTTTAAAAATAAATGCTGACATAAATACATTCTTACTGGCTTCAGGATTGTATTGAACCAGGGGTTCAAACAATGTCTCCAATTGCCTCAAAAACTCCCTCAGGAGAAAGAGAAACTCTTCAGAGAGCTGAGACTAATATGTCCCTCTGAGGGTCTGGCCTGAGTCATGGGCCTGTTTCTGAAACAAGTGCAGTGCCTGAGGCGTGAAAAGTGTAGGGTCAGCCCCACCCAACCTGCATGTAAAGTCCTCCTTCACAAGGAACAAGAGGGTACAGGCAGTAGGCAGGGAAAACCAATAGATATGCAGTAGCTGGCCAAGTTCCAGATGGTTATATCTAAACAGTGGGCTTCCTGGATGGCTCAGTGGTAAAGAATCTGCCTGCCAATGCAGGAGACACAAGTTCGATCCCTGAGTCGGGATGATCCCCTGGAGAAGGAAATGACAACTCATTCCAGTATTCTTGCCTGGGAAATCCCATGGACAAAGGGGCCTGGAAGGCTATATAGCCCATGAGGTTGCAAAGATTTGGACACAACTTACAGACTAAACAACAACAACAAGAAGAAGACTAAATAACCAGAGGAAGTAGGTGCTGATCCTATAAACATATATAATTACTATTGGGAGGCAGGGACAAAGAAACCCTGGCTAAGAAGGGTCAGAGCCTAGATGAGAAGGAAGGCTTGGTTGATAGCTCCAGAACCCAAGTCAGAGAGGTTGACTAACAAGGGTCAGAACCACAGCAGGAGTGTGTACAATGGACATGGAAACAGGCTGTGAATTGATGATGATAATGAACCAGTGTCTTTGGAGGCATGGGCTCCACATACATTTCTCTCTCAAAGCCTGAGTTGATATATAGAAGTTAAGATAAAGTGTGGGTGGAATTAAAGTCACAGGCCAAGCAAGTAGGGAGTGGGGTGGGGGGGTGGTTCTTAGAATGGACGAACAGTCATAAACCTCCTTATAACATGTATATCCAATCATATATGCAAAATATTATAATTTTCCTCAAAACAAATTTCATCATTCTTTTTTTTTCTCAGCTGGTGTTTGATATAGAGGAATTTGTTCTAGACTAGTCCACATGTCTCCACCTAGTTAAGAAGCCTATATTCTTGCAATGACTATTAAACTTTATTTTCACATCATGTTTATTCATTACTTCCTCATGTTCCTGTTTTTCTAGGGAACATAAGTTATTCCATCTCCACTGATTATTATTGTCTTGTGGGTTATGAAGCTGATCTAGGTAAAGCACCCAGCACAGAGCTCAGTTCCCAGTAAACACACATTTCAATTTTTTATATATATATAGGAAAGAGTGACAAAATAATACAACCTATAATTTTTCACACTATAGCTGAGACAGTGCCTGACTTACCATATATTGAGCAGGAATAACACAAAGACAGAGTCTCAGCTGAAAGAAAAATTCTGATAAATGGATGGGTCACTGCGTCTGAGTTATTCATTTTCATGAGTTCATAAATGAGGGAAGCTGATCCTTGGGGAACATGTCTCAGAGGAAGAGACAATGAGAGACAGAAGAATTGGGAACGACAGGATGGAGGCTTTTCTCAACTGGGCCTTAGAGTCCAGGCCTAAGTCTGTGGTAGAAGAGAAAATAGTTTAAATAAGATTTCTTCATAAGGAGCTCCATGAGACTTTGGTACAGACTATGCTAAGAACCAACTTATTGGAAAAGACTCTGATGCTGGGAAAGATTGAGGGCAGGAGGAGGAGGGAGTGACAGATGAGATAGTTAGATGGCATCATCGACTCAGTGGACATTAGTTTGGGCAAACACTGAAAGGCAGTGAAGGACAGGAAAGCCTGGCATGCTACAGTCCTTGGGGTTGCAAAGAGTTGGACACAACTTAGTGACTGAACAGTAGCAACAGATACTGTTTCTAGGGCCAAGCTGATAAAACTGCAACACAGACCTGGAGACATATGCTTTCTATAGACTTTTCATGATGTGTGCTTTGGCTGAAATTGAAGGACAATTTGTCCATTTGAAGATGTTGCAATTTGGGGAGTGGTAAGAGACCAGTTCAAAGGCAGTGCTACTCAACATGTGGTCTACATTTGGTCCCAGTCCATGCACCCAGAGTGAAAGCGGGCATTCAGAAACTTTGATAGCAATTTGACATTGCTATGACATTCACGAACATGCTATTTTTCATGAAATTCATTTTACTTGTACTTTACAAAAGTATTGGTTTTATGTCAAACTAGAGGAGAAAACTCTTTCTTCAGCACAGGTTGTTTGAGGAGAATGACTGCTCTATGGAATGTCCTGTGTCTTGGAGAACACTGTCAGCTCTGGAGGAAACATGTCACCTCCCCTTACCCGGGTTTCTGGTTGTGAATATCAGTGATAAACTGAAATGGGAAAGCTTGAATGAATTTGACCCTGAACATATGTGTGCTAAACCTGAGAGTTTTGGTGATTTACTGTGTGTAAACATAAGAAAAATGCATGTTTGTTTTTACTGTAGATAGGACACCCACTGGATTCCTAGAAAGCAAAAAGAACTAGGAGGAACTTTCGTCTGAGAATTGAGATCCTGCATCAAGAGGTGAGGGGCAATGAGTCAATAAAAGTTGGGTTGTTAATATTACTGTCGGATAGTTTGCTCCTGCCTAGAAATTTTGGAGTTAGTATTGTACAGTTTTCTACATAGATCTGTAGGTAGTAAAATAATATCACAAGGAACAGTTGAACTGACTATTATAGGAGAAACAAAACAGAACCAAAGATAGCTGTTTGGTCATCTCAATGAATAATAGAGCGAAGGGTTAATCTAAGTGCCTCCGCCGGCACAAAGGAGAGTCTGAATAGGAGAAAATCAGTGAGTGCCCTGGGAGGAGGACACCAAGAAACAGCTCTGGTTGTATTTATTCGAGGACATAAGCCAGACCTGAGAAAAGAAACCAGAGACCAGAAATAATTTATAGCTTTTTTTGTCAATTAACTCTGTCCAAGTACAAAAGGAAGTGGATTGCAACTAGGAGGATATTCAAGGCTTTCACAAGCTAGAAAAGGAAATTCCTGGTGAGGGATAAGCTTCTCTGGTGACTCAGATGGTAGAGAATCCTCCTGCAATGCAGGAAACCCAGGTTCAATCCCTGGGTCAGAAAGATCCTGTAGAGAAGGAATGGCACCCACTCCAGTACTCTTGGGACTTCCCTGGTAGTTCAGACAGGTGAGAGATAGGCAGACCTCAGGAACTTAGATCCTACTGTCCAAAATATGCAAATCTTAAGCATTGAGATAAATCTTCTTCTCTTATGAGATGATAATTTCATTGGAGTATCAATTCATTTGAAAGAAGAAAAATTAATTCTGACCTGGTAGAATGCAAGAGTTTCATTATTTGATGGTAAATGACATGAGCTTTGGGATAGAAAAATATTCCAAGAGACTGAATTGAGTTGGTGGGAAGAGTGTATTCCTAACTTCACTGGCTTCATAACTGTGAGTGAGTTACTTCGGCTCTCTGTTTCCTCCTCTCTGGGAGATGATAAATGATAAGTGATTTTATATGTTTAGTTACAGAAAGAATGGAGGTCACATTGCAAAAGTGAAAATTAGTCCTGCTGGTGATCACATGTTCCTAACAGAACATCAGTGATATTTGCAGTGAGATACGATGAGGTCAAGAGAAAAAATGTTTTCAACAGGACCCACACAAGGCCACATTCAGCTGTGCAATAACTAAAATCTCCTCCTCAGGAGTGACTGCTCCCTTTCACCAATGACATTCCAGATCTGCTTCATTCTTCCCTCCTTAATTGCTAGACTTGTTCTTAGAAATCTAATCCTACCTGAACATCAACCAGCACAAACAATCCCTATAAAATACCCCTCCTTATTCTTCTCACTGAGATACAACCAAGGGATCTGTAGAATGCACATTCCCTTTGCTGCAACAAGCTAAATAGACCTAACTTTTTTCCTTGATGACAAGGGTATATCCTGTGGCCTCAGTGATATTTAATAATATAAATTATTTAAATTAAGGATCCAATAAATAGAAATGCCACATGCTGTCATGTAATAAGGCCAAGTATTCGCCTTTCAGTTCACTGAGAAAACTAAAAGGGCTAAGTGAATTCATTTTCCTTCTCAAGCCATAGTAAATGGTTAGCAGGAGGATTAACCAAGTATCCAAATCTGGCGTTTGACATTATTATAAAGAGCTTTTGTCAAGAAATTTGGAGAAGACAATGGAAGACATGATAAAGGGCCGGAGTGGACAATAAATCCTAAAAATTGCCAAGCAAACATAGGATGCCTGGCCAAGGTGTTAGTCTAAGCCTATTACTCTCCTCACTGCCATGCTAACCCTCCCACACCCTGCCATTCCCCACTCCAGACTGTCTCAATTATGTTCAGCCACGGATGAACTCACTCTTCTGAAAAGGGCTCTTACAGAGTCACAGAACGGTATCCGGTATCAATATTTTATTCTCCCCTTCTTAGATACACAAAAAGAGAAAGACTAGCTAGTTAGAGAAGAGGCCCAAAATTCAGGTCTCCTTACTATACAATGCTTTTCCATGATAAAAAGTGTCTAAGTTAGTTCCTATGCTGTGGATTTAGCCACATCTTCATTCACAAACATAGGTTTGCCTTTCTACAAGAACAGTATAACATTTCCTAAAGTGAAAGTGAAAGTGAAGTCGCTCAGTCGTGCCCGACTCTTTACGACCCCATGAACTGCAGCCCACCAGGCTCCTCTATCCATGGGATTCTCCAGGCAAGAATACTGGAGTGGGTTGCCATTCCCATCTCCAGGGGCTCTTCCCCACCCAGGGATCAAACCGGGCCTCCCACATTGTAGGCAGACGCTTTACCATCTGAGCCACCAACATTTCCTAAAAGTTGACCCAAACAGCTGATAATTTATCAAATCCCATGTGCAGACCCTGTGTTTCAAGAATTTTAGCTTTTCTCCCAGACTTCAAGAATTTTAACAATTTTAAATTCTTCCTTTAAAAAATTCTCCATTTCTTTTATCTTAAGGAGAACACCACACATTTCACTCAGCTTTCTCTCTTCAATAAATAGTGAAAAAAGTCAAGAAAATGTCTTATTTTTCACTTGATTTATTTATTAATAATAGATTATTAAATCACTTCCACTTCATTTTAAAATGTTTATCATATCTACTAAGAACACTTTACTATCTTTGTTCTCTTTCTTAAGCTATGCTGACTTTTCTATGCACAGTTCAGTTCGGTCACTCAGTCGCATCTGACTCTTTGCAACCCATGGGCTTCAGCATGCCAGACTTCCCTGTCCATCCTCAGCTCCCAGAGCCTAGTTAAACTCGTGTTGGTGATACCATCCAACCATCTCATCCTCTGTCGTTCCCTTCTCCTCCCTCTTCAATCTTTCCCAGCATCAGGGTCTTTTCTAATGAGTTGGTTCTTCGCATCAGGTGGCAAAAGTATTGGACTTCTGGTTCAGCATCAGTCCTTCCAATGAATATTCAGGACTGATTTCCTTTAGGATGGACTGGTTGGATCTCCTTGCAGTCCAAGAGACTCTCAAGAGTCTTCTCCAACACCACAGTTCAAAAGCATCCATTCTTTGGCACTCAGTTTTTTTTTATAGTCCAACTCTCACATCATTACATGACTACTGGAAAAACCATAGCTTTGACTAGATGGACCTTTGTTGTTAAAGTAATGTCTCTGATTTTAATATGCTGTCTAGGTTGGTCATAGCTTTTCTTCCAAGGAGCAAGCATCTTTTCATTTCATTGCTGCAGTCACCATTTGCAGTGATTTTGGAGCCCCCCAAAATAAAGTCTGTCATTGTTTCTATTGTTTCTCCTTCTATTTGCCATGAAGTGATGGGACCAGATGCCATAATCTTTGTTTTTTTGAATGTTGAGTTTTAAGCCAATTTTTTCATTCTCCTCTTTCACTTTCATCAAGAGTTTCTTTAGTTCTTCTTCACTTTCTGCCATAAAGGTGGTGTCATCTGCATATCTGAGGTTACTGATATTTCTTCTGGCAATCTTGATTCCAGCTTGTGCTTCATCCAGCCTGGCATTTCACATGATGTACTCTGCATATAAGTTAAATAAGCAGGGTGACAATATACAGCCTTGATGTACTCCTTGTCCTATTTTAAACCAGTCTGTTGTTCCATGTCCAGTTTTAAGTGTTGTTTCTTGACCTATATACAGATTTCTCAGGAGGCAGGTCAGGTGGTCTGGTATTCCCATCTCTTTAAGAATTTTCCACAGTTTGTAGTAATCCACATAATCAAAGGCTTTGGCATAGTCAAAGCAGAAGTAGATGTTTTGCTGGAACTCTCTTGCTTTTTCCATGATCCAGCAGATGTTGGCAATTTGATCTCTGGTTCCTCTGCCTTTTCTAAATCCAGCTTGAACATCTGGAATTTTATGGTTCATGTACTGTTGAAGCCTGGTTTGGAGAATTTTGAGAATTACTTTGCTAGCATGTGAGATGAGTGCAATTGTGTGGTAGTTTGAGCATTCTTTGGCATTGCCTCTCTTTGGGATGGGAATGAAAACTGACCATTTCCAGTCCTGTGGCCACTGCTGTTTTCCAGATTTGCTGGCATATTGAATGGAATGCTTTCACAGCATCACACATTTCAGGATTTGAAATAGCTCAGTTGGAATTCCATCACCTCCACTAGCTTTGTTCATAGTGATGCTTTCTAAGGCCCACTTGACTTCACATTCCAGGATGTCTGGCTCTAGGGGAGTGATCACACCATTGCGGTTATCTGGGTCATGAAGATTTTTTTTGTACAGTTCTTCTGTGTATTCTTGCCATCTCCTTAATATCTTCTGCTTCTGTTAGGTCCATACCATTTCTGTCCTTTATTTGCCCATCTTTGCATGAAATTTTCCCTTGGTATCTCTAATTTTCTTGAAGAGATCTCTAGTCTTTCCCACTCTGTTGTTTTCCTCTATTTCTTTGCACTGATCACTGAGGAAGGCTTTCTTATCTCTCCTTGCTATTCCTTGGAACTCTGCATTCAGGCAGGTATATGTTTCCTTTTCTCCTTTCTATGCACATCCTTTCTATGCATATCTCTCATTAATTCTTTGACCTTTGCTGCTTTTCTCACAGCTCTTCATATTTTGCCTGTGAATGTTTCTGCTGGCCACTTCTCTAATTATATTTAAGTGTAAACAGTATTATATGGTTTTCACCCTCCTTAGTAATCCTAGAAATTAAGTCTAATAATCTGGGAAATGAAGAACAGTATTTCTCACTCTTAGATTTCAGATATTGACTTTACCTCACACAACTATAAATAAAATCTACTGAAGCTGAATAATTTTCTCCCAAATATCCTTTCCAAAATTAATAACAGTATTAATCTTTATTGTATCTACCCTAAATTATACAGTTGTAAAGCAGGGGAGGCGAATATTTGGCAATAGGGTATCTCCCTTCCTATGACAATAGTTTATAAGGCTCCTAAGAAAATCTGACAGCTTGTCCCCTACCTCTCAACAAATGTACATCCTACTACTCAGAAATTACAAAGTTCAGTTCTTTTTAAAAAATTATTTGTTTATTATTTTCCTTTTTGCCTCCGCTGTGCAGCATGTAGAATCTTAGTTCCCTGACCAGGGATTGAACCTGGGCCCTGGCCAGTGGAGTTCTAACCGCTGGACTGCCAGGGAATTCTCACAAAGTTCAGTTCTTTTAGGGGCTTCCCTGGTAGCTCAGATGGTAAAGAATCTGCCTTCAATGCAGACCAAGGTTCGATCCCTGGGTTGGGAATATCTCTTCGAGAAGGAAATGGCCACTCACTCCAGTATTCTTGCCTGGAGAATTCCATGGACAGAGGAGCTGGCAGGCTACAGTCCATGGGGTCTCAAAAAGTCAGACATGACTGAGTGACTATCACTCACTCTCACTCAGTTCTTTTATGTTTCTTTGGATATTTATCTGTGTGTGGTCTTTTTTTTTTTTTAACCGAAGTGTAGTGATTCACAACATTATGCTGGATCACAGCAAAGTGATCCAGTTATATGTATAGATGTATATAAAATGTATTCTTTTTCAAATTCTTTCCCATATGGTTTATTATAGGAATTGAACTTAGTTCCCTATGATCATTGTTTATACATTTTATGTATGATAGTTTTCATCCAACTAGTCCCAAACTCCTAATCCAACCCTCTCCCACAAGTCTGTTCTGTGAGTCTTTTCTGTTTTGTAGATAAATTTATTGGTGTCATATTTTAGATTCCACATGTAAGTGATATCATATTATCTCTATATTTTTAAATACTGTGTATTTACTGATACTAGCTTTCAGTCATGATGGTTTAGCCATCTTAAACACTCCCTCATATATGCCAATATTCTTCCTCCATCCAGCATATTGTAACTATATCATAATTGGTGTGCTTACACCAATATTGAGTGCTTACATCTTAGGAGTATATCTGTTTAATTCAGAGCTAAGCCATATATTTTACTATAATTGCTCATTTTTTGCACAGTTCTGTTGTGTGTACAATTAATATTGAATCTGTTTTTTCAGTGCTTAGTTTTTCATGAAAACATCACTAATATATTCCCAAATTCTTTCCCCATAAAAAAATCCCCTATCCATTAGTAAGTGTAAATGTTTTGTTAATCTTTCAGTTTTATTTTCTGGTGCAGATATATCTCTCCCTAAGTTCTTCTGTATATCCTAGTTGCTTCCGAAGCCTGACACCTTACTTAAAACTTATCATCTTGAAATCTTCGAGTCTAGGGCTTCTCTTCAATATTATTTTCCTTTAGACACTGTGGTTTCTATTTCTTCATTAAGTTGTTCATTTTGTTGGACTATCTTTTTTATGAGTTTCTTGAGAAATTATATAAGAATGGTAACTTTGAAATCTTGCATTTCTGAAGAACTCTTTAATCTACCTTCAGACTTGATTGACAGCTAATAGATTCTGGGTAGGAAATCATGTTCCCTTAGATTTGTGAAGGGATTATACACATACACTTTGTTTTACGGGAAAGATACACACTGTAATTTTGCCATGCAACAAGGTATACCTTGCAACATTTTCCTCTGGGACTTCTTTGTCGTTAGATGGGGCCATGTGCCTGGGATTAAGTGATGTATGCCCTTTCCAGCCTGTGCCCTTAAAACCACCTCATCAGCTGCCACAAACTCCTTTTACCCTTGGACTGCAGCCAATCCAGGGGGTCCAATGGCAATCTCCAGTGAGTCCTTAGCTGATAGCAGAGGCACTAACTTGTGCTCCTCAGTACTACCATTCCAGATAGGGCTCAGTCAGATAGAACAGTAACATTCCTTTTGTTGAGCCACTGGCATTTGCAAGTAGTTTGCTACAGACATCAGCCTTTCTTAACTAACAGACATATTCATTGTCTTCCAGCTCCAAGATTTGCTGGTAAGACATCTAATGCTATTCTGATGCCTGAGTTTTTATAATTAGTCTTTATTTTGTCCTTGCTACATATTTTCATGAGTCTTTTGTTTTCCTTACTCTGGAAAGCCTATAAGCCACTTCAATTTGAAGATTCATATCATTTAATTCTTGTGCTTTTCCTTTAATTATTTTCTCTCACATATATCTTTGGATGTACTATTAATTAGGGGCTTCCCTGGTGGCTCAGATGGAAAATCGTCTGCCTACAGTGTGGGAGACCTGGGTTCCATCCCTGGGTTGGGAGGATCCCCTGGAGAAGGAAGTGGCAACCCACTCCAATACTCTTGCCTGGAGAATTCTATGGATGGAGGAGCCTGGTGGGCTACAGTCCATGGGGTTGCAAAGAGTCAGACATGACTGAGCGACCTCACTTTCACTTTCACATTAATTAGATATTTGACTTCCAAGAGTGAAGAGAGTGACTTCCGTTTGTGTGTTTGTTTATCTTTTCTTTCCAATGTTATATCTCTTTCCAGTTTTACATCTTCTACCTTTTGGAAAATGTCCTCCAATTTAACTTTTGAATACATTTATGATTTCAGTCATATTTAAAATTTTCCATACCTCTTTTTTAGTCTTCGAATTTTACTTTAAAAATTATCTTCTGCTCTTATTTCATGGATTCAATGTCTTCTCGTTCCTCAGGGTTTGTTTTTCAAAACCTGTTTCACTTAGCATAAAAGCTAACTGCATACATTTTTCTGGGGCCCTTGTAAAAGACCTCATACTATCTGACCCTGTTTTCCCTCTCTGACGTCATCTCCCACCACATTTTCCTGTGCTTACTGTGTTTATCTACAGTTTCTCTTCTGTTTTATTTTTCTTCTTAGCACTTGTTATTTTGTATTTATTCCCTTACTCATTGCCTTATTGTCCACAGTAAAATACATGCTCCATATTTTTTTAAGTGATAATTCTTCAGTTCATAGAACTTTGTTGGAAGCTATTGTTGCTTATTAAATATCTTTGAATGGATATTGAAGTCATATTTGTACCCAATGCATAGTAAGAAAGCTATAAGTTAAATGCAAATCAAAACCACAATGAGGTACCATTTCATGCCAGTCAGAATGGCTGCTATCCAAAAGTCTACAAAGAATAAATGCTGGAGAGGGTGTGGAGAAAGGGATCCCTCTTACACTGTTGGTGGGATGCAAACTAGTACAGCCACTATGGAGAACAGTGTGGAGATTCCTTCAAAAACTGGAAATAGAACTGCCTTATGACCCAGCAATCCCACTGCTGGGCATACACACCGAGGAAACCAGAATTGAAAGAGACGCATGTACCCCAGTGTTTATCTCAGCACTGTTTATAATAGCCAGGACATGGAAGCAACCTAGATGTCCATCAGCAGATGAATGGATAAGAAAGCTGTGGTACATATACACAATGGAATATTACTCAGCCATTAAAAAGAATCCGTTTGAATCAGTTCTAATGAGGTGGATGAAACTGGAGCCTATTTTACAGAGTGAAGTAAGCCAGAAAGAAAAGCACCAATACAGTATACTAACACATATATATGGAATTTAGAAAGACGGTAATGATGACCCTGTATGCAAGACAGCAAAAGAGACATAGATGTATAAAACAGTCTTTTAGACTCTGTGGGAGAGGGCAAGGGTGGGATGATTTGGGAGAATGGCACTGAAACATGTATATTATCATATGTGAAATAAATCACCAGTCCAGGTTTGATGCATGATATAGGATGCTCGGGGCTGGTGCACTGGGATGACCCAGAGGGATGGTATGGGGAGGGAAGAGGGAGGGGGTTTCAGGATGGGGAACACGTGTATACCCGTGGTGGATTCATGTTGATGTATGGCAAAACCAATATAATATTGTAAAGTAATTAGCCTCCAATTAAAATAAATAAATTTATATTTAAAAAATAAAAAATTAAAAAAAAACATAAAAAGTTGTTTTTCTGAAAAGCCTGCAGACCTTAGGGAAAATAATCAATCTCTCTTTCAGTTCAGTTCAGTTCAGTCACTCAGTCGTGTCCCACTCTTTGAGACCCCATGAATCGCAGCACACCAGGCCTCCCTGTCCATCACCAACTCCCAGAGTTCACTCAGACTCATGTCCATCAAGTCAGTGATGCCATCCAGCCATCTCATCCTCGGTCATCCCCTTCTCCTCCTGCCCCAAATCCCTCCCAGCATCAGAGTCTTTTCCAATGAGTCAACTCTTCGCATGAGTCTCTCTTTAGAACTCCTTAAATAGATGTAACATGAATTCTTACCAACAATAACATTTTCTGGCTCTAAAGTTTATTTATTTTGTTCCCTACCTTTTAATACTAAATTTCTGTGGCCATCCTAAAGAATGCAGTACCATCTGACTCAGCACGGCATTCAATCTTTCTTTTGTTGTTTGGATGGTCTATAATGAGATTAGCAAGATACCACTTTCTTTATCCTTTTATTTTTGATACTGTTTCCATCCCTTTAATCATTTAACTTTCCTTTTTGTCTTATAGCACTTTCTCAGTTGTCTAATCTCATTTATAAGTGCTCATTGTTTAGCAAATTCTGAGTTAGAAATTGTGGGAGGAAGGAGTGGAGATACAGAAGCAACCTAAAATATGATGATGATTTCCTGTTTCTTTACTTAACTAGATTTTCTTAAACAATCAGCTTAACTTCTCTGTAAGTCTGTAGAGCAGTTATCCTGTTGCTTGTATATTTGATATCATTTACCTGATTTACTATAATTATAGACTATTGAATTAAATATTTCATTTTACATGTGTTACACAATATGCTATTTTTTGATCATATATTATTAATCCTTCATTCACCTGAGGTGTAAAGTAGGATAAAGCTGGAACATATACAAAGGTCGTATGGGACCAGGGCAAAGGCATATTCGTGGAATTGAGGGGAGACTGCTATAATGGAAACCGCAGTCTGCAACTCTGACCTCCTTTCAAAGGAGATCTTTTTTAGCTCCTGGGAGTGCTGCCAGCAGATTGCCAATAGCCATCAGCCCCTGTAGGAATTGCCTCATCTATAAGAAACTATCTCGACCAAGGCCAAATTTCTTCCTGGATAGCCTGCATCCAATGACAGATGTGTGAGATTCAAAGTCTGTAAATTTTGGCTCTACTCAAGATAATTCTGAAGGGTCATTGAGCAGCCAAAGTTGCCATTGAACCTACATGATGCTTTGACTTCTCCTATCAGTCCCTCTTCCTCCCCTTTCTGTCCACAGTTGTTGATACAGAGGTGCACAGAAGACTTCAGAAATATTCAAAGGAGAGATAGAAACTGAGATGCTGGAGTTATATAAGGGAAAGCTTCCCTGAGGAAGAGATGCTTTAAATAAAACTTAAGTACTTAAGCTTCAGAATATTAGGCAGCTTTCATTAGTCAAGGGCTTCCCTGAAAGCTCAGTTGGTAAAAAATCTGCCTGCAGTGCAGGAGACCCTGGTTCGATTCCTGGGTCAAGAAGATCTGCTTACCCACTCCAGTATTCTTGGGCTTCCCTTGTGGCTCAGCTGGTAAAAATCCATCTGCAATGCAGGAGACCCTGGTTCGATCTCTGGGTTGGGAAGATCCCCTGGAGAAGGGAAAGGCTACCCACTTCCGTATTCTGGCCTGGAGAATTCCACGGACTGTATAGTCCATGGGGTCACTAAGAGTTGGACAGGACTGAACGACTTTCACCTTCCATTAGTCAAGTGCGTTAGGCTGTGCTGTGGTAACAAATAAGCTTCAGCCACAACATTTGTTTTTCAAGCCATTAGAAATAAAATAAAAATGGAAAAGGAATATGCTTCTTCCATCCTTGCAGGAAGACTACTTGGAATTTTCCCATCACATATCCACTTATACCTCAGCAACCAGATTTGCTTACCTGACCAAACCTAGTTGTAAGGAAAGTTGGTCCTTTACTTGTGTGACAATACCCCGAGCTAAAATCAAATTTATTTTTGTTAAAGAATTGGAAAAACTATTTGATAGGTATTCGGAAAGTCTCTGCTCACTATCTTTTCAAGTTACTGTCACCACCCTTTCAAGTTTACTTCACTCACTATCTACTATTACAGGGTCCCTTCATATAGATTCATTTCTCACTTATTGTTTTACTAGGAAACACTAATTTTAGGGAAGGAACCATTCTCCTTGACTGGTGTTTCCATATGGAGCGCCCTCTCCACATGGCCTCTCTTCACACCATTCCCACTCTTTGAGGAAGGAATGAATTGCTAATTGGTCGTTGGCAAAAGTCTGACATTCATTGTCCAAGTTTCTTTTTTGGACAGAGCTAATCTAAAAAGAAAACGAAAGCTCTGGAGATGAGTACTTTTTTCTCCGCTGTCTGTCTGAGACCCATGTGAGGCAAGACTCTGGTGAGAGTCTGTCCCCTAGACCCTCAGTGGTCTGCGCCTTGGTCTGTACAAGGAGATGGGGGCATTGGCAAACACATTTTGGCACACATCTAAAGCCTCGCCTTTTAATTCACTTTTATTAAAATGGAAGCTGGTATTTTGATCTTTTGCTTCTGATTCTTTCTTGTTGGGTTATATATTCAGGAGAGGAATTAGCACGTGACTTATTAGCTCTCTTATTCTCCATCATCCTCCAGTTCTCGAAATTCCCAAAATCATAGCCTATAGGATTCAGATAAAAACACAATGAATGAAGCCGCGTCTTGCAAAACGACAAACTGGAGAGTTTTAGTTTTGTAAAGAGAAAAGCCGTTTCTCAGGTCTATTAATGATTGACAGGAATTCAGATTCACAGTGGTGAGATTCTAACTTTTTGAGGAGAAACTAGAAATGTAGATTTTCATATTAAATCACCTGTTTTCAAAATATTGGCTAAACTTAACAAAGAAACTGAAGTGAACCAAATAAAACCTGTCTACAGATCTTTCAGCTGCCAGTTTATTCTAAAACCTTATCATTATCTAAAAATTCCAGTGTGTCTTAGAAGGGCAGGTTATTCTTCCCCTCAGTTAAAGGGGTTCACATAATTGTAACTGGTCACCTTAGATGAGAATAAGACATGAGGTTAGGGAGAAAGTCCCCTAGCAAAATGAAAATAGTCATGGCCAAAAATAAGGGCTACTAGGCACAGTCTATATTTAATGACCTCCACTAGCTGGAAAAATGATTTGTCTTTGAAGAATTTTTGTTTGCTTTTTTTGGAAGTAGTGACTGAATTTTTATAAAATTAAAACAAAGGAAATGCTAATTGTTACAAATGCAGTCAAAAGCTTGCTTACAATGGCTATTCAAATAGTAGAGAGATAGAATATTCTTACAGCAGCCAGCCTGTTTCAGAGGCATAGTAGGACTTTAAAGATAGAAACTAGCTAAAGTATTGTCATAGGGAACGTCATGAAGAATCTGCAGTGCACGGATAACTCAGAGGAGCAAGGGAGTTTGGGTTTTCTCTCTCTTTCTTATTTCTTCTTGCTAATGGGGTGTGTACATTTCCCAAGAGTCATCGCATATTTTTAAAATTTCACCACACATTCATGCATCAGTGTCTTTTTTTTTTTTTTTCAACTTCAGGACACAGGGCTAAGTTTATTTTTCCAAATAATGGAGGTCAGGGATAAGCCATAGAGGTTGCAGCCTTGCTCTGGAGGAATACTCACATTTCATTACCAGGTGATTTCAGTTAGAAAGCACCAAATACAAGATTGCATATGAAATCTAGAATATCAACTTTACTTTATCTCACTTTTTTAATCTTTTTTTTCTTTATACTTTATAATACATGCCAAATCCCAAAATGCAGCTCTTTAAAAAAAAAAAGATATGTGAGAATAAATCTATGGAGTAAATGAATTGATGGAATTTTAATTATTTTAGCTTAAACTGTTTGGAAAACTAATATTCCAGAGCCAAGATTTTGTCATTATTTATTAAATTAAATTCATTATATCATTGTTGATATATTAAAAAAAAAACCTTTAAACTGATCGAATGAATGTGACTCAATAGTGAAAATGCAATCAACAGACATGTACTATTTCCTTTTGTTCCTATTTCAGTAATAAGCAGTTAAATTTTAATTATTCTTATTCCTAAATCTTATGTAAGGCATAGGAACAGTTAAATTTCCTATGATCTTAAAGAACATTCAGGTGTTTTTGTTCTGTGTCACCTGAATAATAATGTACACGACAACTGAAAAACTTGTTCATGTTGAATAAAAAGGTAAAGGGCTGTCTTTTCTTTTCTTGGGCAGGATATCTGATGCTCACACCTCCTGAGATATGGCATGATGAGGAAGTTCAGGCACCTTATCCTGTAATACCAGGCAGTAAGGTGAATGTCACTGGAAGGTGCAACTTCTTAATGTAGTTTCTGGGATTTGTTGGATACTTTGTAAGGAGTTGGCCATTCATACATTTGGTCAGTCCTTTGTCCCAGCAGATAGGACTACCACATTCAGCTGCTCCCAATTTATCAGCCAGCATGTCAGGACAAATCTTCAGGTTCAACTTCCTGCTACCCTTTAGAGCTTGCTTGCTACCTGAACCAGTTAAATAGCTCTCTGGATCTCTTTCACTTCTTCAACCTGGGTTGCTGTCTTCTGGGATGAGTCTTGGCAACATATTTATACCTTCTTAGCCAGTCTTTCTCTTCTCATAGATCTGTTTCCAGAATCAGTATTCCTTTTCATTGAAATATTTGTCTATGTGTTTATCAGTAACACATTGTCTTGATTACTATGCTTTGTAATATAGCCTTCTGACCTTATTTTTTCAACATTATCTTGATATTCTAGGCCCTTTGCATTTCCATATGCATTTTGGATATAACTGTTCAATATGTACAGAAAAACTCACTGAGATTTTAATTTGGGTTGCATTCAATCTATAGATCAATTTAAAGTTTATACATTAAAAACACTGAGTCCTTGCACTCATAAACATGATACATCTCTCCATTTTTAGGTCTTTCTTAATTTCTTTCAGGTCTTTGAACCTATTGCCATAATTTTCCTGTTTGATACCCTGATACTGCTGTATATGGTGTGTATCTATCTCTGTTTCTCTCTCTCAGTGTCTCTTTCTCCCATAGCCCTTACTCTGGAAGAATTACTTCTTTGTTGATGGAAAGACCCACATGGCAAGGGTTTGTTGTCTTGAGCCAACAGTCAGTGAAGACTTGAAACCTGACAACATTTATATGAGCGAGTTTAGAAGAAATAGATCCTCCTCTAATTGAAGATCAAGATGACTACAAGGCTGATCAACACCTTTGACAGCAGTCTTGTGAGTGATCCAGAGTCAGAGGCACCCAGCCAACCCATACCATACTATATCATCCAGGAAACTGGGAGGAAATAAATAGCTGTTGTTTTGATCCACTAAACTTTGGAGTAACAACAATAGATCTCTAATACAATGGTTTCTATTTACAATAAGTATCACTCTAAATTATGTTGTCTGCATAACATTAAAATAATCATTTCTTTTTTACTATTTCAGTGTTACAATAATCGCTACAAATAATCACTACAAATAATTTGTACTACTACATTGTACAAATATGGACATTTGTTCAAGGTCTACAAATGATCACTTAAACTAAACCAATCATTTGATACCAACTAGATAGATAACCTGTTTGGGTGTAATACTAGAACCATCTGGTTATATGTGATACTAGAAACGATTCAACATACACTATAATACAGCAAGCAGCCAACACACAATATGATACAACAGTCACGTCTAACATGATACAATGTTTAAAGTGAAATTACTCCAACCAAAATAATAAAAGTATGCTTAATGGGAAACATTTTACAATGCTTTTACTTTTAAATTTAAATTAATTAAAATTAATAATTAAGTTGATCAGTCTCATGTTCTACATTTCAAATGGTTAATCACCACATGTGGCAAGTGACCAACATTCTAACAGGGCAACCTTACGATGTATACTGCTGGATTAAACTATCACATTGATAGATGATTTGCTAAGATTACAGAACAAAGCAAAGACTGATTCAGGGACTCAAGTCACATCTCCTTTTCTCTGTTTCATATTATTATGCATTAATTCAGCCAGCTACTCCTCTATTGTATATATTTGTGTGATAAAAAAGTACAGTCTATGCCACATATAGTAAAGAATTTCAAATTCTTCACAACTGAAAAAAAGGCAAACTGGTCAAGTCTAGGGAGGCTCAAAGACCATGATGGACAGATGCAATTTTCAAGAATTTTCCTGTTTGGAAGGTACAGAGGCAGATATTATAGGGCTCACAAAGGCTAATATTCCATGGCAAAAATACAATTTGTCTTATTTCTCATGTTCTGTATTGCCCTTTCTGAGCAAGGATTTCTTGCACAGGTTAGGTGTCTCTCTTGCTCAGGTCAGACTTTGTACTGCTTGTGGCATTAATTTAATAGGAAGAGAACATGCTGGAATTCTCTAATGCTGTTCACCTCTAGAAAAAAGGCAGTGCATCGCAGTTCAGTGCTTTGGTCAGATAACCATTGTCTAAAGAACATGTTAACACTTTTTATGTGAAAATTGTCAAAGTCCTCTACTTGGGGCAGATCCACATGGGAAATATGAAGTTAAAAGTTGCACAATTATTCAAAAATTTTAGGACATAATCTATTTTTTTTTTGTTTACTTTGGCTACCAAATTTTCATTGCAATTGCATCAACATTTCTTCTTTAATTTAAGGTACACAAATACAAGTAAAATTCTCTGTGTATGGAAACAAATCAATACAAGGTTGAATAAACAATAGGACAGAGAAGTGCAAGAATATGAATTTATTTTATTTAACTGAACTGACTTTGATCAGGAAATCCCCTCATTGTGGCTCAGTATTTAGAAATTCAAGATTTAGATGTTGTCACTGAGCAGTTTTAAAAAATAACCCTGTTATTTCAGACAATTAAGAGTTTCTCCTCTTCTACCCTTTTTTTCTTCACTGTTCCCCAGCTGTCATCTAAGCATGGAGTGATGGCAGGTTTCATGGAGGATTGGGCAGGGGGTGGGGGGAGGTGGTGGAGCAAATATCTCTGCCCCAATTTTTTCTGCTGTGTCCTCAGTTTAATCTTTTCTGCCTCCACAACATGCAACCAGCCCCCTCCTGGCTGGAGGGAATTGGGTAGAATTCCCTGTTCATGTCCTCAGTTCCTGGTCTATCCCTGCAGGGAACACAAGTGGCTTCCTTGTCATGAAACCACACCGCATCCTGTCTCTCACCAACATGGTCAGCACTTTCAAACCCTTCAGAATATCTTTTTGAAAATTCTAGATCTTGCCTGATGTCATCTAATTGTTACGAGGCATTCTCAAGCTGATATGTGTGAAGTATGTTTCAGATACTTCTTTATCTAAGAGATTTATCATGCTACTACTTTGATTCTGCTCTGTCCATTCGATTTTTGGCAAATGACAATCTGTAAGGCATTTCTTCCAGAGTTCCAAACCGGAAGAGTATCACAATCCCTCTTTGCTTTTGTTTTGTTCCATTCCACTTATTTGAAATTTCTATCATCTTACTCTTACCTGGGATCTTAGGTTGAACCTAAGAAATGTCATAAATCTTATGGGTAGAGAGCCCTAGGAAAAGTGGTCAGTAGAGATCATTTATGTCAGGAAACGAAAGGAAAAAACAAAAACAAAAGCAAAACACACAGACAAAACAAAACCTCTGTACTAGATTCTGGTAAATGCTTGCTTAGAAGTAGAAGGACACCAAGAGAGTAGATAGTCCTTGCAATAATGCAAAGATTTTCAAAGATGTGAAGCTATAGAGTGCAATAGGTAAATCTGGAGAAGTACACAGCTGTATGGGTGTCAAAAGGTCATTAGAGTAAACTGACAGCATAATATGGGACTTTGTATGAAGCCTCTGGGAAGAAAGGCCATGACTTTTCTGTAATAGATAAGACAAATTTCATTACAGCAGCCAAGAGAGAAGCTGAGATTAATCAGTATCAGAAAAACTGTCAAAGGGAGGCCAGTGAGTATATCCCCTGCCCCACACCACAAAAATACATAAACCATCCAAGAAATTAGCCCTGGATAATTAGAGCAGGAGGTGTGGAATAAAAGGACACTAATTTTGAATAAAGTTACAACAAGAGTCTTAGTTTTTTTCCCTAATTTTTTGTTGTTGTTTGGTTTTGCTTTTGTCATTCTGAGACTTAATTTAAAAAAAGAAATCAACAAAATGCCTTCCTTAAGGGCAAGATTTAGTCTTGCTCTCACAGCATCTATCAAACAAAGCGGGAGCTTTAGATTTTATTGTTGTAAATTATTGAAAATAATGCTGTAATTATAGAATATATAGTTATGCATTTTATACATATTTAAAACACTCAAAGTTTGGCATATTAATATGCATTTAAGGATGCCCTAAGAGCAACCCCTATGTCTTATCACAGAAACATGGCTTCTCATCATTGTAGAGCTGAGGACCCCAGGAGAAGCTCTCAATCTTTCCCAATTTTTGACTTTTTTCCTAAAGGGTCTTACAAGTTAAGATAAATATTCTACTGAATTAGTAATGGAAGGTGTAGATTTATCTGAAACAAATTAACACTAAAAATAAATAATCAGGTTGGCATAGCTTTGAAGAGACCCAGAACCTTTGATTTAGAAAACCAATCTGAATCTTTGCTATAGTTTAATCATCTTACATGAATTGATCTCCATCGCTGTTCCCATCTCTACTGAACAGCAAGCCATATTTGGATCAAGGCCTCTTTTCCTAGATTTTCTCTCCAAAAATCACTCTCTCAAGGCATCTGTATATACAACAGAGTTTGCTGAAAGTTTGCAAAGGGGTTATAATCATAACAATTTAAAATCCTTAATATTAAATAGCAGACATCTTTGTTAGAAATTCTTTGGTCATGAATCATTGGTAATTTCTTTTTTCTCTTTTTTATTTATTTTTAAAATTTATTTTTAATTGGAGGATAATTGCTTTACAATGTTGTGTTGGTTTCTTCTGTACAGCAATGTGAATCAGCCATATGTATACATATACCCCCTTCCTAATGAGCCTCTCTCCCCGCTCCACATCCCGCCCCTCTATATCATCACAGATGCTTAAAACTGCTTGAGCTCCCTGTGCTGTAAAACTGCTTCCCACTGTTTATTTTACATATGTGTTTATGTCAATGCTACTCTCTCAATTCATCCTTTCCCTGCAGAATTTAGCTACACAATTCAACATTTAGTTCCCTTTCACTGTCCTCTGTCCTCAATTTTTGTTTTCTCTGGTGTTTTGTTTTTAATATGTTGTTAAAAACTGTTATTCACAGTATGAGAACTGGGTTTTATGCCCCCTCCCCAGGATGATATTCTCGTGATTAATATTGAGGGGCCATCAACCCATGACCATTTAAAATTATATCTTAAATGGGCTTTTCCATGTCATGTGATTTGTAAAAATTTAAACGAGCATTTTTAATTTTAAGATATCTTGCTTTCACACACTTAAATATAAAACCAAACTAGTCAAATGCTCTTGCATCTACCTTTGTAGACAGATAATTTTCTGGTCCACCATTTTACTTTACATACTTCGGCATCTTATGGGACTTTTCAGAGTACATGAGCCCAAGGGCATGTGTCTTTTTCCACGTGGAAAAGTCCTCTTGAAGGCAGGACTCTGAATTTGTGGAGTTAGTCAGTTCTACTAGGGTATTGCAGCTTTAGCACCTGCTCTGATGTATGGATTCAGGCTTTCCTTTCATTTTCATCTTCTATGGAAGCTCCCTTATTGCCAGCTCAGATGTGAATTTAAGAAGATTAGAAATACCTGTTCAGCCAAAGTTTGTTTTGTAAGTAATGTTTTGGAGATAGTCTTCAGAACACCTAGTCTACTGCATTTCCAGAAGCTCCAGTCCCTTTCTTTTTCTCTCACTGACCACCAGTTTCTGTTCATCTCATAGGCAGAGCCATTCAGTTTTCGTCTTTGTGGGGAGTCATACTTGAACACTGTTAATACTGTAAATATTCCTTCCAGGCCTTGCCTTCTCTGCACAAAGAAGCCTAAAAAAGTAATATTTTAAGCCAAGACTTAATTTTGACTTTCAAAGAGACATCTGTGACATCTATTAAAATACTATCTCTTCATATGACTATATTATCTTCTACAATTTTACCCAGATATCATTAACTTGGCAAATAGTAGCAATTTTGTTGTTTGGTCTTTTATTTTGAAGGATTAAAAAAAAAGTATTTGTGAATGGGTCAAATCCCGCTTGGGCCTTATTTTATTTCATCTTCCTGGTGTCAGAGTTCCCCAGCCCTTGCTGTCTAAACCAGTGCTGCTCCAAGTGTGATCTGCTGAGTGGTATTTGTTCACAGATTCTTGTTAATATTCTCTGGTCAGTAAAGTACAGAGATGAAGTGTTTAAAAACCTTTACAATTTGACATTGTAGAAATATGCAAACACCTGGTAGGTGAACTAATCTTATTGCACAGGACATAGACAGGTCATGCTGATAGCGGGTTCATGTGATAATTTATGTTTAGTAGAAGCTATGTGATAGGCGTGCATAGAACAAATTCATTTCAGTCCGTGAAAAATGGGAGTGGTGAAATAAAAACTGGTTCTTGATAAGAGATAGTTTGAGAAGGATTGGTGTAAATAATAATGGGTATTTTATACCTTTAGATGGATTCAAATAGTTACTGCTGTGGATATATTCAGTTATTTAGAATACATCAATTATAAAGCCCAATTCTAGATTTCTAGAGTGGTCAGCATCTTTAATCTGAAATTGTATATCTATGCCTCCTATGTGCACGCCACTTGAAAGAATGAACAAAAATTCCAGGTCTAAGTGTATGTATTTCACTTGAAGTGCTTGTGCTCTCATCAGCTGGTAATAGATGGTATTACACTATGCAAGATTAGCGTAAAAGTTGGCACCATTCAGGAGTCAGTCAAAGCTGAAAAACTCCAACTCCTAAACAAGAATGACTAGTTTCAACCACAAATTCTACTACTTAGTAGCTGTGTGATGTTGGGTAAGTTCCTTAAACTTTTTGAGCCTCACTTTCCTTATCTAAGAAATGAACATAATGGTAGTGGTCCTGTGTCATAAATTTGTTTGGAAAAATTCTCAGTAAATGTTGTCATCATCATTTTTGTTACTATTTCATGCACTTAAAGCAGAGAGGAATGCAATGGTAATCTTCATCCAACACACATATATTAATTTTTTGAGCTTTTACCATGAATAAGAAAATGCAAGTATGCAAGTTTGAAAGTGTGCTTTTACTCTCCTCTTAATTTCCCTAACCCAATTTGCTTTTTGTTTCTGGCTCCCAACTCTTCTCCAAGCAGTTCTCTGTATCTTTGATCATCCCAATTTCCAAATATGCTTGCTTGTCATCATTCTTTATCCAACAAACATTTATTAAACACCTGTGCCAAGCAGTGCTATTGGCTCTTGACATAAAGAGAAGAATCAAATATTGTTTCCGTTTTTGAGAAATTTACAGTTTGGGCTATCGCATGTGTAATAAATGGTGGCTCAGATGGTAAAGAATCCTCCTGCGATGCGGGAAACCTGGATTTGATCCCTGGGTTGGGAAGATCCCCTGGAGGAGGACACGACAACCTACTCCAGGATTCTTGCCTGGAGAATCCCCATGGACAAAGGTGCCTGGTGAGCTACAGTCAAAGGGGTGGCAGAGTCAAACACGACTGAGCGACTAAGCACAGCAGAGCACAGCATGTGTAATAAAGATCAGTGTTGTAAATGTTAGGATAAATATATGAATGGAGTAAGAGATCAAAAAAGAGAAGTCTCAAATTCTGCATGGAAGAATTATGAAATATTCTATGCTTCACCTGATCATCAATAATGGATGTGTATCCAAGAGGACTGGGCAAAAGGTGAACAGGTGAAATATTTGTTAGTAAAGGTAAACAGGAATAATTCCATACAGGCACATAGAGGAAACTTCTTTTTGAAGAGGAGGTTCGTGGCAAAGGAAAAGGAAAAAAAAAAGCAAAGTTCCTCACAGTTAGACCCGAATCCCTGCCAAAATTACATCCCCTAAATTTTACAAGACAGGAGAGAGATCAAAATTTGTGCCAGTATTTCCATAAGATCTTTCTTTTTCAGAAAATCTCTGATTCTCTTCTTTCTCTTTCCTTCATATTGTTGTGACAAAAGAAATTATCAGGGGGAGAAAAATCTTCTTGAATTTGTTATATATCACAAAATGAAAATAAGCTGGTTACTTACTCAGAGTAGGGAAGCAAGGTGGGGAAACACACCTGGACAAGGAAAGGAGGGAGAAAGTCAGTAACTGTTGAGCAAGAAAGGCCAGCCTGGGGCTGCAGCAAGCCTGGGAGTTGTAGAACAAGGGCTCAGGCATGCGCAATACAGAAGGCCGCTCTGCAATACAATGAACCAGGGGAGAATTTCTGGACTCAGTTTAAGTGACAGGAAAACGCCAAACCATAGGAACAGTTCTTAATGAAATGAATACTCCTGCAGCAAGTTACAAATTGAATATATTTAAATCTGCTACTGCTTTCCACAACTTAGTTCTGATTTCCTTGCATGCATTTTCAAGAAAGAAAGATCGGAATGGTATAAGCTAGAATTTCTTCCATTCTTTTTATTCCTCTTTTCCTAAATTTCAATCTCTTATATATATATACATATAACAGTGCTTTTATTTCTAATCCTTATTGCTAAGGCTAGACAAGGAAAAGCTTGTTTACACAAATGAACTAGTTGTTTTCTTTCTTATGTGATCACTTACTAACAATTAACTCACCTTTATGTTCAACCTATTGGAGAAGGAAATAGCGACCCTGGCGGGGTACAGTCCTTGGGGTCACAAAGAGTCAGACATGACTGAATGACTGAACACACACATATATTCAATTTATACATATAAACACACACATTAATATATAGAAAGAAAATATTTTAGACATCCTCAATTAATACACTTCAACAAAGTACTTAATTTAAAGCTTTCCCAGAAAGTTGGCTAAGCAGGGATGGGGATGAAAGAGGCAGGGATATTTTGGATTTCAGCTTTAATTTGTGAAAATTTTCTCTGCCTGATGTGAGTCACAGTGGAGAATGGAAAAGGATCCCTCTATGAAAACTGGGTTTTGTGTGACTGACACATACTGCATTTTTAATAACACAGACTGAAATGCATTATTCAGAATTCACTCTTGTCCAGCAATTCAGCTCTGCTGTAGATCTTCATACTTCTAGTAAGCCTGTTGTCTGCAAAAATTCAAATTCTTATTGTGATCAATACTGGTAGCCAAGATAGTATATGTCTGTCCAAGTAGAATGTAGTGAACTAGCACAAGGGATTATCATACCATATTTTGAAATCAGATAATTATGAATCAATATTTACTGTGAGCTATCTCAGTGACTATCTGAATGTATCTAGCCATTTGAATTTTGATTTTCCTTTGACTGGTTTGAATAACATTTCATTTCCATAAGGGAAGCATTCCATTTCAGGTAACAACACATAAGTATAGATGTCACTTCTTAAAAGCAGTAACAGAGCCCTTAGAGAGTTCAAAAATTCTTGAAGCTCGGGGATAGTATATTTAGAGGTGATGGTACTTATTGTTGTTTGTCTAATAATGAATATAATCTCAATTTTTCAAGATCAAATGTATACATTATAAGGCAGCTCAAACTGCTAAAACTTGTTCAATAACCCATGCCCTTCTAAAATTAATATACACACAATAAAACAATCAGATAAAACTTAGAAAGTTTTTAAAGAACCAACTTGGCTATTTGCTACTTATTGAGTGGGTTTAAGTCATTTATCTGATCTGAGCATCATTTTCTTCATCTGTGACAGACAGGTTATAATATTCCCTACTTCAAAGATCCTGTGAGATTCAAATAAGATAATGTAATACACATGCTTTGTAAGTGATATTATAAATCCCTGTTTAAGGTAAGCTTTATAATTATTGTTATTGCCAATGTTTTCATTTTTATCTCAAAAATATTTGTTCCCATCACTTTGAAGCATGCTTTCAAGATCAAAGTTTGCAGTGATTAACTGTCAGTGACTTAGACTTCCACCTGCCTTATGTTGGTAAGTTTTTCAATCTCATACAGGAACAGTATATTAAAAACAAAAATAATTAGCACAACTTCAAAATACTTACCTTGTATGGATGCAATTCTTCTGCCAGGATAGTGTGGTCTGTAAACTGTACACCTTTGGTATTTGGTATTTACCATTCTTGCTTATTTCTCTTCAAGAGTGACCATTGTAAGTTCATGATCTAGGGTAGTTTGTAATTAGAATAATAAAACCTACTCCGTGATGTTTTGATGAAGGATGAATAAAGTAATATTTGCAAAATTCTTAGTGTAAATCTCAATGAAACCTAGTAATATGTGTCTAGTGTTTGGGGATGCAATCTCATAAAGTGAATGACCATAGGCTAGCATCAAATAACTGAATTCAAGAAGTGCCGGCAAAAACAATAGAAGACAGAAAGACAGGAAGTTCATAGGAAATACATTTCAACTGATTGAGTTATAATGTGTTTTTCTTCTTTGTATGTCTTCCAGTAAATAATATATAGTATTAGTTATGGCTCTCTGGAGAACTGTAATACATCAGTAATCCCACAAATTTTATCTTAAGTCTGAATTGCTCAGCAAACTCTAAACTTAGATATCTAGATTCTAACTTGACCTCATTTGAATATCTAATAAGTACCTCCAAAGGAACATGATTAAATTTCTTTTCCCAAATTCAACCTGCTCCTCCTTCAGTCTTCTCCATATCAATAAATTTATTATATATATGTGTATATAACAGTCTATGTGTGTGTATATATAAATATATTTAAGGAATTTGCTCACATGCTTAAGGAGGCTCCTGCTGCTTAGTCACTCAGTTGTGTCTGACTCTCTGCTGTCCCATGGACTGGAGCCTGCTAGGCTCCTCTGTCCATGGGATTTTCCAGGCGAGAATATTGGAATATGTTGCCATTTCCTCCTCCAGGGGATCTTCCTGACTCAGGGACTGAACCTGTGTCTCTCCAGTCTTCTGCATTGGCAGGCAGATTCTTGACCACTGAGCCACCTGGGAAGCTCCTGCAGAGACTGAGAAGCGCCTAGATTTGAACTTGGTAAACTTGAGACCCAGGAGTTTTATATGTATTTCCAGTACAAGTCTGAAGACCTGAGAACCAAAAGAGTTGATATTTAAGTTCCAATCTGAAAGTCAGCAGAGACCCAAGCAAGAAGATCCAGCGTTCAAATCCAAGTCCAAAGGCCACCAAGGACCAATGTTCAACTTAAATAGTTGTGCAGAAGGCCTAACTAACCCTCTTATTCAGCCTTGTTGTTCCATCAAGCAAGTCTTCTGTTGATTAAGGACCAGCCACATTAGGGAAGGCAATCTGCTTTACTCAGTCTATGAAATCAGATGTTAATTTCATCTAAAAATACCCTCACAGACAAATCCAGAATAATGTTTGATCAAATATCTGGGCACCCTGTGGTTCAGTCAAATTGACACATAAAATTAGCTGTCATAATTACTAAAGATTTAAAAAGTCAAGAAACTGGATGAGATCTCCAAAGAAGATCCTGCTAAACTGGGTTTAGCAAGAACTAAACCCCAGAAATGCTAATGATTGAAGGCCCTAAAAATTAGGGATATTCAACATAAGACAGAGTGATAAGATCATTGTGACAACACACCACTCAGTAGAAATGGCCAGAAGGAAGTTTCGAATGATATGAAAGTCTTTGAAGGAATATTTGACAGGATAGAGGACCATGATGCTGAGCATATGTGGAAATAACATGGAATAAAACCAGGAAAGAATGTATCTGTTGTCCATGTAGACATCATGTGTTAGTCATATTAAGACCTCTAACAAGCTGGGCTTTTTCTGTTTCAAAAGATAAAAGTGACACACACACATATGTGTGCTCAATCTCTTCAGTCATGTCTGACTCTTTGTGACCCTATTCGTGGGATTCTCCAGGCAAGAATGCTGGAGTGGGTTGCCACGCCCTCCTCCAGGGGATCTCCCTGATCCAGGGATTGAACACGTGTCTCTTCCATTATCCTGCATTGGCAGGCAGGTTCTTTACCACCGTGCCACTGGGAAGCCCAGAAGTGACATACACACATGCACAGAAAAGATAGTAGAATAAAAGTAAGGGAAATGATGATCTCAGGTATCATACTTACTACGTGCCAGACACTACTCCAAATACAGTGTGTACATTGATTCACTGAAGTCTGACAGCCTCTGAAGTGAGTACTATTATTATTCCTGTTCCACCCAGGGAAATCACAGCATGGGGACATTAGGTGAACTGTCCAAAGTCCCACAACTAGTAAATAGCTAAACCAGGATCTGAGTCCAGGTCATACAGTGCCAGAATTTGTGCTCCTAATGATGATGATCTGTGTGGTAGAAAAAGGCAAAGGATACTGCAAAAGGAGAAAAGGGAAAACATATGGGTTTAAACTTAGATATAAGCGGGTAAATCAAATACACTAACATATGGACTGGCTTTGATTCATACTGAGAAGTTTGTAGATAATTTGAAGAAAAAGAATTCTTATAGAAATTTGAAGAGGGGTTAAACATACATATGGATTTCTGAATTTAAAATATTTTCTTCCTGATGAAATTATATGTTAATTGTAACCCAAAGAAATAGGGAAACTAGAAAGTGTCATAATAGTTTGAGAGCATGTAAAATTTAGCAGTGAGTGCATTACAGTTGTGTTCTTTAGGGAGAAGTAATGTTTGGTCACCAGTTAAAGACCTAAGCCTTCCACATCTTCACACCTTTGAGGATATATATGATTTGTCAAATTCTTAACTGGAACTCCCCCCCCTACACACCCAAAGTCAGTCTCAAATAGTAGCTCCTTCATGAACTCTTTTCCTTCCTCCATTCAATATATTCAGGCATTCCTTCCTCTGAGTCTTCAAAGTATTTTGTTCACACCTCTAGCTTAGCAGTTAACACTGTACAAGTATCCCCTATTTTTAGAAAGTTTGCTTTATGCCACTTTGCTTTTATCAAAGACCTACTTAATGCCTGTTTTTGCTAACTGAGGAGGAGTTTTGTTTTTACAAGAGCAACAACAACAAAAAAGCATAAATAGAAAATAGCATTCAGCATTTATTTTGCAACGAGAGAGCACAAAGGCAGTATTCACCACAATACTGCGAGACTGGCCCCTTCAAACTCCTTCCCTGGAAATTACACTCAGCATCTCAGCAGCATCAAATCCACCATAGCTCTGGACTGTGTCTGTGAACATCTCTGCTTGATCTGGATTTATTTTGTGCATCTGTTATCAATATATGTCCTAAAGTAGTTGCTTCTTCAACTTTATGTTGTTTCCAGCTTTAAAAGCTTTCATAGGAATGCTTCACTTTTGAATCGCGGGGGAAGCCTGTATGGACATTATCCATAAAAGTGTGCAGGCTGCCTGTAGTGTACTGTTTTGACATCCCTTCAGGACTGAGACACTTATTCTTCCGACTGTGGCAAGGGTTGCCTGTTGACAGCTTACAGCTGTGTCCCTCTTGGTGAATTGCTCTGTGAGGAATGATACTGCTTCACCCTCTTCCCCCAGGGAATCTCACATTCAGTAACTGTTTGATGCAGGAGTACAAAGGCCTGGCCCATTTGCTCCCATTGGGTATAACCCTGAAGGGACATCAGAGCTTCAGAACTTCCTGGGAGATTGACTGAGCTTGCTGTTGCAACTGCACAGTAGCTCACTCTCACCTTCTGCCCGATGCTGTGTCATAGTTATAACCAGAGCACTCTGATGCCTACAAATCTCTGGTTTCCTAAAGAAACAGGTCTTAACCATGTGTCTGTCCTTTCCATTAGAATCTGCATTTTTAGAAGGAAAAGACGTTTCTTTTTTTCCAAATAACTTGTATGCAGCTAACGTTTTGGGTGTCTGCTATGGCTTAAACACCATGATCTATAATTTTTTGCTATGCCTTCAACACCATGATCTATTGATCGATCGATCTATCTATATATATATTATCACAACTCTTGAGTTGGGTAGTGCCATAATTCAGTGATGCTAAGATCCATTGTTTATAAGATGCTTAATCAATTTGTAACAGCTGTTTATGATGAAATATGAGGGCTTCACAGGTGCCTGTTGTTGTTCAGTCACTAAGTTGTGTCCAACTCTTTGCAACCCCATGGACTATATTACGCCAGGCTTCCCTGTCCTTCACTATCTCCCAGAGTTTGCTCAAACTAGTGCCTGCTGAGTCAATGATGCTGTCCAACCATCTCTGTCACTTCCTTCTCCTGCTGCTTTCAATCTTTCCCAGCATCAGGATCTTTTCCAATGAGTCAGCTCTTTGCATCAGGTAGCCAAAGGATTGGAGCTTCAGCTTCAGCATCAGCCCTTCCAATGTATATTCAGGGTTGATTTCCTTTAGGATTGACTGGTTGGATTTCCTTGCTGTCCAAGGGGGCTCTCAAGAGTCCCAAGAGCCTCAAGACTCTCAAGAGTCTTCTCCAGTACCACAGATTAAAAAGCATCAATTCATCAGTGCTCAGCCTTCTTTTATGGTCCAACTCACATCCATACATGACCTGTTAGTGGTAAAGAATCTGCCTATCAATGCAGGAATCACGGGTTCAGTCTCTGTGTCAGGAATATCCCCTGGAGCAGGAAATGGCAACCCACTCTAGTATTCTTGCCTGGAAAATTCTGTGGACAGAGAAGACTAGTGGGCTACAGTCTATGGGGTCACAAAGAGTCCGGTACAACTAAGTGACAGAACACGCATGATTGTATAACAGATCAAGCATGTACTATCCGTACAAGTACATACAAATCTGTATTTTTATCTTTCAGTTTTATTTTTTTTCATTCTAACCCTCCTTTATTTGTCAGTATAAACAATCATCTTGAATGTGTTGAACCCTTGGTAATCATCAGTGATATGCTGATATTCAGAGTTCACTGCTATAATTTTGACTGATTTAGCATCTTTCAAATGAATGGCAACATTCAAAAGCATATTTGAAATGCAGGGGGTTGACTGTGTTTTTATCTTGAGACTTGTACAATTGGGTCCTTAATGGAAGCCATGCTTTCTTGAAATTTAAACACTGCATCAGAAAAGCCAGATTACTTATAATGGGTAAATTAATAAATGAATGAGTAAACTGATTAAAATGAACTTGGAGGGTTCAAGACAAAATATCATCTAAACATATTTCATACCAACACATCATGATGCGTAAGTTCAATTTCCCATAATGTTTGAAGGAAAATAATGTCATGGATTGCTAGAGAACTGACATTAGTCTGGTGACATCAAGAAGAGAACAAAGGGTGATAAGTGAAATGTATTGGAGACATTGAAAAATATGGACTGAACCAAGAGTAATTCAGTAGGTTAAATAGAATGGTGTGAACTAAGGAATATTGAGATCTATTTGCAAGTTTGTGTATATTAAATTAAAAAATATGAAAATTAGCATATTTATTTGGAACCTCTGGAGGTCATGAAGCTTCTCTAAGCATATTTTTAAAATTCATAGGTCATACCTGAAAGGAAAAAAAAATCATCAGAAGCTCATGACTTCATCTCTGGGGATTTAAAAGTTAGCTATTCCAGTATGAAACACATGGATGAGATCCTTAGGCAATGATTTGTTTTGAACTGTGGAAGATTATATTGCTGACATTAATCAGGTGTGTGTATCATGACACCTGTACAACTGCTTAAGGCCATGAGACTATTTAAAAAACCATAAATGAATATTTAGTTAGTTTATATTTTTTATTTATTTTAAATTCTTATCATTAAAGGGACATAATTTTCTAGTAGAATCCTTTTACTATTTCAACATGAATTTTAGTAATGATTTTTTAAAGATGATTTTATGATTCCTGAGAGTTCAATGAAACTAGCTTTATAATCTCATCCAATTCTATTTACAAACTTTGAACTCAAAATCATTATCAGGGATGACTACTTGGTATTATTTATCAAGAACATTTGCATGGTCAGGTACCATGTGTAGTCTTGATATGAGGAATAGTTAAATATACTATTATACTGTGAAAAAATATATCTGGAGATTATTGTTATTTATCATTATTCATGCCATTAATTCAAATACATTAAAATATGAGCTCATAGAAAATATAACTATTTTAATAGAATTACTTATGAATCATTTCAGCATGGTATAAATTAGCCTAGTCAATAAAACAATATCATTTCCCTTTTCAGTTTTTAGCAGAATACAGATACTTGGTGAAGTGTGAGAATTACACTAACTGATTCTGTATTCCTGAGTCTACATAGTATCTGCTAGATTTTAGGAGATAGTTTGGTGAGCACAAATTGAAATTAGTGGATAAGTGAAGCAAGTATCATTCAGTTCCAGCTAGACTCGGGTAAGCAAAAACTGTCTGATACTATGGTTTTCAATGACTCAAAGTACATTTTAATTTTTGTCAAAACTTTTCTAAAGTTTAAAATTAATATTTGATCACATACTCTAAAAAAATATAGATTTGAATCAGTTCTCTCCCTGGAAATACTGGAAATAGGACTCACTAATGATTATATAGGGGCCCTGCCATCTATGTACCCCTTTATGTGATGAAGAAAAATGTTGCTTCTTTATATGCTTAACCACCATGTCCTACAACTAAGGAAAAAAAATCATCATCAACAGCAACAACGTAGCAATAGAATCACACCACAAAGGAGGCTCCCCAGAAAACTATGTACTCTCAAAATCAAAGAATAATTTCTAGCGGCTCAAGAAAGGGTCTTGAATCTTTTAACTTTATTCTCCCTCTATGCTCACTTACAGACATGAAGAGAATCTTCTCCAATATCACTTAGTGTCCATAAACAGCCTGACTGCCCAGGAAAATACCAAGGATTTTGTAAAAACCAAGTGAAGTTCCATTATGTGAGAAAACACCATCATAATGATAGCTGGAAAATCACTATCACAAAATTAACCAGCACATCCCTACATAATCCAGAGCCAAAAAAGTTAAAATTGGAATTGGATATCTTAATTAACTAAAATTTTTACTTTGAAAATAGTTATAGATTCATAAGCAGTTGCAAGAAATAATACAGAGGGATCCCATGTATCCTTTACTTAGTGTCTCCCCATGGTAACATCCTGTAAAATTCAAACAAAATATTACAATCAGAATATTGACATTGATAAAGTCAAAATGCAGACAATTTCTTTCCCTGCAAGGGCCCCTCATGTTGGTGTTTCATAACCAAATTACTTGTGTCCTGTCCCTAACCCATCCTTAATCCTTAGCAACCAATAATATAATTTTGTCATTTAAAGGATGTTGCATAAATTGAATCAAGCAGCCCATAATCTTTTGAGATTGGCTTTTATTTTTCACACAGCCTAATCATTCAGCTTGTTCTATATATCAATAGTTTGTACTATTTTATTAATTTTTCCATAGTGTAGGTGGACCACAGTTGGTTTAACCAGTCCCTGGTGGCTCAGAGGGTGAAGAGTCTGTCTGCAATGCAGGAGACCTGAGTTTGATCCCCGGGTTGGGAAGATCCCTTGGAGAAGAAAACGGGAACCTACTCCACTATTCTTGCCTGGAAAATCCCATGGATGGAGGAGCTTGGTGGGCTACAGTCTCCATAGGTTTGCAAAGAGCTGGACAAGACTGAGCGACTTCACTTTCACTTTCTACTGAAAGAAATCTGCCCTTTTCCCTTCCATTTTTAAGCTATTACGAATAAAACTTCTATGAAACATTCATATACTGATATTGTATGAATATGTTTTAATTTCTCTGGAATAAATGCCTAACAGTGCAATTTCTGGGTTAAATGGTTAGACTTTTAAGAAACCACTAAATTATTTTACAGAGTGACTTATTTTATATTCCCGCCAGAAATGTATGAATAATCAAACTTCTCCACATCTTCACCAGCATTTGCTGTTGTCACTAGATGATGTTGAATTAACTCTTCATGTGCCATCTGAATATTCTTTTTGTTGAAATGTTTTCATGTCTTTCGCCTATTTCTAATCAAATTATTATTATTATTGAGTTTTGGAGTTCTTTATATGTTTTAGATACTCATCTTTTATTAAATTTCAGTTTGCAAATATTTTCTCTCATTGTTTAATTTATTTCTCTTATCATGATTTTTCTCAGAGCAAACGTTTTCGATTTTGATGAGATCCAGTTTACCAAATTTTTTCTTATGAATTGTGCTTTTGGTGTCAAAGAGTAATTTGATAGTGGAAAAATATGACCAACATTATCTCAACCAGCTTATCAAAGTCAGAATCAGTAGTAGTGAGACATGTTGATAGTATGTACCCTTGATAATGACATGATGAAAATTGTACTTTATGTCTGTGATTTCTGTCCTCAAAATAGTACACATAAGTTTTATCATGTGAAAAATATCAGACAAATCCCAACTGAGAGATATTTTGCAAAATATTTGTCAAGGTCATCCAAAACAAGGAAAGTCTGAGAAATTGTCACAGCCAAGGGGAACCTAAAGAGGCATGACTATTGAATGTAATCTGGTGTCCTGTACGGGAATATGGAACAAGAAAAGTGCATTAGATAAAACTAAGGCAATGCGGGGAATAAAGCATGGACTTAAGTTAATTATAATTACTGTACTATACCATGTAAGACATTCATGTAAGACTATACCATGTAGGAAATTCTAAGTGTGGTTTGTGAAAACTATCTGTTAGTCTAAAATTGTCCTAATATATAAAGTTTAAGAAATACACATTTTTTTTCAGCTCTGTCCACTGCAAACGCCTAGAGACAATGAACAAAACAATTAACAAAAATAACTCTAGTGACCGGTGGGGCAAGAGTTACAAATTAAAAAATGTTGACTGTGTTTTGGTAATTGTTAAAATTGTGTGATGAATAAACTAAATCCTTTTTATTGTTCTCTCTACTTCTATTTGTATTTGAAAATTTAAAAATTAAGGAGCAATATTGCTGAATGAGTGTTGTTTTTTATGACCTGAGGTTAGTTATACCTGGACATAGTTGGACCGATGTCATCTGCACATTGAATGGTTATAGCCACTAACCCACTAGTATCATCCACTCATTTCCAGGGATTTAGGAGAAACCAACCAGTCTCTCTTGGAGACAATCACTTGTGAATCAAATTTATTTTAGCTAGTGAAATATCATAGTCATAATGATTTTCAAGGAAGCATTATGTTCAGGGGAATACTGAAGCTTACTTTTACTGGGTGATATTCTTGGTTAACATTTTATAGAAGCATAATAATCTTTAAAACTAATCTCTCCCTTTCTATTCGGTAATCAAAAGTTTGCTTTTTGTGGACAAAATGTTTAAGTGCACTAAGCTGATTTTTAAATGTGAATACAGATGACATCAGCACAAGGTCAGCAAATTGTGTTTTGACACTTTGCTGTTGTTGAAGCATACATAAATGTATACCTCGTGGCCAGGGACCATGCTTGCTAAGTGCTAGAATCCACAGTTGCTCAGTATCAATGCCAAATGAGCCCATCACAGCTTCTCAACTCTTTTTTCTTCTTTAATTGAAGTATAGTTGGACTTACAATATTATATTAGTTTCAGGTGTACAGCAAAGTGATAGAGTTTTATATATTTTTATCCAATTTTTTTCCTTTATAAAAATGTGGTGTCCTGTACAGGAATACCGTACAGGTTACTACCAGATAGTGAATATAATTCCCTGTGCTAAGCAGTAAGTTTTTGTTTATCTGTTTTATGTATAGTATTTTGTTGTCTGTTAATCACATACTCTAATTTATCCACACTCCCTTACCTTCCTTTCCCCTTTGGTAGCTGTACGTTTGTTTTCTATGCCTCAAAGCCTCTTTCTGCTTTGTATATAGATTCATTTGTATTGTTTTTTAGATTGCACAAATAAGTGATATCATAAAATATTTTTCTTCTCTGTCTGACTTATTTAACTTAGTATGATAACCTCTAGGTCCAGTCATGTTGCTGCAAATGATCATATTTCATTCTTTTATGGCTAAGTTAATATTTGACTGCAGAGTTCCAAAGAATAGCAAGGAGAGATAAGAAAGCCTTCCTGTATGATCAATGCAAAGAAATAGAGGAAAACAATAGAATGGGAAAGACTAGAGATCTCTTCAAGAAAATTAGAGATACCAAGGGAACATTTCATGCAAAATGGGCACAATAAAGGACAGAAATGATATGGACCTAACAGAAGCAGAAGATATTAAGAAGAGATGGCAAGAATAGACAGAACTATACAAAAAAGATCTTCACGACCAAGATAATCATGATGGTGTGAAAACTCACACTCACCTAGAACCAGACATCCTGGAATGTGAAGTCAAGTGGGCCTTAGGAAGCATCACTATGAACAAAGCTAGTGGAGGGGATGGAATTCCAGTTAAGCTATTTCAAATCCTAAAAGACGATGCTGTGAAAGTGCTGCACTCAATATGTCAGCAAATTTGGAAAATTCAGCAGTGACCTCAGGACTGGAAAAGGTCAGTTTTCATTCCAATCCCAAAGAAAGGCAATGCCAAAGAATGCTCAAACTACCGCAAAATTGCATTCTTCTCACACGCTAGCAAAGTAATGCTCAAAATTCCCCAAGCCAGGCTTCAACAATACATGAACCATGAACTTCCAGATGTTCAAGCTGGTTTTAGAAAAGGCAGAGGAACCAGAGATCAAACTGCCAACATCTGCTGGATCATTAAAAAGGCAAGAGAGTTCCAGAAAAACATCTATTTCTGCTTTATTGAGTATGCCAAAGCCTTTGACTGTGTGGATCATAGTCAAATAAACTGTGGAAAATTCTGAAAGAGGTGGGCATGCAAGACCACCTTACCTGCCTCTTGAGAAACCTGTATGCAGGCCAGGAAGCAACAGTTAGAACTGGACATGGAACAACAGACTGGTTCCAAATAGGAAAAGGAGTACATCAAAGCTGAATATTGTCACCCTGCTTATTTAACTTATATGCAGGGTATATCATGAGAACTGCTGGGCTGGATGAAGCACAAGCTGGAATCAGGATTGCCGGGAGAAATATCAATAACCTCAGATATGCAGATGACACCACCCTTATGGCAGAAAGTGAAGAAGAACTAAAGAGCCTCTTGATGAAAGTGAAAGAGGAGAATGAAAAAGTTGGCTTAAAACTCAACATTCAGAAAACTAAGATCATGGCATCTGGTCCCATCACTTCATGGCAAATAGACGGGGAAACAGTGGAAACAGTGATTGACTTTATTTTTCAGGGCTCTAAAATCACCGCAGATGGTGATTGCAACATGAAATTAAAAGAGGCTTGCTCCTTGGAAGGAAAGTTATACCAACCTAGAGAACATATTCAAAAGCAGAGACATTAATTTGTCAACAAAGGTCCATCTAGTCTTCAGTTCAGTTCAGTCGCTCAGTTGTGTCCAACTCTTTGCAACCCCATGAATCTCAGCACGCCAGGCCTCCCTGTCCATCACCATCTCCCGGAGTTCACTCAGATTCATGTTCATCGAGTCAGTGATGCCATCCAGCCATCTCATCCTCTGTCGTCCCCTTCTCCTCCTGCCCCCAATTCCTCCCAGCATCAGAGTCTTTTCCAATGAGTCAACTCTTCACATGAGGTGGCCAAAGTACTGGAGTTTCAGCTTTAGCATCATTCCTTCCAAAGAAATCCCAGGGCTGATCTCCTTCAGAATGGACTCATTGGATCTCCTTGCAGTCCAAGGGACTCTCAAGAGTCTTCTCCAACACCACAGTTCAAAAGCATCAGTTCTTCGGCACTCAGCCTTCTTCACAGTCCAACTCTCACATCCATACATGACCACTGGAAAAACCATAGTCTTGACTAGACGGACCTTAGTCAGCAAAGTAATGTCTCTGCTTTTGAATATGCTATCTAGGTTGCTCATAACTTTTCTTCCAAGGAGTAAGCGTCTTTTAATTTCATGGCTGCAGTCACCATCTGCAGTGATTTTGGAGCCCCCCAAAATAAAGTCTGACACTGTTTCCACTGTTTCCCCATCTATTTCCCATGAAGTGATGGGACCAGATGCCATGATCTTCATTTTCTGAATGTTGAGCTTTAAGCCAACATTTTCACTCTCCTCTTTCACTTTCATCAAGAGGCTTTTAGTTCCTCTTCACTTTCTGCCATAAGGGTGGTGTCATCTGCATGTCTGAGGTTATTGATATTTCTCCCGGCAATCTTGATTCCAGCTTGTGTTTGTTCCAGTCCAGCATTTCCCATGATGTTCTCTGCATATAAGTTAAATAAGCAGGGTGACAATATACAGCCTTGATGTACTCCTTTTCCTATTTGGAACCAGTCTGTTGTTCCATGTCCAGTTCTAACTGTTGCTTCTTGACCTGCATACAGATTTCTCAAGAGGCAGGTCAGGTGGTCTGGTATTCCCATCTCTCTCAGAATTTTCCATCTAGTCTAGGCTATGGTTTTTCCAGTGGCCATATATGGATGTGAGAGTTGGACTGTGAAGAAAGCTGAGCACCAAAGAATTGATGCTTTTGAACTGTGGTGTTGGAGAAGACTCTTGAGAGTCCCTTGGACTGCAAAGAGATCTAACCAGTCCATCCTAAAGGAAATCAGTCCTGAATATTCATTGGAAGGACTGATGCTGAAGCTGAAACTCCAATATTTTGGCCACCCGATGAGAAGAGCTGACTCATTTGAAAAGACCCTGATGCTGGGAAAGATTGAGGGCAGGAGGAGAAGCAGATGACAGAGGATGAGATGGTTGGATGGCATCACCGACTCAATAGACATGGGTTTGGGTGGACTCGGGGAGTTGGTGATGGACAGGGAGGCCTGCATTTCATGGGGTCACAAAGAGTTGGACACGACTGAGTGAGGGAACTGAACTGAACTGAATATTGCATTATATATATAATATTGTAATATCACATTATATATAATACTGTATTTTGTATATAATATTGCATTTTATGTATATATTTTTTCCATTTTTCACATCTTCTTTTTGTCTCTGACTCTTACTTAAGTAACGGCAACCTCTTTTTGCTCCTGTTGCCTCATGTTTGACCCATATGTTAAGATCATTCACTCTTCCTTAGTGTTTTACTTTGGAATTTTGAAATATATGTAAAAGCAAAGAGAGTGTGTGGGTCATTCAGTTTACATATTATCATTGCTGGTGGCTCTGATGGTCCAGAATCTGCCTGCAATGAAGGAGACCCCAGTTTGATCCCTGGGTCAGAAGATCCTCTGGAGAAGGGAATGGCAACCCACTTCAGTATTCTTGCCTGGAGAATCCCATGGACAGAGGAGCCGGGAGAGCTACAGTCCACGGGGCCACAGACATGACTAAGTGACTAATATTATCAATGCCAGCCAATCATTTTTATCAACAACCCCTGCCATTTGGGCACTAAGGTGATGTGGTACTATGATTTGATCATTTCTCTTGGTCTTTTCAGTGATCAGAACAAAGAATTGTTCAGTTCACTGTAGCTATTAGCCTAAGAATTCAACCTCAACCTGTAGTTTGGGAGGAAAAAAATTCCATGACATATCAGTTATCATTGTGGGAGTCAGGAAAATTTCATGAACAAAGAAGCTCCCATCTCACATTATTAAATGCTTTTCTTTTAAGGAAGTGCCACTCCAGGAAAAATTCCTGTTTGTTCCTTCACATTTAATGTCATATTGTCTCTGTTAGGTTTCTTACATAGTGTTTCCTGCTTTTTTTTTTTTTTCAGTATTTATGCTGAAAATACAATTTTCAAAAAAGAAGAAAGATACCAAGCAAACAAGAATACAAATGAATTTTGAAAATAGCAAACAAGAATACAAACAGAGCCCTCCATTCCCACCAGCATGTGCTTTCAATTTCAGAAATGCCTTTTACTTATGGTTCTTCATATGTAAAGAAGACCTGAGGTCAGATAGTACAGATTTTCTATTTTTCACATCACTGAACTAACAAAACTACAGATTCCCTTTTTATTAACATGTTAGAGAAAAAACACTCTCTTTTCTACTCATTCTGTTTTCATAGGACTGGCTTTTCTTTTTCAGTCCAGTGAAATACAAAAATCATGTTCCTGTACCGAACTGCCGTACACGAGCATGCAGGCACACACATTTGCCTATAGCGTGATGGAAGTACTCTGCATGCTGTGCTTAGTCGCACAGTCGTGTCCCACTCTTTGCTCCTCTGTCCATGGGGATTCTCCAGGCAAGAATCCTGGAGTGGGTTGCCATCCTCTCCTCCAGAGGATCTTCCCAACCCAGGGATCAAACCCAGGTCTCCCACCTGGCATTGCAGACGGATTGTTTACTATCTGAGCCATGAAGGAAACATTCTCTAACCCCCCACTGTAATGAAAACCTATAAGTGAAGTTTGCACAAACAAAAACTCACAAACTAGCAGAATAAGACTAATTTGACAAAGCTATATATAAGTCATATTTCTATATGTATGTCAAACATATATGTAAGCTATATGTAAGTCATATGTCTCTGACTTACATGCCCAATGATTTCTTCCTCAAAAGCTTTGAATAAGGTGTTTCACACTTTTTAAAGTTATTAGGCATCTCATTCCAATCTGTCTTTGGAATGAAAGCTTTCAACTATAAGCAACACATTTATTTTCTAAAAATTCAATAATATATAATAAAAAAAATTCACAAAAAGTACTCCTACTGAATTGAAACTTGAGGTTGAAAATTGGCCATTGGGAATTCCTCAAGATATCAAAACATCTAGCAGAAAAAGGAATGCTCTACTGTTTGGGGAAAGTTTTCTTAATTGCCAAGGTGAGATATGATTGGTGTTACCTGATAAGACTATGGAGAAATCGGTTCATCTTTCAGAATCTAGGATTATTTTTAAGGCAACTCTAGGATTTTCATTGTACAATAGAAACATATAATGGCAGATCTTCCAAGGATGTAGGTTTGATTGCAGCCATGAAATTAAAAGACGCTTACTCCTTGGAAGAAAAGTTATGACCAACCTAGATAGCATATTCAAAAGCAGAGACATTACTTTGCCGACTAAGGTCCGTCTAGTCAAGGCTATGGTTTTTCCTGTGGTCATGTATGGATGTGAGAGTTGGACTGTGAAGAAGGCTGAGCACCGAAGAATTGATGCTTTTGAACTGTGGTGTTGGAGAAGACTCTTGAGAGTCCCTTGGACTGCAAGGAGATCCAACCAGTCCATTCTGAAGGAGATCAACCCTGGGATTTCTTTGGAGGGAATGATGCTGAAGCTGAAACTCCAGTACTTTGGCCACTTCATGCGAAGTGTTGACTCATTGGAAAAGACTCTGATGCTGGGAGGGATTAGGGGCAGGAGGAGAAGGGGACAACAGAGGATGAGATGGCTGGATGGCATCACTGACTCGATGGACGTGAATCTGAGTGAACTCCGGGAGTTGGTGATGGACAGGGAGGCCTGGTGTGCTGCGATTCATGGGGTCGCAAAGAGTCGGACACGAGTGAGTGACTGAATTGAACTGAACTGAACAGGTTAAAAAAAGTGTCACCCAGCTTGAGGTATGACTGCAGGCAAAGCATATGTTGGAAATAAGGATTTTTAAAAACCAACTGTTTCGTCATAGCCAGTTCCAGAAATAATAGCTGCATTGGACATTTTCTTTTTGTATTATTATGTACACATGTTTATATTAACAATGATCTCAACCCTTTCTTTTTTTTCCTATATTGTTTTCTGGAACTAAACAACTATAAAAGTTAGGGTTTTTGTTTGTTTGTTTGTTTTTACTATACAATATAAACATTGGGTTATGATTAAACTAAAATGTGTTAATATCACAGAGTGAATGTTAGGAGTTTTGTCTTTTGATTTTGGGGGGTAAATGCCTTCATTTGGTATGCCTTTGTATTAAAATTAATTGTACCTCACTACCAAATTGATGTTGTTATTGTTACTATGATGAAATTTTTGATATATGTTATGCTTAAACTCAGATATGAAGGAGGATATTTTGACTCCTTAAAAGGGTGTCTTTTGGCTAAACATGGTCTTTGTGAAGCTTTCTTTCAGAGGTCTAGAGGTCTATACACAGTACCACAGAGCCCCTTTTCCCATTAGTTTCCTTAATCCTTGGAGTGGTAATTACTTTTGACAGTAGCTCATCTCTGAGTTTCTTCAGCATCCATTTATGGCTTTTCCACCATCTGACACCTGGGTAATCAAGTTTCTATTTTAAATCACTTGTGTGTAAAATTCCATGTCTGGTTTCAATTAGGAAATAATGATACTCACATTGATAAAATTTTTTTCTGAAATGTATTTTAGTAAAATTTCCTGCCTTGAACTAAATCTTTATAGGGGCTTCCCAGGTGACACCAGTAGTGAAGAATCTGCCTGCCCATGCGGGAGACACAAGAGATGCTGGTTCAATCCCTAGGCTGGGAACATGCCCTGGAGTAGCAAATGACAACCTACTCCAGTATTCTTGCCTGGAAAACTCATGGGCAGAGAAGCCCATGGGCTACAGTCCATGGGACTGCTAAGAGTTGGAAATGACTGAGTCACTGAATAAAACAGCAACTATATCCTTAGGAATATTGATAAAACCATAAATTCTTTTAGCAATACCTGAAGCAAATGTATTTAAATGAACACCTACTTTTTTAGTCATCCAATTACACTCAATTCTGGGAAGATCCTTCCATGGAGCTGATCTTACAGCAACTCCTTGAGTTACAAAATATCACTATCACATCTAGCTTTTTAACCAAGAATTATGTTACCCAACTCAATTATCTTCCTTTATTTACCAAGCTTGATTACAAACAGTTTTGCTGTTTCCCCATTCCCCAAATATCCATATTCAAAAGATAAAGGAAGAAATAATTTCATAAACTTCCAAAGTTACCATTTTGAAGATAATACAAGCTGTGCATATATGCTTGTGTGTGTGTAGTATGCGTGTATGTGCTCCTTTTCATTTATAATTTTAAAATTAAAGTTGGACTTTAAAGTTTAAATTTATTCTGTATAACTTTCAGCATTGGAAATTCTTCCTTGTGAACATTACCCCAAATTCACACAAAAAGACCTTCTAAACATTTAGACAGCTTATATAACCATTCTCTTCTTTAGATTAAGTATTATTTTACTTCCCTGGTGGCTCAGATGGTAAAGAATTTGCCCTGAAATGCAGGAGACCTGGGTTTGATCCCTGGGTTGGAAGATCTACTAGAGGAGGGCATGGCAACCCACTCTAGTATTCTTGCCTGGAGAATCCTATGGACAGAGGAGCTTGGCAGGCTATAGTCCATGGGATCACAAAGAGCCAGACAAGACTGAATGACTAAGCACACACACATTTTACTTCCTTATTTATTTATTTGTTTTTGTGAAGAATTTTACCATGGCAAAATACATATAACATAAAATTTGCCATTTTAACTATTCTCAAGTATACAATTTAGTAGCCTTAATCATATTTACAATATTGTGCAAGTATCACTATTTCCAAAACTTTCTATTACCCTAATCAGAAACTTTGCAACAATTAAACATTTATTCCTCATTTTCCCCTCTAACTAGATCCCAGTAACCTCTAATCTGTCACCTATCTATGTGAATTTGTCTATTCTAAACATTTCATTGAAGTGGAATTAATATTTTTTTATATATGGCTAATTTCACTTTGCATAATGTTCTCAAGGTTCATCTATATTGTAGCTGTAGCAGAACTTCATTATTTTTTATGGTTGAAAAAGACTGTATTGTATGTAGATACCACCTTGCGTTTATCCATTCATATGCTGATGGACTCTTGGGTTGTTTTTACCTCTTGGCTGTTGTGAATAATGCTGCAATGGACATTGACTATAAGAACCTTTTGAATTCCTATATTTAATTCTTTTGGATATATATTCAGGAGTAGAATTGCTAGCTGCTACTGCTGCTAAGTCGCTTCAGTTGTGTCACAGTCTGTGCGACCCCACAGACAGCAGCCCACCAGGCTCCCCCGTCCCTGGGATTCTCCAGGCAAGAACATTGGAGTGGCTTGCCATTTCCTTCTCCAATGCATGAAAGTGAAAAATGAAAGTGAAGATGCTCAGTCATGTCCAACTCTTATCGACCCTGTGGACTGCAGCCTACAAGGCTCCTCCATCCATGGGATTTTCCAGGCAAGAGTACTGGAGTGGGGTGCCGTTGCCTTCTCCGAGAATTGCTAGGTCATACGGTAATTGTGGGTTTCCCTTGTGGCTCATCTGGTGAAGAATCTGCTCGTAATGCGGGAGACCTGGGTTCAATCCCTAGGTTGGGAAGATCCCATGGAGGAGGGCCCCCAACCCATTCCAGTATTCTTGCCTGGAGAATCCCATGGACAGAGAAGCCTGACCGGCTGCAGTCTATATGGTCGCAGAGTCGGACACGGCTGAAGTGACTTAACACACATACATGAATTTGGGGACTAGATTTTCTATTTCTGTCAAAAAGACATGGAATGTCTTTCCATTTACTTAAGTTTTCTTTAATTACCTTAAGCTGTATTTTTAAATTTTCAGTATAGTATTCAGTCTTTCACCTCCCTGGTTAAATTCATTCTTAGATATGTTATTATTTTTAGATACCATTGATTATTTTAGATATTATTGTAAGTGAAATTGTTTCTTTAAATTTTCTTTTCAGATTTCATTGCTGGTGGATAGAAACAACAGATTTTTTTGTGTGTTAATCTTGTATTCTGCAACTTTGTTAAACTTTTATTATCAGTTCTATTAGCTTTTTAATGTGAATTATTTAAGATTTTCTATGTACAGAGTTATATCATCTGTGAAGAGGCAGTTTTACTTCTTCTTTTTGCAATTTAGATGCCTTTTATTTTTTTGTTGTTTAAGTACTCTGGTTAGAAATTCCAGTACATTGTAGAATAGCACATAGTGAATGCAGGCGTCCTTGTCTTGTTCCAGAATTTAAAGGAAGGCTTTCATTCTTTCCCCTTTTAGTATGGCTTAGCTGTAGGCTTTTTATAAAAGTCATTTACAATTTTGAGGAAACTCCCTTTTACTCTAATGTTTGGAATATTTTGTATTATGAGTATGTATTGGATTTTCTGCATAAGTTGAGATGATCATAATAGTTGGAGACTATGTGGTGGCATTTGACAAGATTTCATTCCCTTTTAAGGCTGAATCATATTCCATTGCATGTATATATGTGTCTTTTATCCATTCATCTGTCAGTGGTTATACGGTTTGCTTGTACTTCCTGACTAGTGTGAATGGTGGGGCTATGAACATGGATATCTTAATTTATTTTTGCACTATACAATTTTGATGGCCTTATCATTTCCTTTTGTGTATTTTTTAAAGATATTTCCTTACTTGTTAAAATAATGATTGCAATTATATCTTAAATTTCTGATGCTCTAGTTTAAATTGATACAAGTTAGCTGAACTGTCATTTAAAAACCGTGCCACTGTACAAGTCTCTCATGCCTACTTTATGTTGTTATCACAAATTATGTTTATAGAGTTTGCAGATTAATGTAGATTTATAGCTTCTTTTGCATTTATCTTTTAATTATAAAAAATAAAAAAAGTTACAAACCAAAAATACCATAATCCTGGCTTTTCTATTTATCTATTTTTACCATTACTGGAGTTCTCTATTTCTTCATGCAGCTTCAAGTTTGTCCTGATATTTCAACCTGAAGAACTCCTTTTAGCATTTTTTGTCAGGCAGAGTTACTAACAACAAACTCCCTCAGCTTTGTTTATCTGAAAATGTCTCATTTCTCCCTTATTTTTGAATAGCTTTGCCAGGTACAGAATTCCTGATGTATCTGGTTTCCTTTCTGCAGTTTAAAAATATCACCCTGTTCTATCTGACCTCCATTGTTTATAATGAGTAATCCTCAGATTTCTTATTAAGAATACTTTGTACATGGCAAGTCACTTCTATCTTGGTGCTCTCAAGATTCTCTTTGTATCTGGCCCTTGACACTGACTATGTCTTGATGTGGAATTCTTAGTGTTTATATTTTTTTGGAGTTTGTTGAGTTCCCTGGGTATGCAGATTTGTGTTTTTTATCAAAATTGGAAATATTTTTTCCATTATTTCTTCAAATAGTCCTTCTGCTCCTTCTGATATCCCTATTGTGCATATATGGCCCACACGTCTCAGGCACTGTTCATTTCTCTTCATTCTTTTATCTTTCTTGTCCACAGAGTGAATAATTTTAGTTGATCTATCTTCAAGTTTTCTAATTTGTTTTTCTGTCTGCTCAAATCTTCTATTTAAATCCTCTAGTGAACTTTTCATTTCACTTCTTGTAACTTTCAACAGAATTCTATTTCTTTCTCCTTTTTATAATCCACATTTTCTTTTCTTTGCATGGTTTATATTTTTATTTATTTGTTTATTTTTGAAAACTGAACCTCTTCGAATTATAACAGGGGTAACTGATTGTCTGCCCCTCCCTAGAGTTTGTTTTTGTTGCTTACTATGTGCTGGCTTCCCACTTGGCTCAGTAGTAAAGAATCCATCTGCCAAAGGAGGAGAAACAGGAGACGTGGGTTCTATCCTTGGGTCAGGAAGACCCCCTGGAGGAGGAAATGGCAAACAGCTTCAGTATTCTTGCCTGGAAAATCTCATGGAGTGGAGCCTGGTGGGTCCATAGGGTCGCAAAGAGTCAGATGACTGAGTACACATATGCTATTACACTCTATAGCTGCTTGTTTAGTATTTTCTAAACTACTCTTGTGAGACCCAAATTGTTTTCATGTATGGTCTCTAAAAAGCCTGTTTCTTTAGCTTGTGTTTGGCTGGTTTTTTCCCACACAGATTTGGCCTCTAAAGAGAGAGAAAGAAAGGGAAAACAAAGGAAAGGAAGAAAGAAGGAAAATTCTCCCAGTCTTTGTAGATTGGCTCTGTGCTTGGTCATTTCTTTAATGCTTAGCCAGACTCTTTACAACATTGCTTTAGCCTTCACTTCCAGTTTGCTGTGAGCCTAAAGATAAGCCAAAGGGAAAGCTACAGGCTGTTCTGAACATTCATCCTGCCCAGAGTATGTGTGTCGCTTTGTAAATTTCTAAATCTGTGCAGGCACTCTTCAGTGCCCTAACTTCCCAAAGAAAGTCTCTCCCCAGTTTTTCCTCCCAGGATTTCATCATTCTGTTGTTTGCCACAATTGTAATCTTTTGCCCTTAGAAGCCGCTGAATGTTTCTTTGCCTTACATTGTATTTAAGGAATGCCACTGCTTTTTCAGCACTGACTTTTCTTAGGGAGTTCAGAGTTAGGCAAAAAAAAAAAAAAAAGGCAACAAAAACAAACAAACAAAAAAATACTGGTAAGTTCTTTGCATCAGTCCTTCAGGTAACCATTGTTCATACTAGAACAGATAAATATAAGTACGATTTTTTTGAGAAAAAGTTCTGTACTTCTTCTGGAATCAAGAATCAGCATTACACACTGGGAATATAGGCTGCCATCTTCAAGACTGCCACATGTATATCACGGGGGAGATGGGGGAAGGGCAAGTAAAAATGTCACAAAACTTTCCTAATTTTTTAAATTGTCTTCGTCTTGATTAAGCATTCTCCATGTTGTTATAAACTTTTGACTTTTTCAGAATTCTGCCTTAGTTGATTCTAACAGTTTTTACAGTATTTAAAAAATCTTTGTGAGTTAAACTGGACAGTTGGAGCTACCTACTCCACAATTTTTGGTGATGTCTGATTTATGTACTCCAAAAATGTGTACTATATTTGTAGTAGATCTGCAGTTTGTTACACAAATGCACTCATCAGTATCATGACACTTATTTCCCAGCTGCTAGGCATGTTGACTGCAGATGGTTCCTAGATAAATCTCTCCCTTGGTATTTCTCTCAGCTGAGGGAAGATGCCTTTCCCAAGATTATACCTCTGTGGGCACAGTTCATATCTAATGACTGGTTAATAAGAAGAAACAAAGACTTGACCCTTTTTACAGGACCTGTGATGGTTCAGGGTGACTCTAAAAGTTGACTACACCTGAAAAATCTGTGGTGTTGTTAAGTTTTTCTCATGCTTCCATGGATATGATTACTTCCCCCAAATTTCCACATATAAAATCTGAGGAATAGGACGTAAAACAAGACTTGAATTCAAATTCTAAAATTAAAAAAAAATGAAGGGAATAAATTTAGTTTGTGATAGCTTGCACTTTCTACACACATTCTTACTTCTGATCATTACCGATTATTTTCCTAACTTCTTAGAAATAATATCCGTTTTTAAAAATAAAATCTTTCTAGGTTGCATTTCATGTTATCTACCTTCTTTGTCTTTTTGAAAATAGAGGAGAAGCTACCCCATGTCCAAGGAGCAGCAGCTGTGCGGACACAGGAGGGCCGAGAGGACCTACTCCACATTCAAGACCAGGAGGGGCGGCCGTGAGGAGATACCCCTCGTCCAAGGTAAGGAGCAGAGGCTGCGCTTTGCTGGAGCAGCTGTGAAGAGATAGCCCACATCCAAGGTAAAAAAAAAAACAAGTAAGATGGTAGGTGTTGCAAGAGGGCATCAGAGGGCAGACACACTGAAACCATAATCACAGAGAACTAGCCAATCTGATCACATGGACCACAGCCTTATCTAACTCAATGAAACTAAGCCATGCCCTGTGGGGCCACCCAAGATGGACGGGTCATGGTGGAGAGGTCTGACAGAATGTGGTCCACTGGAGAATGGAATGGCAAAACACTTCAGTATTCTTGCTTTGAGAACTCCATGAACAGTATGAAAAGGCAAAATGATAGGATACTGAAAGAGGAACTACCCAAGTCGGTAGGTGCCCAGTATGCTACTGGAGTTCAGTGGAGAAATAACTCCAGAAAGAATGAAGGGATAGAGCCAAAGCAAAAACAATACCCAGCTGTGGATGTGACTGGTGATAGAAGCAAGGTCCGATGCTATAAAGAGCAATATTGCATAGGAACCTGGAATGTCAGGTCCATGAATTAAGCCAAATTGGAAGTGGTCAAACAGGAGATGGCAAGAGTGAATGTCAACATTCTAGGAATCAGCAAACTAAAATGGACTGGAATGGGTGAATTTAACTCAGATGACCATTATATCTACTACTGTGGGCAGGAATCCCTCAGAAGAAATGGAGTAGCCGTCATGGTCAACAGAAGAGTCCAAAATGCAGTATTTGGATGCAGTCTCAAAAATGACAGAATGATCTCTGTTTCCAAGGCAAACCATTCAATATCATGGTAATCCAAGCCTATGCCCCAACCAATAACACTGAAGAAGCTGAAGTTGAACTCATTTGAAAAGACCCTGATACTGGAGGGATTGGAGGCAGGAGGAGAAGGGGACGACAGAGGATGAGATGGTTGGATGGCATCACCGATTTGATGGACGTGAGTTTGAGTGATTTCCAGGAACTGGTGATGGACAAGGAGGTCTGGCATGCTACAATTCATGGGGTTGCAAAGAGTCAGACACGACTGAGTGACTGAACTGAACTGAACTTGTATCTGTGTTTTATAAATTTTTTCCAAAATTCCTCAGTGATTACTGATACAAGGATGTAATCTTTTTATTTATTTATTTATTTATTTTTTTCACCAGGTTTCAACTTTATTTTTTTATTTTTATTTTTTTAATTAATTAATTAATTTATTTTTTATTTTACTTTACAATTCTGTATTGGTTTTGCCATACATTGACATGAATCCACCACAGGTGTACATGCGTTCCCAAACATGAACCCCCCTCCCACCCCCCCTCCCCAAAGGATGTAATCTTATTTCTGTCTTCTTTCACCTCCTGTTAAGCAACTAGCCACAACATAAAATTTAATTTTTTAGAGTTATGGATTCAAAGTTTGCAGTGAAATTCTTGTTTATTTCCCCAAATAAAGTCTTATGTCATACCTTAAAATAAAATAAAACAGGACAATCTATTTGTTAGCATAATTTTATTTTTATAGTCCATATCATTTTCTCATGCTCCAGGCAATTGATGAAAAGCATAAAGATATTTTGATTAATACAAATATTTGAAATAGGAGCTTACGGCTGACAGTGATAGGCTTATTTCAGCCTTAGCATTAAATTTATTTCTGTACTTTGGTTTTATATGTACAGTTTTGAAATAGCCATCATTCCCATTAATTCATAGTTTAAAGTAGAAGTAGAATTTTTTTTAAAAAAATTTACCATGTAATCACATTATGCTCTGTTTAAATGGACTAATGGAATGTAAAGCTTCACTTTTTTACTAAAATTGTGCATGCAAAACCTAGGTAACCAAATCAAGACAGAATCTGGAAGACCAAGCATGGCCTTCTAGTCTCCCAGTGTGTCTGAGCCTCTGACAACTTGAAAACAAACTAGAGACACAATTGACAATAGGGAAACTAAAACAACTCTAAAAGATGGAGGGGTATTAAATGTACTCATATAAAAAATGATTTCAATTGCTTATTTATTACTGAGAGAATTTACAATTCTGTGTCTCATTTATTGAATTAGAGTCTTCCATCTTGTTCACTTAAGTATACTTTCTCCTTAGCATTTCTCCTTAGCAGGTTTAAAAAAATTCAATGTGAAACACTGATATTTTAATAGGAGACAAAATTTCGAAGTGTAAAAGCAAAGTTTCAGGTATAAAGAGTTTTTATCTTTTCTTTTAGTTTTATTGAGATATAACTGACATACAACACTATAAAAATTTAAGGTGTATAGCATGATGACTTGCATAAACTGTGATATGGTTACTATAAGTTAATATCCATCATATAGTTACAAAAAATTAAGAAATTATAAACAATGTTCTAAATTCTTACGGACATAGTAAGACAATACACTTTGAAGATGAACATAACAGTTTTATTACTAGATATTCTAGAATAAACAGTTGATCAAGATTTAAATTTATTTGCTTTATTGGATTGTATGCTGTCTGTGTGCCCAGTAGCCAATATTTTGTACCTGGTAGGTTTTCAAAAAAATCCTTGTTGAATGTATAAATGAATTCAGGGTCTTTAAGTAGGAATAGTAGGATTTTTTTCCATTGATGAATAATTAATATATCTTATAACCACTGAGTGTCTGTTTTTGTTGTTGTTTAGTAGCTAAGTTGTGTCCAACTCTTGCAACCCAAGGACTGTAACCACGAGGCTCCTCTATCCATGGGATTTCCCAGGCAAGAATACTGGAGTGTGTAGCCATTTTCATTTCCAGGGGATCTTCCCAACCTAGGGATAAAAACTGAGTCTCCTGCATTGGTAGGCAGATTCTTAACCCTTGAGTCACCATGGAATATTTGGCTACCAATTAAAATTCTATTTGTATTTTTCTGACTCTGCTTCTAGATTTCATGACAGGGACCAGATAGAATATTTACCAAATTTAAAAATCTCATTGTCATGATCTAATTAAGGGGTCAGCAAACTGTTGCAAGTGGGCCAAGGGACCACCAGTTTGGGCAAGTAAATATACACCAGAAACTCCAACAACAAAAATAAAATGTTATTTCAAAAACAAAAGTTTAATTTGGAAAGGAGAACAAGATGGCAGAGGAGTAGGTGGATGTGGAGTGCATCTCCACGGATACATCAGGAATACACCTTTAGATACAGAAGTGCATGCAGAACAGCACCTGAGAGCAGACAGGAGTACCTGACCAGTGGAAAAAATATATATAGACCCATGCACAACTCAGTAGGATGAAGGAACCAGGGGGAAAAACAGGAGTGTTAGTAGGAATGGACCTGCCCTCAGCGGGTGAGGGAACTGAAATGGGCATCTAATCCCCACATCAGGGCAATTGTCTGAGTCAGAGGACAAACATTAAGGCCAAGAGTGAAACAGTTGATCTGTGGCAGCCTAAATGGAATGAGGATCAGATAGTCCTTGCCACAGCCATACATACTCTGGACAGGGACACAGGGCCCCTGGAAGGCGCAGTGGCTGGGACCTGGAGTTTAGGAATTATGGTGCAATCCCAGGGCAAGGGATGCTGTTGACTGTGGAGAGACAGATCGAGGAGATGTGAGGGAGGAGACTGTGGTGGATGCCTGTGGAGGAAAGCCAGCCAGCCATGGAAGCAAGGCGATACTGCTGAGTCACGCATAGCAGGTAGAGCCATCACTGTAACCTCTCTCCCCACATGCTAGCATTGGCAGCTGAACAGTATAGAGATTGGCCCATTAAGCGCCTGACCCATAGATCTACAGAATAGGACCCCACCCAGAGTGACCTTTTATGTGACTGATGCATTGATCTACAGAGTAGGACCCCAACCAGGGGGCCCCCTCCATGTGCCTGATGTGGAACAACAGAGAAGGACCCCAAGTCAGGGAGCCTTCTAAGTGCCCGAACGGGCAGAGCTATGGAGAAAGACCAGCCAAAGAGGCCTTCTCTGGCTAGCTACCAGAGGCTAGAAAAAAGGACTCTGATAGGGCCATAACTCCTGTGGCAGAGGCAGTTGATGTGTCTGAAGACTTGGCACCACCAGAGTCCCCACGACCAATGCAGTTGCACCACCTTCACACTCAACCCTCACTGGGGCAGAGCTACAATTGGCAAATCTTGTGTCTATGCATACAGGATCATTCTGTTCGTGTCCAACTCTTTGCAACCCTGTGGACTGTGGCCTGCCAGGCTTTTCTGCCAGGGGGGGTTCTCCAGGCAAGAGTACTGGAGTGTATTGGCCAATACTGGCTGCTATTCCCTTCTAGAGCACTCTATTTCCTGCTGCCCTAGCTGCCAACTCCCCTGAGTACCTGGTGCTACCAGAACCCCTGCAACCCAAACAGCTGCACCACCTCCCCTGGAGCAGACCCATGTCCTCCAGGGCAGCCTCAGGAGCAAATCCAAGTGGACAACCCACATGAAGAGGTGGAAATGAAACCACAACTGAATCTCGGGGGCAGTGTGGCTAAGGAAGAAGACCTAAAACCTTCCCACCATCTTTACAAGATTAAATCCACATGATCAGCTGGGCAGACTCTGTGACTGTAGAATATATAAAAGGACATTGATAGCTCCCACAAAAGAAAACACACTAGTTTTGATTGCTATGGACATTGAAGGCAAGAACACATAGGAGCAGGACCAGATTAGAATCTGAGATGCCCCCGAAGCAGGTCCAGAGACAACAGAGTGTTGGAGGGCATCCTAGGGAGGCGAGGTGGACTGTGTCTCCCAGCGAGGGAAAGGATTCTGACAGCAGTGACTCAAGAAAAACATTTATTATTCTTTTGTTTTGACTTGTTCTGTACATTCTTTTGGATTTTTTTTTTTTCTCTTCATCCCCCCACCCCTCCACTGTAGTTGTCAATTTTTTGGGCACTATGAAATCTAATTAAGCTTTTGAGCTTTTTTTTTTTTTTTTTTACTGTCATATTTTTTATTGCTGTTATAAACCTCTGTGTCTATGTTGGGCTTCTGCAGTTCTGTGGCATTTTCTTTTTTTTTTTCTTTTTTCTTTTTTGTACTTTTCTCTTTTTTAATTTTTAACTTTTTTTGAAACCTATTATTATTTTGTCTAAATTTATTCCTTTGCTTTTCCTACTATTCTTTTCTCCTTGCATTTAATCTTTAATGTATATAAATCTTCTTTATCTACCTCTATTTAACTTTGCACATCTATTCTTTCTTTCTTTTCTTTCTTCCCTTTCCTCTCAACATATTTCTTACTTTTGTTTTCATTGCTTTATTCCCCACTTGACACCTTGCTTTAGTTTTGTTTTCCAGTTTGTGCTTTAGTTAATTTTGTTCTTAACTAGTAGATATAATTTTGGTTTCCTGTGTTCACCAGGTCAATCTACTGTACTTTATTTTTGTTGGACTGTTTGCTTTTGCTTATGGGTGTATATAATCTGTGTATATTCCATTATTTTAATTATTATTTGCCTGGTTTTGTAACAGCCATTTGTTTGGGATTCATCTTCGGTTTCTCATTTTGGGGAATTAGTTTTAATTTCATTTAATCCCATAATAAACCACTTGTGAAATCTTTGTTCCTGACCAGAAATCAAGTCCTGAGCCTTTGGAGTGGGAGCATTGACTCCAAAACACTAGACTACCAAGGAAATGACTCTAGGTGGTATCAAATAGTGAGAACTCCCACAAAGGAAGCCACTTGAATACAAGATGCAGAATTATCCAAACACCAGTAGCACCCTGTGGAAGATGCCTCATCTAAACAACAACAACAACAACAACAAAAACAAAAATACAAACCAAATCATCAGCAGACAGGATTACCACCTCACTCAACCCTGCCCATCAGAAGAGAAACAAACAAACAAAAACTCAGCAAAAATCTCACCCTGTACAAAACTTACACTAACCACTGGACAAACTCAAGAGGGCAGAAACCAAAAGGAAGAAAGAATTCAACCTTGAAGCCTGGGAAAAGGAGACCTCAAACACAATACGTTTTTTAAAACAATAATCAAACTGAAGAGAAATATTGCACAAATGAAGGAACAAACTAGAAACACAGAAGTCCAAATAAATGAAAATGAAACAGGCAAACTACCTGAAAAAGAATTCAGAATAATGATAGTAAAAATGATCAAAAACCTTCAAAGCAGAATGGAGAAAACGCAATCAGTTAACAAAGAGCTAGAAGAATTAAAGTATAAACATACAGAGACAAACAACATAATTACTGAAATTAAAAATACTCTAGAAGGAATCAATAGCAGAATATCTGAAGCAGAAGAATGAATTAATGAGCTAGAAGACAAAATGTTGGAAATAACTTCTGAAGAGCAAAATAAAGTAAAAAGAATGTAAAGAACTGAGAATAGTCAGAGACCTCTGTGACAATGTCAAACACATCAACATTCAAATTATAGGGGTCCCAGAAGAAGAAGAGAAAAAGAGAGAGTATGAGAAAATTTTTGAAGAAATTATAGTTGAAAATTTCCCCAGCATGGAAAAGGAAATAGTCAACCAAGTCCAAGAGGCAAAAAGAGTCCCATACAAGATAAAACCAAGAGGAAACACACCAAGACACATACTAGTCAAACTGACAAAGACTAAACACAAAGAAAGAATATTAAAAGCAGCAAAGGAAAAGCAAGAAGTAACATACAAGGGAAACCTCATATGCTTCACAGCTGATCTTTCAGCAGAAACTCTGCAAGGCAGAAGGGAATGGCAGGATGTATTTAAAGTACTGAAAAGGAAAAATCTATAACCAAGATTTCTCTACCTGGCAAGGATCTCATTCAGAATTAATGGAGAAATCAAAAGCTTTTCAGCAAACAAAAAAAAGTTAAGAGAATTCAGTACCACCAAACCCGCTTTACAACAAATGTTAAAGGGAATTATATAGCCAAGAAATACATACAAGAGAAGAAGAAGATCTACAAAATCAAACCCCAAACAATTAAGAAAATGGCAATAGGAACATATATATCTATAATTACTTTAAATGTAAACAGATTAAAGGCTCCAACTAAAAGATTCAAACTGGCTGGATGGATAAAAAAAAATAAGACCCATATATATACTGGCTACAAGAAACCCACTTCAGACCTAAAGACACACACAGACTGAAAGTGAGAGGATGGAAAAATATGTTCCATGCAAATGGGAAGCAAAAGAAAGCTGGAGTAGCAATCCTCATATCAAACAAAATAGACCTTAAAATAATGAGGATTACAAGAGATAAAGAAGGACACTACATAATGATCAAGGGATCAATCCAAGAGGAAGACATAACAATTGTAATATCTATGCACTCAACATAGGAGCACCTCAATACATAAGATAAACACTAACAGACATAAAAGGAGAAATTGACATTAACACAATAATAGTAGGAAACTTTAACACCCCACTCACACCAATGGACAGATCACCAAAACAGAAAATTAATAAGGAAACACAAATCTTAAATAATACATTAGATGAGATGGATCTCATTGATATCTCAGGACATTCCATCCAATGCAGAGGAATACACCTTCTTCTCAAGTTCACATGGAACATTCTCCAAGGTAGACCACATCTTGGGTCACAAATCAAATGTCAGTAAATTTAAGAAAGTTGAAATCATATCAAGCATCTTTTCTGACCACAGCACTATGAGACTAGGTATCAATTACAAGAGAAAACCTGTAAGAAACACAAACACATGGAGATTAAGCAATACATTTCTAATTAACCAACAGGTTACTGAAGAAATCTAAAGGGAAATCAAAAGATTTCTAGAGACAAATGACAATGAAAACATGACAACTCAAAACCTGTGGGATGCAGCAAAAGCAGTTCTAAGAGGGAAGTTTATAGCAATATAGTCCTACCTCAAGAAACAAGGTGAAGTTGCTCAGTCGTGTCCGACTATTTGCGACCCCACGGACTGTAGCCTACCAGGCTCTTCCATTCATGGGATTTTCCAGGCAAGAGTGCTGGAGTGGGTTGCCATTTCCTTCTACAGAGGATCTTTCCAACCCAGGGATTGAACCCAGGCCTCGTGCATTGTAGGCAGACACTTTACCGTCTATGCCACAAGAAAAACATCAAATAGACAACCTAACTTTACACCTAAAACAACTGGAAAAAAGAACAACAAAAAATTTCCAGAATCAGAAGAAGGAAAGAAATCATAAAGATCAGAGCAGAAATAAGTGAATAAGAAATGAAACGATGGTAAAGATTAATAAAACTAAAAGTTGGTTCTTTGATAAACAAAATTGACAAAACTTTGGCCAGACTCACCAAGAAAAAGAGAGAGAAAAATCAAATCAACAAAACTAGAAATTAAAATGGAGAGGTTGCAATAGACAATCAAGAAATACAAAGGCTTGTAAAAGACTATTATGAACAAATACATGGCAATAAAATGGATAACCTGGAAAAAATGGAGAGATACTTCAGTTCAGTTCAGTCGCTCAGTTGTGTCCCATCTTTGCGACCCCATGAATCGCAGCACGCCAGGCCTCCCTGTCCATCACCATCTCCCGGAGTTCACTCAGACTCACGTCCATCGAGTCCGTGATGCCATCCAGCCATCTCATCCTCGGTCGTACCCTTCTCCTCCTGCCCTCAATCCCTCCCAGCATCAGAGTTTTCTCCAATGAGTCAACTCTTCGCATGAGGTGGCCAAAGTACTGGAGTTTCAGCTTTAGCATCATTCCCTCCAAAGAAATCCCAGGGCTGATCTCCTTCAGAATGGACTGGTTGGATCTCCTTGCAGTCCAAGGGACTCTCAAGAGTCTTCTCCAACACCACAGTTCAAAAGCATCAATTCTTTGGTGCTCAGCCTTCTTCACAGTCCAACTCTCACATCCATACATGACCACAGGAAAAACCATAGCCTTGACTAGACAGACCTTAGTCGGCAAAGTAATGTTTCTGCTTTTGAATATGCTATCTAGGTTGGCCATAACTTTCCTTCCAAGGAGTAAGCGTCTTTTAATTTCATGGCTGCAGTCACCATCTGCAGTGATTCTGGAGCCCCCAAAAATAAAATCTGACACTGTTTCCACTATTTCCCCATCTAATTTCCCATGAAGTGATAGGACTGGATGCCATGATCTTCGTTTTCTGAATGTTGAGCTTTAGGCCAACTTTTTCGCCCCTCTCTTTCACTTTCATCAAGAGGCTTTTTAGCTCCTCTTCACTTTCTGCCATAAGGATGGTGTCATCTGCATATCTGAGGTTATTGATATTTCTCCCGGCAATCTTGATTCCAGCTTGTGTTTCTTCCAGTCCAGCGTTTCTCATGATGTACTCTGCATAGAAGTTAAATAAGCAGGGTGACAATATACAGCCTTGATGTACTCCTTTTCCTATTTGGAACCAGTCTGTTGTTCCATGTCCAGTTCTAACTGTTGCTTCTTGACCTGCATACAGATTTCTCAAGAGGCAGGTCAGGTGGTCTGGTATTCCCATCTCTTTCAGAATTTTCCACAGTTTATTGTGATCCACACAGTCAAAGGCTTTGGCATAGTCAATAAAGCAGAAATAGATGTTTTTCTGGAACTCTCTTGCTTTGTCCATGATCCAGCGGATGTTGGCAATTTGATCTCTGTTTCCTCTGCCTTTTCTAAATCCAGCTTGAACATCAGGGAGTTCACGGTTCATGTATTGTTGAAGCCTGGCTTGGAGAATTTTGAGCATTACTTTACTAGCATGTGAGATGAGTGCAATTGTGCAGTAGTTTGAACATTCTTTGGCATTGCCTTTCTTTGCAATTGGAATGAAAACGGACCTTTTCCAGTCCTGTGGTCACTGCTGAGTTTTCCAAATTTGCTGGCATATTGAGTGCAGCACTTTCACAGCATCATCTTCCAGGATTTGAAACAGCTCCACTGGAATTCCATCACCTCCATTAGCTTTGTTCATAGTGATGCTTTCTAAGGCCCACTTGACTTCACATTCCAAGATGTCTGGCTCTAGATTAGTGATCACATCATCATGACTATCTGGGATGTGAAGATCTTTTTTTGGACAGATACTTAGAAAAGTTCAATCATCCAAGACTGACCAGGAAGAAATAGAAATTATGAACAACCCAATTACAAGCACTAAAAGTGAAGCTGTGATAAAAAAAATCTCCCAAAAAACAAAAGTCCAGGACCAGATGGTTTCACAGGAGAATTCTATCAAAGATTTAGAGAGAAGCTAATGCCTATCCTTCTAAAACTCTTTCAAAAAATTGCAGAGGAAGGAAGGAACACTTCCAAACTGATTCTTCAAGGCCACCATCACCCTGATACCCAAACCAGACAAAGATAACACACAAAAAAGAAAACTACAGGCCATGGAGAAGGAAATGGCAACCCACTCCAGTGTTCTTGCCTGGAGAATCCCAGGGATGGGGGAGCCTGGTGGGCTGCTGTCTATGGGGTCGCACAGAGTCAGACACGACTGAAGCAACTTAGTAGTAGTAGTAGTAATATCACTGATGAACATAGATGAAAAAGTCTGCAACAAATTTTAGCAAACAGAATTCAGCAACACATCAAAAAGCTCATACACCATGATCAAGTTGGGTTTATTCCAGGGATGCAAAGATTCTTCAATATATGCAAATCAATCAATGTGATACACCATATTAACAAATTGAAAGATAAAAACCATATGATAATCTCAATAGATGCAGAAGAAGCCTTTGACAAAGTTCAGCATCCATTTATGATTAAAACTCTTCAAAAAATGGGCATAGAAGGAAACTACCTCAACATAGTAAAGGCCATATATGACAAGCCTACAGCAGACATTATTCTCAATGGTGAAAAACTGAAAGCATTCTGCCTAAGATCAGGAACAAGACAAAGGTGTCCACTTTTGCCACTGTTATTTAACATAGTTCTGGAAGTCCTAGCTATAGCAATCAGAGGAGAAAAACAAATAAAAGAAATCCAGATCAGAAAAGAAGCAAAGTTCTCACTGTTTGCAGATGACATGGTACTGTACGTAGAAAACCTTAAAGATAGTATCAGAGAATTACTAGAGCTAATCAGTGAATTTAGCAAAGTTTCAGGATACAAAATACACAGAAATCACTTGCATTTCTATATACTAACAATGAAAAACGAGAAAGAGAAATTAAGGAACCAATACCATTCACCATTGCAACAAAATAATTAAATATCTAGGAATAAACTTACCTAATGCTTTTGAACTGTGATGTTGGAGAAGACTCTTGAGAGTTCCTTGGACTGCAAGGAGATTCAACCAGTCCATTCTGATGGAGATCAACCCTGGGATTTCTTTGGAAGGAATGATGCTAAAGCTGAAGCTCCAGTACTTTGGCCACCTCATGTGAAGAGTTAACTCATTGGAAAAGACTCTGATGCTGGGAGGGATTGGGGGCAGGAGGAGAAGGGGATGACTGAGGATGAGATGGCTGGATGGCATCACGGACTCGATGGACGTGAGTCTGAGTGAACTCCGGGAGATGGTGATGGACTGGGATGCCTGGTGTGCTGCAATTCATGGGGTCGCTAAGAGTCGGACACGACTGAGCCACTGAACTGAACTGAACTGAACTGAACTGCAGGAGACAAAAGAACTGTACACAGAAAATTATAAGACACTAATGAAAGGAATCAAAGACAACGTAAACAGATGGAGAGATATTCCATGTTCCTGGGTAGGAAGACTTAATATTGTGAAAACGACCATACTACCAAATGCAATCTACAGATTCAATGCAATCCCTATCCAATTGCTGATGGCATTTTTCACAGAACTAGAACCAAAAATTTCACAATTCATATGGAAACACAAAAGACCCTGAATAGTCAAAACAGCCCCAAGAAAGAATGTAGCTGTAGGAATCAACTTTCCTGACTTCAGGTTATACTACAAAGCTACAGTCATCAAGACAGTATACTACTGGCATAAAAACAGAAATATAGACCAATGGAACAAGACAGAAAGCCCAGAAATAAACCCATACACCTATGGGTCCCTTATTTTTAACAAAGGAGGCAAGAATATACAATGGGGAAAACACAGCCTCTTCAATAAATGGTTCTGGGAAAACTGGACAGCTACATGTAAAAGAATGAAATTAGAACACTTCCTAACCCCATACACAGCAGTAAACTCAAAATAGATTAAAGACTTAAATCTAAGACCAGAAACTGTAAAACTCTTAGAGGAAAACATAGGCAGAACATTTGATGACATAAATCAAAGCAAGTTCCTCTATGATCCATCTCCTAAAGTAATGGAAACAAAACCAAAAGTAAATAAGTGGAGCTTGATTAAACTTTAAAGCTTTTGCACATCAAAGGAAACTCTAAGCAAGGTGAAAAGACAACCCTCAGAATGGGAGAAAATAATAGCAAATGAAACAACTGACAAAGGATTAATTTCCAAAATATACAAGTAGCTCATACAGCTCAATACCAGAAAAACAAACAACCCAATCAAAAAGTGGGAAAAAGACCTAAAGAGACATTTCTCCAAAGATGTACAGATGGCTAACAAACATATGAAAAGATGCTCAATATTGCTCATTATTAGAGAAATGCAGATCAAAACCTCAATGAGATACCACCTCACACCAGTCAGAATAGCTATCATCAAAAGTCGACAAACAAAAAATTCTGGGGAGGATGGGGAGAAAAGGAAACACTCTTGCACTGTTGGTGGGAATGTAAATTGATACAGCCACTATGGAAGACAGTATGGAGTTTCCTTAAAAACCTAGGAATAAAGGCACCATATGACCCAGCAATCCCACTCCTAGGCATATACCCTGAAGAAACCAAAATTGAAAAAGACACATGTATCCCATTGTTCATTGCAGCACAATTTACAGTAGCTGTAACATGGAAGCAACTTAGATGTCCATCAACAGATGAATGGATAAAGTTGTAGTACATATACACAATGGAATATTACTCAGTCATAAAAAGAAATGCCTTTGAGTCCATTTTAATGAGGTGGATGAACCTAGAGCCTATTATACAGAGTTAACTATGTCAGAAAGAGAAAGATAAATATGTATACTAATGCATATATACAGAAGGGGAGCAATGAAGAAACAGTCATAGAGAATAGACTTAAGGACATGGGGAGAGGAGAGAAGACGGTGAGAGGTATGGAAAGAGTAACATGGAAACTTAAATTTCCATATGTAAGATAGATATCCAACAGGAGGGAGTGAGATGTATGGAGAGAGTAACATGGAAACTTACGTTACCTTATGTAAAATGATAGTCAACGAGCTTTTGCTCTATGTCTCAGGAGACTTAAACATGGTCTTCGTATCAAAGGGGTGGGATGATGGAGATGTGAGGGAGGTTCAAAAGCGAGGAGATACATGTATTCCTACAACCAATTCATGGTGTGATTTGACAGAAAACAGCAAAACTCTGTAAAGCAATTATCCTTCAATTAAAAAATAAATTAATAAAAAAAATAAAAGTTTAATTTTATATTTACCTGAAAATTGTAAAGGTAATATAAGAATTACTGTGAACCATACAACTAGTTTTATCTACTATTAATAGTTTATATTAATAGAACATATTTGTTCGAAATCAGCCTGTATTTATACACATCATTAACCAAATTTATACTGTATTCAGAATTCTGTAGCTTTTTCCTAATGTTCTTTTCTGTTCCAGGATCCCTTCTAAGATACCACATTGCACTTAGTTGTACGTCTTCTTGGTTTCCTCTTTCCCAAGATAGTTTCTCAGACTCTCCTTGTTTTTGATGACCTTGATAGTTTTCAGGAGTACAGGACAGGTATTTTGTAGAAATTCTCTCCATTGGGATTTGTCTGAGGTTTTTCTCATGATTAGATGAGGGTTATGTGGTTTTGGAAGGAAGACCACAGAGTTGAATTGCCAGTCTCATCCCATCATTTCAAGGAACATACTATAAACTTGCTCTATCACTGTTGATGTTGACTTTGATTATGCAGCTTGAGGTTGTATTTGTCAGGTTTCTGCACTGTTCAGTTAATCTTTTTTTTTCCTCCTTTCCATACTGTACTCTTTGAAAGAAAAACACTATATATAGCCCAACTTACACAGAGAAAGCTATGCTTCAAGGGTGGAATATCTACACAAATTATTTGGAATTTTTCATGAGACATTTGTCAATTCCCATATTTATTTATGCAATCATTTCTTCCTATTTCTGTGGATTCATGAATATATGGTTTTTACTTTGAGCCATGATCCAATTTATTTTATTGCTCACATTTTTCCTGCTTTAGGCATTGGGATTCTCTCAATTTGGTCATGTATTCCTTTGACATACTCATTATTGTAGACTTTTTGGAATTTTTAAAAAGTATTTTCTGGCATTATAAAATGTTCCAGGTTCATTTTATATATTTCCTCTCATGGCTCTAGAATTAGCATTTCTCCAAGGAATTGTGGTTCATCTTACTGAGAAATGGCATTAGAAATCAAGTTCTGAATGTTGGGTGTGCTTGATTCTACTCAGAGATTATTGCTCTGCAGCCCTCTCAACTAAAAGAGCAAGGCAGTAATACATATGTATAGTAACCTATGTGTATACATATGTCCATAAATATTTCTACTCATTGCCATCTCTATCTGTAGTAAAAAAAAAAAAAAAGTGTATTCTGATGTATCCAACTCTCATTCCTTATCATCTAGAACATTCTAGGCTTCTTCCCTTGCTCAACTGTAACCTCCAGCAGTGACAAATCTGGCTTTCACCACCCACCACAAATTTACTAAATTGTTCAATTAAAGTATACATGTATGTTTTCAGAACTGTTAACCCACACTTCCATGAGCAACAAATTTTTTAAAATGAATTTATTTATTTTAATTGGAGGCTAATTACTTTACAATATTGTATTGGTTTTATCATACATGCACATGAATCCACCACGGGTGTACATGTGTTCCCCATTCAGAATCCCCTCCTTTCTCCCTCCTCATCCCATCCCTCTGGATCATCCCAGTGCACCAGCCCCGAGCACCCTATATCATATATCGAACCTGGACTGGCAATTCTTTTCACATGTGATAATATACATGTTTCAATGCTATTCTCCCAAATCATCCCACCCTCGCCCTCTCCCACAGAGTCCAAAAGACTGTTCTATACATCTGTGTCTCTTTTGCTGTATCGCAAATAGGGGTTTTTAAACTGTAGTATTTATATACAGTTTCTTTTGACTTTGCTTTTACAGATTACACTCATTTTCAAAGTTACTTGGATCAGAACTTGATTGCCTTATACCTTTTTTGAAGGTGTTTAATACATTGGCAATACATTTAGATTTTCTTCTTATTCTGTATCCCATCTTGGTAATTGTGCTAGAATACAACTAACAAGATGGCAATAGTAAATTCTAATAGCCATCTTCTTAAGAACTGTGTTAAAAATTCTGCCTGAATTCCTCAGCCTCACCCCTTTAAAACTCTAATCTCATATCCTTATCCATTATAATCAGCCATATTGCCTCTTTTGGTGTTTCTAAAAATCCCATTTTTGTCCCTCAAACACTTTGAGCTTACTTGTTATCCATCTGGATGGCTACTTCCTTGTTCAAATGTCCCTTTTTCTTTCTTCCTCCTTGAGGACTGCACTCTAAACTATTTAAAGCTGTCAAGGCTTCACAGCCCCCAGAACTTTCTATCTTTCTTGTTTAATTTTTCCTTACAACAATTTAAATATATAAATAATATATATTTTATTTCATTTAGTATCTGTCTTTTCTCATTTTTTAATTTATTCTTTAATTGGAGGAAAGTTGCTTTACAATGTTGTATTGGTTTCTGCTGTACAACAACGCAATTCAGCGACTTAACAGCTGCAGCAGCATACATATATCACCTCCCTCTTGAGCTTCCATCCCCTCCCCAGTATCTGGCTTCTTGAAATAGAATGCAAGCTCCGTGAAGGGAGAAAAACTACTTTAATGCTTATTTTATTACTATATCCATAGCACCAAAAATAGTGGACTTTTAGAAGTTAATAATAAATATTTGTGAAATAAATGAATAAATGAAGGAAGGAAAATAGACATGCACATATACACTAAGAATTCAAATATATTCATGGGGATGGAAAATTCTATATTTCAAGTTTTGCACCTATATGTGTATGTATTTTCATATATATGGGCAAACGTGTTATTAAGATCAGCAGTTTTGAAATGTTTAAGTCATATTCTGTGTAAATTAAACTTGTTACAATAATGATAATTTGCATTTATATAGTTTTGTATGATTTTTCAAAGCACTTTTCATATATTGTTTCTCCACTGGTATTATTGTTATAATCCCTCTTTTCATGTAAGGAAACTGAGATCTAGTTTCCTGCCAGAGGGCACTTATCAAATGAGTGTCAAAGCCTAAAATTAACTCTAGGTTTTATTATTTAAGTCTATTTTCCTTTCTTTCACACAGTGCTTTTGTGTTTCTTCATTATTTGTCATGATTATAATTACATAGTATATTTCTATCACTCACACAGCGTGGGTTGAAATCTATCATGTAAAGAAATATTAACACAAAACAATTCAGTGAGTATGATTGACATGCTAAATAACTAAAAGTTTCATTAATTGAAAAGCTAAAGAAACCCTTGTATACTCAAAAAGTCCATCAGTGCTTTTAGGAGGAGTTTTGCTCAGTGTCCCTACAAGTAAAACTACTAGTATCTCCTTCCTATTCAGATTTTCACTTTTTCTAAACCTGACTGTACTTGTTGATTTGCTTTCCTTGTTATTGGCATCACTCTCCACCAATGTAAGAAACCCAAGAAGTCTACTTAATTCCTACCTCTCCTAGCATCACCACTAAAACCAAATAATGACTAAATTCTGTTAACTTTACTTATGAAATATTTCTGGAATATGTGTATTTTTCACTTGTATTCTCATTACAATAGTTGAGGCCCTCACCATCTTTCACCTGACCTTAACTTTTCTTCCTTTAAAAGTCTTAACCAAATCTTCAATATATTCTCCATTCAGAATGGTACATCTGTACTCCAACCTCATTGTATTATCTTTTGTAAAGGGGATGGATAGTAATTATTTTAGGCTTTGGAATATGCAGTCTCTCTTACAGTTACTAAACTATCATTGCAATGGGCTTCCCAGGTGGCGCTAGTGGTAAAGAACTTACCTGCCAAAGCAGGAGACATAAGAGACGCAGGTTCCATCCCTGGGTCTGGAAGATCCCCTGGAGGAGGGCATTGCAAGCCCCTCCAGTATTCTTGCCTGAAGAATCTCATGGGCAGAGGAGACTGGCGGGCTACCCTCCATGGGGTTGCAAATAGTCCCACACGACTTAGCATGCATGCATGCATCTTTGCAGTATAAAACCAGGCGTAAACGATATATAAACAAATAAGTGGCTGTTTTGGATAAAATTTTAATAGCCAAAGCAGGCTGTGAGATAGTTTTGGTTCATGGGCATTAGTTGTCAATTCCTGTTCTTAAAGAGTAGAGCCTTTGACCATCAGCATCTAGACAATCAACATCTACAAGTTGCTCAGTATACAGTGGGAGCTAAATAAAAATTTACTGGAAAGTAAATGAATGATTACAAAAAGGAATAAATAATAGGTGACTACGAGTCAAACATATACCTACAAGAGCCTTTAGGTATAAACTGGGGTATTGCTTTAGTCATTCACTTAGAAACTGTATGAGAGAAAAAGGTATAATCTTCATGCTGTACATAATTAGAATTTTTCATAAGATAGCTAGTGTGTTTGGTAGGTCCTGGGCTGGAGATATAAATCTTGAAAGTAGTAGCATAGCAGTGATATTTAAAGTCACAGCTTTGGGGCAGCTGAGTGAATAGAGAACCAAGGTTATAGGTAGAGATTATCAAGGACACAAGTAAAAAGGACACCAAATTTTAAAAAGCTAACAATGAAATTAGATTCTATACAGAGATGTCTGAGGGATAGCCAAAATGAAACAGTTCTGAAAATGATATTTTCATAAGAATCATGGGTGAAAGTGTTTAAAAAGTAAAGAAGTAAGCAATAGTGGTAATGCCACCAAGATAGCCAATGAAGTTAATTCTTGCAAAGTGCTCATAAATTTATAGTTAAGTCATGAATCACCTTATCAAACTAAAGCAGTGAAGGTGCAAATCAAAAGGTGATGTGTTTAACAGTGGACCAAAGTTTAAAAAGTGAAGATGATGAGATTGTAATGACTTTAAAAACTAAGCAAAAAAAAAAAAAAAAACAACAACAAAAAAAGAAAAGACCATCAAAAAGCTGTTATAGGGGATGCTGTATCATGGTTTGTTTGGTATTTATCTTGCTTATTTATGAGTTTCTGTGAAATGGAAAGCCCATGTGTGTTTAAATGTTTAGAGGGGATCAATATGTAAGAATAAATAGAATATCCAAGAAAAACTTGGGAGAAATGATGAGCAAAGTCAAAAAAACAGGGGAAATAATTGGAGATTTAGCCTCAGAGTGGCAGAGACTCATTTTCATCAGAAACTATCAGAAGAAGGTACTGGTAGAAGTAAATAGACATACATTGTAGGCAGATAAGAAGCTGAAAGCTTTGAAAAATTAGTCTTGATTTTTCTGTGTGAAATAAAAAATAAGTCTAATACTTGAGGAGACAGAATGGAAGAATTTAGAGGTTAAGGAAATAAAACTTTCACATAGCTTTTGAGAGAAATAGGTGTTGATCATTAAGTACATGTAATAAGATTGCAGAATAGTATGAAGGGCTCAGCTATGAGTAAATCACAAATCTCTAATGCCTCAATCTGCACTGTTAGATTTCTTTTTGCAATATTCATCAGGAGGGTATAGGTGCTGAGAAATTAGATGTTGAAAATTATCCATGATTGGGTATTTGGAGAGTATATGAAATCAAGGGAGCAATGCGGTAAAGGAATGACGGTGTTGCCAATACATTAAAATAGGAATGATGTCCCATAAATGGCCAGTGTTACAGTAATGGAATCAAAGCTACAAGGGAGCTGCTAAAATGGGCATTGTAAAGTTAGGGATTGGTCTTATGGAAACGAGTAAGAAAACCAGAAGGATAAGAAATTGTATTCAGAAATAAGCTACTAGAATTTATACTTCAAAAGCAGAGAAGTTCTGGGCAATGACAAGGAAAAAATTGTAGCTCCAATCATTGGTGTATGCAGTAAAATGCAAGTGAATGTAAACAGAACTCATGATGTCAGCAAATGTGAGGCTAACATGGTATAACTGCTGTCTACTGTAACTGACCCTGCAATGCCCTGCCCCACTCCTTCTCCAGGACCGATGGCCAGCCTTACGTATTATAACTGCCAATCCCTGCACCTTTATTTTAGCTTGAGGCTATCCCTATCTTTGGGAGTCTGCTTTGCCATCTGTGAGGTAGGATGGAAGTGCTGGGAAATTAATACCTTCCTTCTTCCATGGGCTTCCCTGGGGGCTCAGATGGTGAAGAATCTACCTGCAATGTGGGAGACCTGGGTTCAATCTCTGGGTTGGGAAGATCCCCTGGAGAAAGGAATGGTAACCCACTCCAGTATTCTTGCCTGGAGAATTCCATGGACAGACGATATAGTCCATGGAGTTGCAAAGAGTTAGACATGACTAAGCAACTAACACTTCTCCCTAAAGCTCTCAACCAGTGAGGGACTAGATCCCTCACCGCTTGGATGGTATAGTGCTCTGTGTGTGTTTTGTCCTAGTTCATAGAATTCCTCCAGTGGAATTAAGTTTCAGTATTCCTTGTGGCTCAGACGGTAAAGCATCTGCCTACACTGTGGGAGACCCAGGTTTGAGCTGTGGGTCGGGAAGATCCTCTGGAGAAGGAAATGGCAACCCACTCCAGTACTCTTGCCTGGAAAATCCCATGGACGGAGGAGCCCTGTAGGCTACAGTCCATGGGGTCGCAAAGAGTCGGACACGACTGAGCGAAAATCCATCCATCCATCCATTCAAGGGTAGCTAGCTTGTAAATATTTCCTTTAGTGATTCCATTCTCTTCTTTGTCTAACTTGCTATTTTAAACTTAAATACTTATCTTAGGATTCGACTTTTCCTCCCCACATTGTGATATTTATACAAATGCTGAAGTTCCTCACAATGATGCCCTGAGTGGGAAGGTAGAAAGTGAAAGTGAAGTCCCTCAGTCATGTCCGACTCTTTGCAATCCCATGAACTGTAGCCTACCACTCCTCTGTTCATGGGATTTTCCAGGGAAGACTACTAGAGTGGGTTGCCATTTCCTTCTCCAGAGGATCTTCCTGACCCAGGGATTGAACCTGGGTCTCCCTCATTGTAGGCAGACGCTTTACCATCTGAGCCACCCAGGAAGTCCCAGGAAGGTAGAAGCAGCAGATAAAGCAAAAGTTAGCAGGTGACTACAATGAGAATGGTTAAATGATACATATTTATATTTTTCTTATTTATGCTTATATTTCCATTTCTGTTTATAGATGTGAGTTGAATAGAAGCAAAAGAGGACCTAGAAGACATGCTTGATACAACCTCTTGTCCTAGCAACACCAGTGCACTATCAACCTCCACAGAGAAGTCAAGGAAACAAAGCTCAGAGAACAAGTCCAAAGTTGTTCAATAGACATTTATTGAATATCTCTTATGGGTGAGAAATAGATTAAGTGCCAGAGACACAAAAATAAATATGGTATTATTCATGATCTCAATGTGTTTGTCTACTCTTATGGTATTAATCTTTTGATCAGAAAATTGTAATGCCATTGAAAGGTGATGACTAAAATATACACAAGGTATTGCTGAACAGTTAGAGAAGGCTTCATGAATAAGATTACCTCTCAACTCAGTATTAAAGTTAAGAAGTTAACAGGCAAAGAAGTAGAGGTAAAAAGATAAAAGATTTATCCAACCCTTTAGGGAGAGGGTTGGATAATACGTTTAGGAAATTACAAAGAGCTTGGTGCTTGTGGAGCTTATTAATAGAAGAAAAGTAAAAGTGTGTTGGAGAGCCAGGCAAGGGACAAATCATTCCTGTATGCAGGGTCTTGGGAATCTATTCTTAGCAGTGGAGTGTCACTGAGGAATTCTGAATAAGCAAAGGAGTTTACCAACACCTGTACTAGAGCATAGAAGTATATGTGCATTGTGTGTGCTTGAGAGAAGTTAATTAACACAAAAATAAATTTATAAACAAGAAAAAAGCAGAGATTGATAGAGAATTTATATTTAATCATGTGATAATATATGGACAGTTTCTTTATATATACTGGTATAGTAAACCATCTCTGAAAAAGCAAAATTTAAGGTGACATGTAAACAATAAGGAGTTGGCTATATGAAGGTAGAATAGGGCATACAATCAGAGAAACAGCTAGTTTGGAAGGTGGAGGGGCTAGCGTGGATTTTGTCTGTTCTCCCTGAAGAATAGAAAGAAAGACAATGTGACCAGGACAGTGGTATAAAGGGAGTAATTTGGGCATAGTAAGAAAAGCCTAGATAAAGTAGGAGAAGGGTGTGGCAATCCATTCCAGTATTCTTGCCTGGAGACTTCCATGGACAGAGGAGCCTGGAGAGCTATAGTCCATGGGGTCACAAAGAGTTGGACATGCTGAGCAGCTAACGCTTTAGAAGCTAGAGTAAAAACTTTATATTTTGTTTTAATGTGATGCTCTGTGGGCCAGAATAAGGGGTCTTTGGAGAGTCCCACATCCTAATCTATGGAAATTGAATATGCTACATACATGGCAAATGGAAATCAGGTTGCAGATGGAGTTAGGGTGGCTAATCAACCGACTCCAAGATAAGGAGATAAACCTGCATTTTTGGTATAATCACGAGCATCCTTGCCAAGAGGACCAAGGCAGAAGGAGAGAGTCAGAGGAAGACATGGCTGTGAAAAATGGCACAAGCAGACAAAATGCTGCTGGCTCTGAGGATGGAGGAAGAGACCATGAACCAGGGAATGTGGGTGGTCTTTAGAAGCTACAAAGGACATGGAAACAAATCTCCTTCAGAGCCTCCATAGAAGAAGGGAGACTTGCCAATATTTTGAATTTAGTCCAGGGAGTCTTGTGTTAAGATGTCCCACCCAAAACTGTAAGATGATATATTTGTCTTATTTTAATACACTGAATTTGTGATAATTTATTATAACAGAAGTACAAACTAATTGATAAAACATTGAGGGTTGGCAAGCAAAAGGAATTGCAATAACTGCCTGTGATTTTAAAACTCTTTGTGGTTACTGTATGAATAGTGGATTGCGGTGCAAGAATCACAAAATCGAGGAAGTCACTCATGAGTTAACTACAGTAATTTAAATGAAAGATGTTGGTAGATTGGACAAGAGTATTAATGGTAGATATGAAAAGAAGTGAATGAGTTTGGGCTAGTTTTTAGAATTATAATTGATGGAAGTGGATCATTAGTTGGATTTAGGGAGTGAAATAAAAATAACTATCAAGGGAAATGCATGTGTTAACCTTGTTCAATTGAGCTGATAGTGATTAACACTCAAGAATTAGAGAAGAACAGGGCAAATACTTTTGATGGGGTAAATGAAGAATTTTGAGACCATGATGCTAGTTTATAGCTCGGTAGTTGTGTCAAGTAGTGAGTTGGATATACACATTTTTAAATTTATGTGGAAAGCTCAGGTTTCCAAGGAGTGGTGACTGTGTGGGTGCAGGAGGGCCTGGAGGAGCCATCCCACTTTGAAGGTCAGGAAGGGCAGTGGGAGGAGATACCCCTCATCCAAGGTAAGGAGCAGCGGCTGTGCTTTGCTGGAGCAGCCATGAAGAGATACCCCACGCCCAAGGTAAGAGAAATTCAAGTAAGATGGTAGGTGTTGCAAGAGGGCATCAGAGGGCAGACACATTGAAACCATACTCACAGAAATCTAGTCAATCTAATCACACTAGGACCACAGCCTTGTCTAACTCAATGAAACTAAGCCATGCCTGTGGGGCAACCCAAGATGCGTGGGTCATGGTGGAGAGGTCTGACAGATTGTGGTCCACTGGAGAAGGGAATGGTAAACCACTTCAGTATTCTTGCCTTGAGAACCCCATGAACAGTATGAAAAGGCAAAATGATAGGATACTGAAAGAGGTATTTCCCAGGTCAGTAGGTGCCCAATATGCTACTGGAGGTCAGTGGAGAAATAACTCCAGAAAGAATGAAGGGATGGAGCCAAAGCAAAAACAATACCCAGCTGTGGATGTGACTGGTGATAGAAGTAAGGTCCGATGCTATAAAGAGCAATATTGCATAGGAACCTGGAACGTCAGGTCCATGAATCAAGGCAAATTGGAAGTGGTCAAACAGGAGATAGCAAGAGTGAACGTCGACATTCTAGGAATCAGTGAACTAAAATGGACCAGAATGGGTGAATTTAACTCAGATGACCATTATATCTACTACTGCAGACAAAAATCCCTTAGAAGAAATGGAGTAGCCATCATGGTCAACAGAAGAAAGCTGTGTGGGTGCAGGAGGGCCTAGAGGAGCCATCCCATGTTGAAGGTCAGGAAGGGCGGTGGGAGGAGATACCCCTCATCCAAGGTAAGGAGCAGCGGCTGTGCTTTGCTGGAGCAGCCATGAAGAGATACCCCACGCCCAAGGTAAGAGAAATTCAAGTAAGTGCATCCAAAGTGCAGTACTTGGATACAATCTCAAAAACGACAGAATGATCTCTGTTCGTTTCCAAGGCAAATCATTCAATATCACAGTTATCCAAGTCTATGCCCCAACCAGTAACACTGAAGAAGCTGAAGTTGAACGGTTCTATGAAGACCTACAAGATCTTTTAGAACTAACATCCAAAAAAGATGTCCTTTTCATTCTAAGGGACTGGAATGCAAAAGTAGGAAGTCAAGAAACACCTGGAGTAACAGGTAAATTTGGCCTTGGAATACGGAATGAAGCAGGGCAAAGACTAATAGAGTTTTGCCAAGAAAATGCACTGGTCATAGCAAACATCCACTTCCAACAACACAAGAGAAGACTCTACACATGGACATCACCAGATGGTCAACACTGAAATCAGATTGATTCTATTCTCTGCAGCAAAAGATGGAGAAGCTCTATATAGTCAACAAAAACAAGACCAGGAGCTGACTGTGGCTCAGATCATGAACTCCTTATTACCAAATTCACACTGAAATTGAAGAAAACAGGGAAAACCACTAGACCATTCAGGTATGACCTAAATCAAATCCCTTATGATTATACAGTGGAAGTGAGAAATAGATTTAAGGGCCTAGATCTGATAGATAGAGTGCCTGATGAACTATGGAATGAGGTTCGTGACATTGTACAGGAGACAGGGATCAAGACCATCCCATGGAAAAGAAATGCAAAAAAGCAAAATGGCTGTCTGGGGAGGCCTTACAAATAGCTGTGAAAAGAAGAGAAGCAAAAAGCCAAGGAGAAAAGGAAAGATATAAGCATCTGAATGCAGAGTTCCAAAGAATAGCAAGAAGAGATAAGAAAGCTTTCTTCAGCGATCAATGCAAAGAAATAGAGGAAAAGAGCAGAATGGGAAAGACTAGAGATCTCTTCAAGAAAATTAGAGATACCAAGGGAACATTTCATGCAAAGTTGGGCTCGATAAAGGACAGAAATGGTCTGGAGCTAACAGAAGCAGAAGATATTAAGAAGACATGGCAAGAATACACAGAAGAACTGTACAAAAAGGATCTTCATGACCCAGATAATCACGATGGTGTGATCACTCATCTAGAGCCAGACATCCTGGAATGTGAAGTCAAGTGGGCCTTAGAAAGCATCACTATGAACAAAGCTAGTGGAGGTGATGGAATTCCAGTTAAGCTGTTTCAAATCCTGAAAGATGATGCTGTGAAAATGCTGCACTCAATATGCCAGCAAATTCGGAAAACTCAGCAGTGACCACAGGACTGGAAAATGTCAGTTTTCATTCCAATCCCAAAGAAAGGCAATGTCAAAGAATGCTCAAACTACCGCAAAATTGCACTCATCTCACATGCTAGTAAAGTAATGCTCAAAATTCTCCAAGCCAGGCTTCAGCAATACATGAACCGTGAACTTCCTGATGTTCAAGCTGGTTTTAGAAAAGGCAGAGGAACCAGAGATCAAATTGCCAACATCTGCTGGATCACGGAAAAGGCAAGAGAGTTCCAGAAAAACATCTATTTTTGCTTTATTGACTATGCCAAAGCCTTTGACTGTGTGGATCACAATAAACTGTGGAAAATTCTGAAAAATATGGGAATACCAGACCACCTGACCTGCCTCTTGAGAAATCTGTATGCAGGCCAGGAAGCAACAGTTAGAACTGGACATGGAACAACAGACTGGTTCCAAATAGGAAAAGGAGTACGTCAAGGCTGTATATTGTCACCCTGCTTATTTAACTTATATGCAGAGTACATCATGAGAAACTCTGGACTGGAAGAAGAAGCACAAGCTGGAATCAAGATTGCTGGGAGAAATATCAATAACCTCAGATATGCAGATGACACCACCCTTATGGCAGAAAGTGAAGAGGAACTAAAAAGCCTCTTGATGAAAGTGAAAGAGGAGAGTGAAAAAGTTGGCTTAAAGCTCAACATTCAGAAAACGAAGATCATGGCATCTGGTCCCATCACTTCATGGAGAATAGAGGAAGAAACAGTGGAAACAGTGACAGACCTTATTTTGGGGGGCCCAAAATCACTGCAGCCAAGAAATTAAAAGATACTTTCTCCTTGGAAGAAAAGCTATGATCAACCTAGACAGCATATTAAAAAGCAGAGACATTACTTTGCCAACAAAGGTCTGTCTAGTCAAAGCTATGGCTTTTCCAGTAGTCATGTATGGATGTGAGAGTTGGACTATAAAGAAAGCTGAGCACTAAAGAATTGATGCTTTTGGACTGTGGTGTTGGAGAAGACTCTTGAGAGTCCCTTGGACTGCAAGGAGATCCAACCAATCCATCCTAAAGGTAATCAGTTCTGAATGTTCATTGGAAGGACTGATGCTGAAGCTGAAACTCCAATACTTTGGCCTACTGATGCAAAGAGCTGACTCATTTGAAAAAACCCTGATGCTGGGAAAGATGGAAGGCGGGAGAAAGGGATGACACAGGATGAGATGGTTGGATGGCACCACCAACTCAATGGACATGAGTTTGGACAAACTCTGGGAGTTGGTGATGGACAGAGAAGCCTGGCGTGCTGTAGTCCATGGGATTGCGAAGTGTCGGACACTACTGAGCGACTGAACTAAATTAACAGCTCCTGACAAAGGTTTGGGGCAAGTAATATTTTTAATATAAGAAGAATTGCAATCTAAGAAAATGCTAAATTATAATTCTTAGATACAGATACCATCTATATCTTTTATAGCTAATAAGTCTTCTTTATCCTTGTAACTCCCAAATCTAAACTTATAAATCTGACTCCTCTCTAGATAGCATCTCAGTGTCTTCTACTTTGGAGGTTCTGAATAAACATTTATTGGGAATTAATGAGTAAATAAACAAGTGACAAAAGAGTGAATAAATATACCTGAAGTGGAAAGTAGTTTATGTGGTGTGTCTTAGAATGAGATGGGAGAAATATATGTAATATGAAAGTCATTCACTTTGTGTTACTGAAGAGTTATTTCATTGACAAGGAAAACACCTAAGTATAATTCCTACTCCATTCTGATGCTTCCGTTTACAGCAAAATTTGTTAGAATGATTGCCATGAAATCACTGCTTATACTTCCGGTTTCTGAGTCTAACTTCAACTCCCATCTATTGGGTTCTCCTTGGCCTCACTTTCTTGAGAGTTTGCCAAGATCTCTGTGTGGCCAGATGTAATGTTTTTAGCTCATCTTGTTATCCTTTCAAAAGTATCTGAGACCTGTTCTTCTAGAAATACTTTGTCCTTTCGTCTGGTTCTATCATATCATGTCACTCTGATCTGTCTCCCAGACCACTCTTTCTAGGTTCTTTATTTTCTTGTCTTTCACCCTTATTTTTTGCAGTGTCCCATTGCTACATCCCACTTTTTTTTTTCTTTTAATCCTTGAATGTAGACCTGCAGCTTTAAAGTTCAGTTCAGTTCAGTCGCTCAGTCGTGTCCAACTCTTTGCGACCCCATGAATCGCAGCACGCCAGGCCTCCCTGTCCATCACCAACCCCCAGAGTTCACTCACAGTCGCATCCATCGAGTCAGTGATGCCATCTAGCCATCTCATCCTCTGTCGTCCCCTTCTCCTCCTGCCCCCAATCCCTCCCAGCATCAAAGTCTTCTCCAATAAGTCAACTCTTCACATGAGGTGGCCAGAGTACTGGAGTTTCAGCTTTAGCATCAGTCCTTCCAAAGAAATCCCAGGGTTGATCTCCTTCAGAATGGACTGGTTGGATCTCCTTGCACTCCAAGGAACTCTCAAGAGTTTTCTCCAACACCACAGTTCAAAAGCATCAATTCTTTGGTGCTCAGCCTTCTTCCCAGTCCAACTCTCACATCCATACATGACCACAGGAAACACCATAGCCTTGATGAGACGGACCTTAGTCAGCAAAGTAATGTCTTGCTTTTGAATATGCTATCTAGGTTGCTCATAACTTTTCTTCCAAGGAGTAAGCGTCTTTTAATTTCATGGCTGCAATCACCATCTGCAGTGATTTTGGAGCCCAAAAAAATAAAGTCTGACACTCTTTGCACTGTTTCCCCATCTATTTCCCATAAGGTGATGGGACCAGATGCCATGATCTTCATTTTCTGAATGTTGAGCTTTAAGCCAACTTTTTCACTCTCCTCTTTCACTTTCATCAAGAGGCTTTTTAGTTCCTCTTCACTTTCTGACATAAGGGTGGTGTCATCTGCATATCTGAGGTTATTGATGTTTCTCCTGGCAATCTTGATTCTAGCTTGTCCTTCATCCAGCCTGGCATTTCACATGATGTACTCTGGATATGTTAAATAAGCAGGGTGACAATATACAGCCTTGACGGACTCTTTTCCCTATTTGGAACTAGTCTGTTGTTCCATGTCCAGTTCTAACTGTTGCTTCTTGCCCTGCATACAGTTTTCTCAGGAAGCAGGTCAGGTGGTCCGGTATTCACATCACTTTAAGAACTTTCCCCAGTTTGTTGTGATCCATGCAATCAAAGACTTTAGCGTAGTCAATAAAGCAGAAATACATGTTTTTCTGGAACTCTCTTGCTTCTTCAATGATCCAATGGATGTTGGCAATTTGATCCCTAATGGTTCTACTCAAAATGGCCCATGGTCCTTAAAACCATTTCCTTTTAATTGACTATTCAGCCACATTTAAAACCGATACTTCATATTTTAATATCTCAGCACTCAATCTTTTCCTTAAAAACACTTTTGTGTCAGTTTCATTCATAGAAATAGTAGCCACAGAAATTTAAGGCCTTCGTTATCATTTTACTTCTTCCAGAAGTCTTCCAAAAAGACTATCCAGCCAAAAGGAAGCTCTATGTTTTGAATTATTTTAGCAGTTCTAGTATGTACTGGGTGGATGGATTTATCATATTGCTTTATTTTGCCTTTTCACTGTGTTCTTGAAAATATCTGTTCAGAGTGCTTAAACTTAGTAACTTTTAATGAATATATGTTAAATAGATATCCCTCAGTGTTTCATGAAACAATTAGGGAAAAACAACACAAAACTGAGCTCCTAACATGCTAAAATGTTTGATTCAGCCCCTATTCTAGGTGCAACATTTACCAGTGGCTGCAAACAAGCAAATCCCTCCAAATCTAACTTAATAAAACAAGATCCTATAAATTCTCTAAGGCATCTATTATTGATGTGTTATTCTGGTTGAATGCTATCTGCTGCTCTTTAGTATTCATCTGATAGAAGAAATAGTGAGTTCATTTCATAATGAATTCAGATAGTTGCATTCAAACCTTCTTTTAACCTTATTACAGTCAAATGACGCGACAGGTGCTGAATGCTGAACTTAAACTTTGAGAACTTAAGTTAAATGCTTAGTCAGCAAGGTCTTTTATCAGCAATTGATTATTTTAGGCATTAAAATATAAAAACTACTCTTGAAAGTTAAGGAAAAAAGCATAGTACCCCTTCCAAAATGATTTAAATTGAAATAATTCTGTATTTCATTCTGGAGAAAATTGTAAAAGATCAGACTTTTCCCATAGGAGTTTTAGTACTTCCAGGTTTGGGTTTAGTTATAAATATCTCAGAAACTGCCTTACTCATGGTGTTTCAAATTATTCCCAGTTGTGTCTCTTACTGAAACCAAGATGCATGGCTATACCTGTATATAGTGAAGAGAAAAAGCTCTCCAGGTCTTTGAAAAGGTTATATCTAGTTCAAGTTCGGATATGGCTTTTCTGTGAGCTAAACTAGTTTTTGTGTGTGCTTAGTTTCTCAGTCCGGAGAAGGCAATGGCACCCTACCCCAGTACTCTTGCCTGGAGCATCCCATGGATGGAGGAGCCTGGTAGGCTGAAGTCCATGGGGTTGTTAGGAGTCAGACACAACTGAGCGACTTCACTTTCACTTTCACTTTTCACTTTTATGCATTGGAGAAGGAAATGGCAACCCAGTCCAGTGTTCTTGCCTGGAGAATCCCAGGGACAGGGGAGCCTGGTGGGCTGCTGTCTATGGGGTGGCACAGAGTTGGAAACAACTGAAGCGACTTAGCAGCAGCAGCAGTCTCAGTCGTGTCTGACTCTTTGCAATACCATGGACTGCAGCCCGCCAGACACCCCTGTCCATAAGGACTTACAGGCAAGAATACTGGAATGGGTTGCCATGCACTCCTCCAGGGGATCTTCCCAGCCCTGGGATCGAACCCAGGTCTCCCACAGTGCAGGTGGATTCTTTTATCATCTGAGCCACTAGGGAATCTAACTAGCTTTTGGATAGTTACAAAAAGAAAAGAATTTGATGTATCCTTGCCTGATGTGTGCATTTTATTTTATGTGAAGCTGATATATGATCTGGGCTTTTGGGAGGTATTCATCCAAATACAAGAATAACACATATCCAGCCATTTTTTATCTGTCAAAACTTACAAACTACATATGTGAAATTTTATTAAAGTAAAATTTTCTTTGTATGCTGTCACATACTAATAAATACTAATAACTTTCTTTTACATTTTAAAATCCTTAAGATATATATATATAATATATGACATCTATTGTATATCGTATACTAAGTTAACAAAAGCAGGGAGTCACATAAGAGAATGGCAAAATGTAAACAATGAGAGTCATGGCTAAAAAGGAGAGAAATGAGGAATTTCCAGATATTTTTGAAAGAAGAATCAATTCATTATTACACAGAATCAGAATTTCATAGAAAATAGGCTACATTTTTTTTTTTAAGACTGAACCCCACAGATTCCGTCTCTGGGCTTTTGGTAGTAAATCATATTGAATCAGAAAAGAAAAATTCATCTGCTCTAGAGTAGGTTAATAGACATGGTTAGCAAGCTATCAGAGAAAATAAAACATTTTTTATTTTTAAGACAGGAAATTAAAAATTTAAATATGCAGGCTCTTATAAATTCTCAGCTTCCTACTTGTGTATCTATTTGTTATTTTATTTCCTAGATTTAGAAGATGAAAATATTTGTTCCGTCCTCATGACTCCTAAAGTTATAATAAACAACTCAAATGTATTTGATCACAAGTTAAACATCTTGGAATGAGGAATAGAAATCGAACTTTTCTTCTGAGTCCAGCCTGAGAGATGTCAAAACATGTCAGCTGCTTTCGACCCTGGCCTGTGATTACATGGGAGTTAGCAGTCAGCAGTCGGCCATTTCCAATTCCACACAAATAACAATTTAAGAACCTAAAGTATAATAGAATAAATTTGAGAAGTAAAATTATTCAAGTCACAGAACAAGCTATGTAGCCTAAAGAGAAATTTTATGTGTTTAATTTACAAACTGATCTGCTCTAACTTCTGGCACTTTCCTCCAGCAGTTATTCACACATGCTTCAACATAGGTGAACCTTGAAAACATAACTGCTGAAAGCTTACCTAAACTACTCCAGGGTATTGGTGCCCTGGTAGCCATTTTGCGTAGCCTGTGAGGACCTTAACTGCCACTAGCCTCTCAGGCCATAGTACATGCTCCAGTAGCAGCCCACAGAGTCACAGGCAAGTGTAAGTTCCTGATATGACTCCCCCATCATTCCTGGTATTTAAGTCTCCCCTGCCTCCAGAGCCTTCTCCTTATTCACTTTAGATAAGACCATTAGGGGTTCTTTTGGCTTGAAATGACCAATTTGACCTTAGCCCGAGAACCCCCAAACACTACACCCATAGAGCCTCATAAAGACATATACCCCAGGTCCTATTCTGTCTTCACTCTGCCTCCATCCCCCTAGGCGGGCCCATGAGGCATGGTGGGTACTTCCTCCGGATCTATGAGTAACAGAATTTCCATTTCAGTTTCTCCTGTGGTCTGTTGTTGACCACGTTGTGGTGACCACTGTTCCCTTTACCATCAGGCACGCTGTGCTCTACTTAACAATTATGAATTTGACAGATTCTTAACAATAATGCCAAGTGAAAGAAGCTAGTCACAAAAGAGCAAATATTGTATGATTCCATTTATATGAGATGTCCAGTGGACAATGAGAAATGATTGCTAAGGGGAATATAGATGAAAATGTTCTAAAAGTAGACAGTGGTGATGGTTGCACAATTCTGTGGATATATTAAAAACAGAACAACTAAACTGTATTCTTAAAAAAAGGATTAGTTTTATAATATGCAAATTTATCTCAATAGAACTGTTGTAAAAATCAGTGTGGTATATTTGGGGAATGCAGGCAATGATTTTAATATTGTCTTTAATTAGCCAACTAAACCACACATACTTAATACTATTGTTTAACGATTTAAAAGTTAAACACTTTTATATAGTATTTTATAGAATATATAGCACTTTTATATATATTATCTTTTTTACATCCATAATATCCTAATTAATTTATTATTAAATTAACTAGTCTCATTCTAAAAAAAAGGACTTTTAAAACGTAAAGAATCAAATGATTTGTTCAGTGTTAACAGATCTAGTGAGCTACATGTTAAGATGCTACTCAAGTCAGGTCTCACAGTCTTTCCTTACATTACAGATGCCTCCTTGAAGATTTATTGAGAGCAACACACAAAAAATGGGTAGAAATGGAATGGAAAGAGTCAAGATTCCAGAGAGGACTGCTTTAGGCATAACTAGCCTCTCTAGAGAAAATGTAGTTGGTGCAGAAGGGGAAGTCAGTAGCAATTTCTTATTTGATTTCTGTGTTCCCAGAACTAACATAAAAAGAAACCACTGAGTATGGGGTTATGATTAGACAGGGAATACTGTACAAGAGCATTGAGAATAGAAATCATTCTGTAAAATTAAAAAAGAGAATATAAAAATGCTTGGGAAGAAACAGGACTTTTCTAGAAAATTTATTATCATTAGAGACATGAAAAAATTGTTTGTAATCATAGAATATCCTTATATTTCTTTATAAGGGCCATTAGACTAGTTCTGGCAAGGGAAATGTGAACAGAAGTGAAAAGGGGCATTTTTACACAGATGAAGTGAAAAATGCAACTACTTCCTTCATCTCACTCTCTGCTGTGGTGAACTCAAGAGTCATCGTGGTCCAGACTGCCTCAACATAAGATGCCCTCACATAGTGACTCACACTAGATCATGAGGTAAGAGGGAGGAAAAAAAGTCTTTTTTAAGTTTTAAGCTACCATGTTTATAAGGCTTATTTGTTCTTGTAGTAAGCCTACCCTGTCCTTGCTAACTTGAAGTTAAATGCTGCTGTACTTTTTATAAATATGTGGCATTGGTGTAGCAATTGGCAAAAGCAGTGGAGAAGCCAATTAGAAGCTCAAAAGGTGGCAACCCATTTTATGCCCAGGCGCAACAATAAAATGACTGCCTGATGCGATGTGGGAGGCACACTGCTTTGTGTGTTGACTACTGTTCATTGTGCTGGGCAAAGTATTAAGAATAGAGAAACATCATTAAAGAAGAATTAAACAACTTGTCAGCAGAACTAGAAAGAAACAGAGAAAATCTTTCAGAGGTTTGGCCAACTGGAAAATATATTTTTTTTAAAGAGATAAAAGAGTATTTCGTCAATAAAGACTCAATAGGCTTTCTCGGTTGATTCAAAACAAAGATCCAACGACGGATATGTGTTTTCTTTCAAGCATGAAACCTCAAGGTGGCTACCATTAAGGAGGGGGGTGGGGAGTATGAGGATGAGAAAGTAAAGGGAATCAAAGAAAACAGATCTTGAAACAGGGCCTCAAGGGATTCAATCTATATCTTGCTAATTGAGCATGGCAAATATTTAAATATCCCTACTTATCTACTGTTCTTTATTTTTTAATTTTTATTGAAATATAGTTGATCTACAACATTGTGTCAGTTTTAGGTACACAGCAAAGTGATTCAGATATAGGTAGGTAGATAGTTTTTTATATTTTTTCATTATATATTGTTTTTTATTTTTTGATTAAGGTGATATATAGGCATGAAGAACAAAAAATAACACAAAAAAGGCTTACATTTTTCTCTGTGTCAACCATCTTTAATTTGATGTATTATTTTTCCACTCAACATTCCTTCTCCCTATCTTCTGGTAGCAGACCTCTCCTCCATGGCCATATTTGTAGGAGTAACACCCAAACAAAATCAAACATAATGCTTTAACTTCCTTGATCAAATGACTTTTTCTGAGGCTAGCACATATTCCTCAACTTTGCATTTGTATGACTTTAGCCAGTGGTCATAAGTTCATAAGGGAGTAAACCCAGGTTTGGATACTAATCTTAGCTTGCCTTGAGGATGAAGTTGATTTTATATAATTATGCTAATATAAAAGAAAGTTTCAGATTTTTAAAAAAACTCAGACAGAAAAATTCTGGGTTCCTTTGAATCTACAATTTCTAATACCCTCAGACCAGTACATTTGCCTTTTATTCTGATGTTTATACATTGAAAAAATCACACTCCTCCCTTCAATTAACAGTTTAGCTTAGATTTTCATCACTGTAATTTAAAATGACTTCCAACTCATTTACTTGTAGCCATACTTACACATGGTAAATATTCATAATATTTCCTTAGGTATTGCTCCGGAAATATTCCACACATACATACAGTCACTTTTCTAGATATGGCATACTTTACATACTGTTATTGTGCAACTTAATCTCACTTGCGAGTAAATCATCTTTCCATTAGACTTTTGTAAATGGGCTTTTGTCTCTTTCCATTAGACTCTGTTTGTTAGTTTGTTTTGTAATTTCATGTGGTGCCAGCCAAACTGGATTCACTGCAGCAGTAAAAATAGAAAAAGCCATTCTATTCAAGGAATTTATGTTTAGACTCATGATCCACTTTGAGTTATATTTTGTGTAGGATGTAAAGAGGTCCAAATTAATTCTTTCACGTGTGGCTAGCCAGTTGTCCAAGTACCATTTGTTGAAAAGACTATTCTTTTCACGTGAATTGTTTTGGCACTCATTAAAAATCATTTGACTGTAAATGTAAGAGTTTATTTCTAGACTCTCAATTCTATTCCATTGATCCATATATCTGTCCTCATGATACTATTACATTGTCTTGCTTACTTTAGTTTTGTGTTAAGTTTTGACATTGAGAAGTGTGTGTCTTTCAAGTTTTTCAAAATTTGTATTGGTTCTTTGCTGCCACTTGCATTTAACAGTCAATTTCAGAAACCCAGCTGAGAATTTGTGTTTGCATTTAATCTGATAAATTTGGGGAATATTACCATCTAAAATAGTAAGTCTTCCAACCCATGAACATGAGATATCTTTCCATTTATTTACGTCTTATTTAATTATTTTCAACAACATTTTGTAGTTTCAGAGTATGAGTTTTGGACTTCTTTTAACGTATTCCTAAATTTTAATCTGCCTATGCTATTTTAAATGGAATTATTCTCTGAATTTTATTTCTAAACTATTAGTTACTGGTATATGGAAACACATTTGGTTTTGTATATTGATCTTATACCCTGAAATATTGTAGAACATGATTATTCACTCAAATTCATTTTTGTGTGGATCTCTGGTTTTCTATATATAAATCATGTTATCTAAAATATAAATAGTTTTACTACTTTCTTTCCAGTCTCAGTGCCTTCTCTCTTCCTTCCTTCCCTCCCTCCTCTTTCCTTCTTTCCTTTCCTTTTCTCTCCTTTCCTTCTTTTCTTTCTTTCAATTCTCCCTTCTAGATCCTTCAATGTTAAATAAAAGTAGCTAGAGTGGGCATCTTTGCCTTCCTCCTGACTTTCAGGAAATAACGTTCAGTCTTCCATTATTAAGTATGATAGCTGCTATTGTTTCATTTATTTATTTTTGGTAGATGCCATTTATTAGACTGAGGCAGTTCTCTTCTGTTTCCAGTATGCTGAAGGTTTTTAACATAACAGGAAACTGTATGTTTTAAAATGCTATTTTGCACCTGTTGAGAAGATTATGTGTTATGTTATCCTTTATTCCATTGGTATAGTATATTCTATTAATTTATTTGCAAATGTGAAAACAACCTGGAATTCCTGGGATAGATCTCAGCTGGTCATAGTATACAATCCTTGTTATATGTTGGGAATTTGGTTTACTAGTATTATGTTGAGGCCTAAATTCCCTTTTCCTGTTTTCAATGCAGATTTTGAAATGTATCTTTGTTTTGTATATTTCTTAAAACTTCTGCTTATATACTATGCTCATTTTGAATTGATTTTTCTTATGTAACTCTAAGATATCTCTGTATATTATAGCCATTATAATTTTGTCTACCATAAGATTAGAGCTTCCCTGGTGGCTCAGATGGTAAAAGAATCTGCCTACAATACAGGAGATCTGGATTCAATCCCTGGGTCAGGAAGATCCCCTGGAGAAGGAAATGGCAACCAACTCCCAGTATTCTAGTCTTCTTGCCTGGAGAATCCCACGGACAGAGGAACCTGTCGGGCTATATAGTTCATTGGGGTCACAAAGAGACGGACACGACTGAGCGACTAACACACACATAAGATTACATTTTTAATTCAAATATCATTTTTTGAATACCTTTATGCTTTTATTTTTTACATGTAAAATGTTGACTAGTTTTAATTTAGGGAGGCTGAGGAGGCAGTGAAAACTGAACTAATGAGCTAGCTCTATTTGTTTTCCTAATTGGCTACCACTTTTCCCAAGTTAAAGCCTGTTTTGTTTCCGACTCTATTCTCAGAGCCTTAATCAACATAGGCCATATAGAAAGCTCACAATAGAGATGTGTTAAATTAGTAAAAGAAAACAGATTATTTTGTTTTTTATTAAGCTAAACTTTACATACAGAGTTAATAAAAACAGCAGCAATAAAAACCTCATGAAAAATGTACCTAATAGTTATTGACTTTTTGAATGTTTATTAATTTTTGATATTTTTAAACTGAAACTTGTTGCAAATAAATGGTGGCATTTTCAGGCATATGTTATAGAACTAATCAATATATAAAAAAGCTAAGACTGAAGAAACTACAAGGAAACATTGAGTCTTTATTAGCAAAATAGATATCAACTATGGATTGCAGCAAAAATTCTGAGTGAAATGTTATGCCCAGAGTCCAAGTCCCCAAAACTGAGAGAATAAGACGTCCACAGCAATGCAAAAGCATGAAGGGGTTTTATTTCTAGCTCGAGCTAGGGCTCCCGCCACATCCAATGCAGTGGAGTGGAGCAAGGACCCCCCCAGCCCAGATTTACAGCAGTATTTATAGGTTTTAGAACAGAGCGTTGGCAAGGGCTGATTGGCTGCAGGAGTTTCCTAGTATTTACTAACTGGCTAATCTTTATTGGCTGCAGGGGTTTCCTGGTATTTACTAATTGGCTGTTGGCTGCAGGGGGATGTCTTTTACGTCCTGATAAACTCAAACCAGGGAATATGCTGATTAGACAAGTCCTGGCATCCACGGGGATGACCTCACTGGGCAATGACTCAGCTTTTCCTGTGAGTCCTATCTTAGTCCCTGAAGCCTATCATGGCATTTGTTAGGTCCCAACAGAAAAATGTAAGAAGTTATTCATGGAAAGGTTTTACTGCAAGAGTAGATTTATTAAAATATAGTTTGAATATGAAATCAAAAAAGGCTTCCAACAAGAAAGCAACAAGGCTTCAACCTGTAAAAAGTAAGCAGAGTATATGAAAAGATAAATAGGATCTTGAAGATGATTAAAGGATTGGACATCAAGATCTCAAAGGAATAGATTATGTAATTGTAGGTCTTAAAATGAGAAGAAAAGCACTCCTGGCCTTCTTCCTCAAAGGGCCTTTAATATCCCAATCTGAGTAGTTAGAAAAATTTGACAGAATACTCTTTTCTATGTTTTATTTCCTTTGCTTTCCTAGCTTTCAAACATTTTTTAGGATTATAATATATTTAATGGATATGTATAATAGTCCACTGACATTTGAATAACATAGGCTTAACTACACAGGTTCATTATATACAGGTTTTTGGGTTTTTTTTTTCAGTAGTAAATACTATAGTATTTAGTAGTAATATATAGTATATAGTAGTAAATATGAACCACAAATGACCTGAAGATGTGGCAGGAGGAACTGCTTATACAGAGGGCCAACTATAAGTTATACATGGATTTTTGACCTTGTGGAGGGGTGATGTTCTTTACCCTTGAAATGTTCAAAGTTAAACAGTTATGTACACTTCTTAAATCCTTCTCTCTCTCTCTTTTACCTTTTTATTATTATTATTTTTTTTTTTGGAGATTTAAGAGGTAGGAGGAGTAACTAATTCTAGGTCTGAGTCAGAAATTAACTGGTCTTAATTAAATCTATGTCTTTGATACATCAAAATACAATGAAATCAGTAACAGAAAATGAATATAATCCTTTCAGATAATACATATAATCCCTTCCACTTTTCATGAAGTAAAGATGGGAGACCCTCTGGCCATTTACAAACTGAATATAACAGCTCTAGCTTTAAAGAATTCCAGCGCTAACCTAGATCATGCTTGTTTTCTAGCATTTGTGTAAAATTTAGGTCATTTGAACGGGCGTAATCATTGTAAGATCACCTGTTTGATTATTTGTTTGGTGTACTAGCTATGACATCAAAACTTTTTTGTTATTTTATTTGTTTGTGATTGCTTTCAAGTTCAGATAAAGCTGAAATAATGTTAGAAAAAAATATTGGGTTTCTTTCCTTGTTTTCTCTGGCTGGTCTAATGTAATAATTCATAGCTCAGAAAGCTGTGGAGTCAGAGTTATGGGCTTGGAAGGTAGGTTTGCTCCTAGCCGGGTGATTTGCACAGGTATAAGTCAGTCTATGCCTCATGTAATTACACTAGCTATGTCACAGGATTACTACACTGCCAAAGCATGTTAATATTTTCATACAGTTAAAATGGTATCTGAAACATAGCAAGCAAATAACAATCCCTCTGTGTTTATGGAGCGCTTCAGAAAATAACGAGTAAACTGTTTTCTAATCATGGAAGAAAATTTTCTAGAATCAATTGAAAAAACTTGGTACTTTTGATGAATGAATAGTGCCCAGTTAAGCATAATATTTTCAAAATAAAAACAAAGCCAAGCAATATGAGAAAAATGCCTCATTTTTCAAACAAGAGCATCAATAAAATCACATATGCTCAGTCACTAAGTCGTGTCTGACTGTTTTGCCACCCCATGGACTACAGCGCACCAGGCTCCTCCGTTCATGGGATTTTCCCGACAAGAATACTGAAGTGGGTTGCCATTCCCTCCTCCAAGGGCTTCTCCCAACCCAGGGATCAAACCCACATCCCCTGTGTCTCCTGCATTGCAGGCAGATTTTTTACCACTGAATTACAAGTTTAAATAAGTTGTATATTATTTAATCCTCAGTTTCTTTTGCACACCTAAGTCTATATCTTTTTTCTTCTTCTTATAATGAAGTTTATTTGGTCATTTAAGAAATGGAAATTTTCAAAGGTCCTCTGCCTTTTTTCTATCATTTGGGAAATACTGGTTTGTTTTAATTTTCTAAGCATTCCCCGTGATCTATAATATTCTCCCTCTCTCTCTTTCCCTCTTTCTCTTGCTCTCTCTCCCACATACTTTTATTCCCCTTTCCATTTTTTTTCCCCACTTCTTGGATACTTCTTGAAAGAATTTAAACAATCTGTTTTCTGAAGCCTTTCTAAATGTTGTCATTTTAACATTTTCTAGCGACAAAGGCAGAAGGCTCTGGTCTGGTCCCCACCACACTACTCACTTTATTCTTCTCACAGGAATTTTAACAATCTAAAATCAAATCAGTGGCTTAGCTTTTGTTTTCTGTATCCACTCAAAGCCAAGGCCATATTTCCTATTTTCAATTTTATATACCCCTTCACAAACCTTTCTTGTTCTGGGATTTAAATATCCTGTGTGCAGTTAGATCTCAATGAATTAGAGGAACTTTTGAACTATCAGGGGAAGACTCTAGCACAGCCTCACAGATTGAAGCCTAGGAGAGTAAATGTACATTTCCTCCAGTGGAGTCTAAGGCCTCCTGAGAAACAAAGCAATTGCAACTGTCTCTGGACCACGAGAAGCTCATTTCCACACTAATGCAGTCAGTGCTTCACAAGATCGAGGTAGAGAATCTTTGCTGAAATATAGCCACACTACTCGCTGTACATATATGTGTGTATGTGCATATATTAGCAATTTTAAAAGGGGGAGCAATCTCTGGTTCCCACAGCCTCATGACTACATCTCTGCAGGGGCAGTTGGACACACATCATCTCTATGGAGCCTGTCACTGCTGCCAATTTTATTTCATTGTTACATGAGTTAACTGTGAAGACATAGCCACCACATAGGGTTCCTCTTCTTACATACATGGTTTAGTAGGACACAAGTCTAAATTATTGTCCTAACATAAGTGAAAAGGTACAATTTTAAATCTTATTTCCAAGGGAAATCATCAATAAAATTAATCTTGGATAATGAGGAAAAACAGTACGTAAGAACCATAATCCGTGCTAAGGGGTTTGACCCAGGGGAAAGATGCAAGTTACATATGTAGCTTTTATGTAACACACTCAGAGGCTTCCCTGGTAGATCAGACAGTAAAGAAAGTGAAAGTGAAAGTCGCTCAGTCATGTCTGACTCTGCGATCCCAGGGACTATACAGTCCATGGATTTTCCAGGCAAGAATACAGGAGTTAGCCGTTCCTGTCTCCAGGGGATCTTCTCAACCCAGGGATCGAACCCAGGTTTTTCAAATTGCAGGCGATTCTTTACCAGCTGAGCCACAAAGGAAGCCCAAGAATACTGGAGTGGGTAGCCTATCCCTTCTTCAGCAGATCTTCCCGACCCAGGAATCGAACCTAGGAATCCAGGCGGATTCTTTACCAGCTGAGCTATTACCGAAGCCCAGACAGTAAAGAATGACTGCCACGCAGAAGACCCCGGTTCCAGCCCTGGGTCAGGAAGATCCCCTGGAGAAGGGAATGTCTACCCACTCCAGTATTACTGTCTAGAGAATTCCACGAACAGAGGAGCATGGAGGGCTAGTCTGTGGGGTCACAAAGAGTTGGACACAGCTGTGCAACTAACACACACACGCACATGCACACACACACATGGGACTTCCCATGTGGTGCCAGCGGTAAAGAACCCACCTGCCAATGAAGGATATATAAGAGACAGACACAGACTCAATCCCAGGGGTCAGGGAAGATTCCCTGGAGGAAGGGCATGGCAACCCACTCCAGTGCTCTTGCCTGGAGAATCCCATAGACAGAGGAGCCTGGCAGGCTACTGTCCATGGAGTCTCAAAGAGTCAGATAGGACTAAATAACAACAATACACATTTATTTATTATTTTATGTATATATGTAGTTGTGCTGAAGTCCACAGCCACAGCCTACTCTGCTGACTCCAAGTCGTGTTTCGGAAGGTTTTGAAAACAGAATCCAAATACGCTCCTTTGGTAACTGCTTCTTTTGAAAAAATTTTGTCATATGACTTGGGACAAGCTCCTTAAATCATCTGTGGTTTTGCTTGGTTCATTGTATAACGCTGCCCCTGTTATAGCACTACACTCAACTGTTTTTTCCTAAGAACCTGTAAAACCAGTCTTGAATTAAACAATTAAAAAGATGAGTGAAGAAGTGACTTGTAAAGACCTGAAAGAAATAGGTGCAAGAAAGAAAAGGGCTTGAAAGAAGTAGCATGAAAATCAAAGTATTTTTCTTCCAAAATCTTGTGTGTATGTTTTTTTTTTCTTTTCAAATCTGTAATTGTCTTTATCAGCTCAAGAATTAAGGCTATATCTGCAGAGGAATTGTTAGTTGAAAATAAAGTGCCTAGGTAAGATAATTCTATTTTTTTAAAAAAATATAAGAATACTACAGTGAAGGACCACCACAAAATGTTAAAGTGAGACCCTTGGTATATTTGGGACAAAATGAATAATTTTAAACTCAAAATCCAAAGCAATTACTAATATTATGGCTGGAAAGTAACGACACTGGTGCACTTTTTTTTTTTTTTTTAACTTTCAAAGCAGCCACTATTTAACAACAGAATGATTTCTTTGATGCTTTAATTTGGAGAACATAAAGCTGCAAATCATACTCTCATCTCTGGCATTCAATATGGCAATTTCTATGATTAATCACTCCAGAACAATCTAGCAAAAAGAATCTGCTCTAAATAAGATAATGTCTAAAATACTTTATTGAAGGTAACTTTTTAAAGCTCTGGGTCAGTTAGCTTGACATTTAAGTGTTTTGACTGTATTGGTTTTACCAAGACAAATATTTCAATTAGTAGAAAAACATGGTATTAGTTAACAGTTTAATCATTTCACTTGATTTTTCTTATGGGAAAAAGTTTATTCACCATTGTCGTTTTTGTGCTGTTAATAATATGAAAGAAATAGAATGATGAGGTGTAACAGGCATTGAACTCACAGTCAAGTAATAAAAAGTCATGGTGAGAATAAAATATTAATAGAGACTAGATGGAATATAGCTAGATTTTTCATTTTCCTAATAAAATATTCTAAAATCTGGTATATTTTAGAAAAGTCCTTGATTGAAGCATTCAAAATTACAAAGGACATCCTTTTTTTAACCTTGTTCCATAATAAAATGAGGACAAGGAGATACTTGAAAAAAATAAGAGGCAGTAAATTCAGAACAAATTGAGGTAAATAATGCCTTATAAACGTGTATAGTCAACCTGTGAAATTCATTGACCGAAAAGGTCACTGAGTCAAATACTATAGTTGAATTTAAAAAACAGCTGGGTAATTTTATGACCACTAATAGCTTTGGGAGCTCTGCTCAGCAAGCATAGATAATGATAAGGGTAATCAAATCTCTTGTTTTGGGATGTAAGGTACCAACGGGGGTTGTCCAATTCCATGCTTTACTTTTGTCCTCTGGATACCTTCTGGGAGGTACAACGATGGACAGTGGTCTTGTTATTCAGCACTTTTAAGCTGAAGTTTATAGATGGGCTGTGTATTCTTTCACCTTCATCTAAAGTATCTGCCTCTGTAACATAGCAACAGTGAAATCTAGTTTGGGAAATAGCATGCTCCATAGTGATAGTCAAGATAATCAATTATTTTAGAAGGTGCCTTAGAATATTGCTCTCATGATTCTTGAATTTATCTAATTAAAATAGTTTGAAAGTTGAAAATCATTGCATTTTAGAGGAATAAAATTTGACGGTACCATTATGCATACCATTTTGTAAAGTAGTATTAGTAAATTACCACCCCTTTAACACTGCATTGTATATGTGCTGTAATTTTTTAAACAACAGCCATTGAGTTTTAAAATGTGTTCCTCTTTAGAAATACTGTTAATTGTATTGTGCTACCTCATCTTTAATCAGTATTACATCTTTATTAATTTTTATTTATTTGAGGTCAAAATTCAAGTTTTACTGTTTGAATCAATTTTTTCCAAAGCAGAAAACTTGGACAGAAGGCAAAACATAAACCATCTACAATTTTAAAATCCAGAGTAACCATTAACCATTACTATTTGTATACAACTATACCTTTGCAAACATACAATCATTTATATATTTTTTTCTAATAGGTTATACAAAATTAGGAGCATGCTATATATTTTCCTTCAATAGTTCCAGGTCAATTAATAAAGTATTACTTTTTTGCCCACTGATTTAAAAGTCATATCTTCATTGTATATCAAATTACTGTAAATAGTTAAATCAATTTATGAGGTTTCTACTGATTTTAATAATTATTCCAGCACTTCTCATAATTTAATTTTATTCTATATTTAAATATATTTAAGAGTAAAATTATCTAATTTTTCCCTACAATCCTTGCACTAATCTTATTTATTTTCTGATGATGTAGTAAATGATTTTATTTTGAAGAATTAATAAATAAACATAAAAATTTTATTTTAATGTTCCTTAAAATGTCATCATGCTAATTTCTGAGTGTACACATTGATAGCTTTTATCTTATAAAATTTAGTAAATTATGTAGCTGTATCATTTTTAAGTACATTTTTATAAATTTAGTACTAAAATTTTATATTTTTTCATCTACTATAAGTAAAATATTCTTTTGACAATATTGTCTAACTAGATATTGGCGGTATATAGAGAACATCTTGATTTTGGTTTTGTTGTTTTTCTCGATTTTTTACAGTCAATTTCATTGATTTCTGCTCTAGTTTTAATATTTATTTTCTTCTGCTTTGAATTTTGTTCATTCTTCTTTCTTCCTAGTTTTCTAAGGTGGAAATTTAGATTATTGGTTTTAGGTCTTTCTTCTTTCTAATATATATTAATATATAATTCTAACCAATATTTTCTATTCTAATATATGTTAATATTTACTTCTAAGTACTGCTTTCACTGTACTTCACACATTTTGATAGTTTTATTTTCATTTTAATTTAGTTCAAAATATTTGAAATTTCTCTTGAGATTTCTGCTTTAACCTCTGTTTTATTTAGACATGTATTGCTTAATCTCCATATATTTTAAGGTTTTCCAGCTATTACTGATTTCTAGTTTAGTTCCATTCAAGTCTGACAGCATACATTATATGATTTCTAGTTTTTTAAATTTGTTCAGGTGTATTTTATGGTCCAATGAATTACATATTTTTAAATTCCATTTTGAATATAAATTGCTTTCTTTTTTCTTCCTTTTTTCCCAAAATTCTTTCAGTTTAAATTATTTCTTTTTTTCATCCACATTTTCCTTTTTGTATTTACCTATTTATTTGGCAAGTCTAACCATGTTAAGCATCATCTACAAATGTTGGGTTTTGTTTCTAAAATATTCTAATATTTAAAAGTTATTTAAGTCTGAGGAAAAGATGAGTTTTATTCCAAATTGCTTCATAAACTAAAATGTATTGCTTTAGTTCTTTCTTAACTTACTGGAGGACCTTGAGCAGATTTAAATTCAATTTTCATAGTATTGTGACTTTTGTGTTAAAATGCTGATAGATTTTCTTCAAGAAATGGACAAAGATTTAGATCAATGAGCACAGGTTCTACTATCTTATGTCAGATTTTATGGTACTTTATGAATTTCATACTCATTTTCTAGAGTCAAAAGGAGCCAAATCATAAAAACACATGATGGGAACTTATGTTTCCCCACAATTCCTGAGAGTTCTAGCCTTTAACATGACCATCAGTGTGTAGGTCTGAGAACTTCAATAACGTGTGGGTATGCAAAGACTGCATTCCTTAACACCGTTCTTCAAGGAATCTCTACCTTTGAGAGATATTCATTTGGGAACTTTTATTTGGGTTCACACACTGGATGTGCAAAGTAAATTTGTGGGTTTTTTTTTCTTTTTTAATATAAATATTTATTTTAATTGGAGGCTAATTACTTTACAGCATTGTAATGGTTTATGCCATACATTGATATGGATCCACCACAGGTGTACATGTGTTCCCCATCTTAACTCCCCCTCCCACTTCCCTCCCCATTCCATCCCTCTGGGTCATCACAGTGCACCAGCCCTGAGCACCCTGTTTTAAAGGCACTGCTTCTCTGGCAGAAATGGAATTCTCTACCTTGGTAAGAGAATGGGAGGAGAGAATGGAAGGCCCTTTCCTCCCTGTCTGCAGCATGTGTGCGTGCTAAGTAACTTCAGTTGTGTCTTGACTCTTTGTCACCCAATGGACTACAGCCTACCAGGCTCCTCCGTCCATGGGATTTTCCAGGCAAGAGTACTGGAGTGGGGGGCCATTGCCTTCTCCAGCAGCAATGCCTAGACTGACCTAAAAGAGTGAGATAACTGGAGAGAGAAATTGCAAAATAATTTTTAAAATAATGAATGTAAGGAACAGAGATGACTGCATAAAGATTTTGTGGCAAGGACATAAAACTAGAATCCACGGCATGTGCAATGAGTATAGCTAATACTTAGCACTTAGAACCTGTAAGGCACCATGCTGAAGATTTCACATAGATGACCTTATTTTGTTCTGTGAAATAGGTACTGAAAAAGTGAAAGTGTTAGTCATTCAGTCGTGTCCGACTCTTTGTGACACCATGACTGTAGCCCACCAGGCTCCTCTATCCGTGGAGTTCTCTAGGCAAGAATACTGAAGTGGGTAGCCATTCCCTTGTCCAGGGGATCTTCCGAACCCAAGGATCAAACGCAAGTCTCCCGCATTGCAGGCAGATTCTTTGCCATCTGAGCCACCAGGGAAGCCCCTTAGTGATCAAATAAGGCAGACAATACACACAGTGGTAATCTGCTCAACGCCCAACTTCTTGTAAGGAGATTGCCCAGAACTGAATCTGGCACAGAACGTGTTTGTAACTAATAGGCAGAAACTTCATCATATACGCAGAAAGAGGAGGGAACCAGAAGACAATAGCATGAAATGTGTCATAACAGCAAGACTGAGCCAGGGCCTTGTCTACCTCTAACCAAGGAACATGCATTAATTCCTGCTTGTCATTGCTCACTTATAACAACCTTTTCCCAACAACTAACATTCTCTTAGTTTGAATGTCAGGAGAGACAATGATAAACACATGTAGAATTTCATTATTGATCATACTCTCCATACAGTAAATTTAATGATTTAGTTATTTGGTGTGACTTTGGCAAATATTCTTTATTGCATATCCAAGCTTGAGAAGCCTACGTTAAAAATCTTTATACAAAAAGTAGAGGTGGAAAAAATTTGTTCCTATAAATGGAGCCCACCCAAGGATGCACAGCCCCATTTGTTATCTGCTCCCCAACCCCCATCCACCCTAACACTGACGAAATAAGAGCAGTTACATTCAGACAATTAAAGCAACACAGAAGAGTTGTGTCAGTCAGATATTTGAAGCTCACAGATCAGATAAACATTTTTTTCTGATAACCAGAGATATGAAAGCTCTCATTTAGATGGTGAAATTTATAATCATTAGACAAATAGCTCAAATTAGTTGAAAGATTTGAATACTCTTATGTCATCTATTTAGGAAGATTTTGCTAACACAACATTAAGAAAGGGAAAGATATACCCAACTGAATGAAGAGTTCCAGAGAATAGCAAAGAGAGATAAAAAGGCTTTCTTAAGTGAAAAATGAACAACAGAGGAAAAAATGGAATAAGAAAGAACAGAAATCTCTTCAAGAAGATTGAAGATATTAAGGGAACATTTCATGTAAGAACGGGCATAATAAAGTACAAAAGCAGTAAGGACTTAATAGAAGCAGAAGAGATTAAAAAGAGGTGGCAAGAAAACACAGAAGAACAATATAGGAAAGGTCTTAATGACCTGGATAACCATGATGATCTGTCACTCACCTAGAGTCAGACATCCTGGAGTATGAAGTCAAGTGGACTTTAGGAAACATTACTGTGAACAAAGCTAGTGGAGGTGACAGAATTCCAGCTAAGCTATTATCCTAAATTAGCTATACTTCAGTTAAAAAAATCTTACCAATCAGGAAAAGCTTTACAGACATAAGTGTCCCCTCATAAGTAAGAAAAATTATTTTTACTGTATTTCCTGGCTCAAAATTATGTTAAGTTACCTACAGAATGTTAGCACCATTTAAGTAATGATTCCCCCATTTTGAATCTAAGCAAACAAAGGTTTGTTTGTTTGTTTGCTTGCTTTTTTGGGGGGTGATTATTTTTCTTTTTTGCCTGATTTATCTTGTTCATTTTAGCATAGTAAATAAAAGTCTCTGCAAGACTTTTATGTTGTCTTTGCAGAAATAGGAGGGATTTTTGTTTGTTTGTTTAAATATCAGCCAATGATAGAATGAATGGATGGCCCATTGCCTGACTTTTCACTGGGAAATAACCAGTTTAATGATACACTATCTCCATTCACTCAAGAAAATTTTATTGAGGGCTTTTTCTTTGCTAGGCCTTGGAGATACAAATGTAACTAGGGCAAATATATTCTCTTCACTCATTGAGTTTAGGTTTTACACAGAAAAATATATCTTAAGCAAGTGTGTAAACAAATTATTTTTATTTCAATTGTATTACATATCTTAAAGGAGAAGGACAGCATGTTTTCAGCACTGGAAATTAATCTAGGCTGATCAGTGGAGTGGAGAGTAATATAAGTTAGGCAAGGCTTTTATGAGGAAGAAAGTAATGGGAGGAAGGGGCTTCCCTGGAAGCTCAAATGGTAAAGAATCCACCTGCTCACGCAGGAGATATGAGTTCGATCCCTGGGTTGGGAAGATCCTCTGAGAAGGAAATGGCAACCCATCCTAGTATTCTTGCCTGGGAAATCCAATGGACAGAGGAGCCTGGTGGGCTACAGTCCATGGAGCTGCAAATGAGTCGGCCATGACTTAGCTACTAAACGACAGCAATAGCGATGGAGGGAAAGTGTTTTAAGTGCAGAAAGGGAAGAGCAGGGGCAAAATCTATGAAGCCTGGCAGGAAGTCGCAGAGGTCAACCTGCTGAAGCAGAAAACGGGAGAAAGAGCTGGTGGACAAGACTGGGGGACAGGCAGCATCACACAGTACTGACATAGAGTGACCAGTAACGCAGACGTAGAAAAGGGGCTAATCTTTGACTTAAACAGCCCTGCTGACCACAGTGATCTTAAAAGCATAAGTGCTATAGTGTTAACAATTGATTGACTAATTAAGAAAAAATTATTTTCCTTCTAGCCTCACTTCTGTTTTACTGATAATCAAATCAATGTTTAACTTGGATAAGAAAAAATAAATTTAGTTGATAAATATGTGTTGGGGGAAATTAATTTATAGAAAGTACTTAAGAAACCTTGAAAAGGATGCACTTTTCGTGTTGTAGAGTTGTAGATAGATTTCTTATAGCCAAGTAGATTAAAATTAAAGGACTAAAACCCGAAATGAGGACGAGCTTACCAGAATGCCAGTTGCTTGGGTTTAGAAATAGTACCACTAAGTACAGAGCAGCTCAAAGAAATGCAATTGCTTAAATTAGTATACACCAGTAGACTTTAAGATTTTTGTATTTTTTTCCATAAAATTATATTTAAGAGATGAAGGTAGAATGTGAGTCATACCACAAACTAGCTTTAACTTGACTTTCATCCTAAGAGCCCAACAGCCAATTGCAGTAGTCTGTCCTGCCAACCAACATGTGCTTGAGTTTTAATCCATCATAGTTAGATATTGTTCCAGGAAAATCCAAAAGCTCTCTATGCTGGCACTAAGACAAGGAACATATAAAAGCAATGAATCACTCAAAAAATATGTTGAATACCCAATCAGGTATTGATCATTTATTGTTGGTATGGAAGACAGATAAGAGATACAGTTTCTACCACCAAGACATTTTGGGAGAACTTTGATTTCCTACATGTAAAGTATAAGAGATGGCAGGATATAACAGATGTCATGTAAAAATGCTATATTATGATAGAAGAGGGAACACTAAATTGAAATGGAAAATGAGATCAAAAAGCCTCACAGAGAAGGTAACATTTGAATTCCATTAAAGAATGAACTCAAATATTAATAATAAGGTCAAGACAGTACAACAGAAGCTGCCTTTGTGGACTGCCATGTACTAAATGCTTTATACATATTTTCTCATTCATTCCTCACAAGGATTTTTGAATTCACATTGTTGTTCCCATTTTACTGGTGAAGAAAATAAGGGCGGAGAGACAAAGTTATTTGTCCTAGGTCATAACCAGTATATTTGAATTCAGGCACAGTTTGCAATAAAGCTTGCCTTATTATTTACTTTGCATCTCAGGTGAAGAGTCTAGCAAGGAATAAAGATATAAAAAGTCAAAACATATTCTGAAATACCAGGTGTCCTGCTTGTCAAGGGAGCATATGGATAAGAAAGCAAATCCTGGAAGACCAAGAGTCCTATTTGGCAATGTAGGGGAACTTACAGCTAGAAAAACAAGCTTAAGCTAAATTTTACAGGGCCTTGAGTATCAAGCATGGGAATGTGAACTCTGTTTGATAAAGCATGAAGAAGATTTTATACTCTCTGATTAGAAGAGTGTTGTGAGGAGTGTAGCATTTACCAGGATTTGTTTAGCTGTGGTAAGAAAAGTATATTAGAGAAGAAACAGGATGAAGCGAACACTTCAATAGACTAGGGAAAGATACTCAGAGCCTGAGTTTGGGGTCGCAGCAGAGGAGTAAGAAGAGGAAAATATATACAAGAGATAGGAAAAAAAAAAAAGGAGAGAATGTCAGTGAGGAGCTTTGAAAGGTTTTTAATTCAGGAACCTATTATTTTTTAATATTTTGGGAGATATAAAAGGTCTCTAAGCAAAAAAAAAAAAAAAAAAAAAAACTTCCAGGGCTTTTCCTTTCCATCTGAAGATTCTCGGTTTACAGAGTAGTCCACTTTTATTTGGGGGGGAATGTCCACTGCTGTGCATGCCAGGCCTGTGCTGGGCTCCCTCATTACTGCTCCAGGCTTTGTGCCTCGAATCTTGAGATGGATGGCTTTTTCCATCATATATCATCACCATGACAGCGCAGAGATGATCTACTACAGCAGGCGCGGGAACGCTGATGATGCGGATGGTAGTAATAACACAGTCTACTCAGGGGAGCCAAAGGCAGTGTGTTTTTTTCTTAAAGGTAAACTGGAAAGGTGGAGAGGGGGAAATAGAACTAAAAAATTAAATACTGCTTTTTCAAAGATTCAAAATTACTACTGCAGTGTTGGCAAGAGGTAATGTGATAAGGCAGAGAGCATGGAGAAATAGAATGCTGTGGCTAATACTGAAAGTCACTCTGGGAATCACAGATGGGGAAATCAATTTTAAGATTAAAAAATTGAATTGGTAATTTTGGGCCCATGCTGGGATTGAATTACGTGGATCGTGAATCTTAGAGTTGTATGCCCATCGAGTAAAACTCTCAGGTGTATGTGAAGCAAAAATAGTATTTAAATGTTTTATTTTAATAAATATAAGACCCTAAATATGATGTGGAGAAATTATTTTCTTAAGAATTATTCTACTTTCAGTTTTCTTTTTCTGATCATGAGAAAATTCTAAGTTCTTATTGATAAATTAAAATATTGTTGCAGCATACCAGTTAAATACCAGCCAGGAAAATTAATAATGCCATAGGTCTCAGTGTTTCCATTCGGAACATTGACAAAAGTCAGATTAATGTTTTAGGGTAAAGGCTACACTCTTTAATTTAGTCTCCCTGCACATCTTCTATACAGCTTCAGTCTCTCCCTTAGCTAAACATCTTGGATTACTTAATTTTCAGATTTACCGCTGTGGCTTGTAAAGTTTCTCTTCCCTTCCTTATACACAGATCGATTCCCCTTGGGTGCTAGTATCTTAATCATATAATCATTTGAGTTTGAAGGACCTATGCTGGGGCACTAATCTATCCCTGTGAATCACAGTGGGATTGATTTTATTATTACTAAGTCATTTTTGATCAATGGATATGGGGTTTCAGCCTTGAATCTCTCCAATGATGGTGATTCCACAGCCTCCCCTGGCAGCTGGTGCCATTCCCAACTATTCATATTGTTATAAAGTTAGTACTTATATTTAACCTAAATTTTCCCTTGCGGAATTGAAGCCTATTATTTCTTGTTCTGTCCTCATTGACTAATGAGGATTGGTCCCTGTCCTCTTTATAACATCCCTAAACGAATCTGCAGACAGTTATGTTTCCCTCCAGTCTCCTCTCCACACAGAACATGCCCACTTCCCTGAACCTTTCACATGGGTCTTATTTTCCAAACCCTTTATCATCTTTGTAGCTCTCCTCTGAACTATCCATTCTAAATCTCTTTTGAAATGTGATGCTACAACCTAATTGCAGTGTTTCACTGGAGGCCAAAACAACAGAGACAGTGGAATAGTAGCTTTTTGTTGAGTATGACAATTTATATTAACTACTTTACTGCCGTTTAGTAGAGCTAGTAGAATGCAGTATACATAAGTAGGATCTCATCCAAGTCCTACTAAATGCATAAGTTAAGGTAGTGGCAGACACATTTTGTATTTGCTTGTATGGTCCTTTGAAGAGGTCATTGATTGCAGATGTGTTATTCCACAGTAGAAACATCCTTGAGATTCTCTGAACTTGGATTCTTTTCAATGTCTGACTGACCTCCACTGCCAACATCAGCAACAAGCAAAAGAAACAAAATAAAATATTCAATAAATTATCATTTAATTATCATTCACTTTTAGCCTATTTATTATTTCTGCCTTTGTCTACACATGATAAAAGGATCAAAAAAGAAGCCATGCAAGGAAATGGGCAAAATATATATGTATTTTTTAAAAGACAAATAGTTTTAAGTTTTCCTTTTTATGTATTATATAAATAGAAACATTTAAAAACTTGCAGTGTAATACAGTGGTAATTTCCTCTCCCAAATGTCACTGCATTAAACAATAGCAGAACTCATAGAATCCTAGAATGCTAGATCTGGAAGATATTTTTAAAATATTAAGTTTAATAAAACCTAAGACCCGATGAGACTAAATGATTGCTTAAGATCCACTCTTAAAGGTTGATTCATTAATTATTTTTTAAACAAAAGTATAATTGTGTACTTATTAAGAGCCAGTCAAGGATGAAATATAGCACGTGAAATATATGGTCAAATATGAAGTATGCCTTATGCTAGGTAGTTGAGGTTGCAGGTCCAGAAACCATGTCTCTTGAAGCTCATCATTTATTTTATGTGACAAAAGCCAGCCTTCCATTCTTTTCAAAATCCTAGAGCATTGGATTGTCAAAGCTCAACTTCCAAATAAAGATATCCTCAATTCTGTCTGAAAAGGATCAGTTGAAAAAGCTAGTAGGACTTGAAGAGTTGTCAATGATCAGACACTTCCAATGTGACAGGAAGACAAAATTTCATTTTAGGGAACATAGTCGAGTCTTCCCATATACTTAGGGCTGTGCTTTTAGAACGATGTGATTTAGCTCATGTCTCCGTTGTCCAGTGTATGCTCTGTAGCTTATGCTCAATGATCATCTGTTTCTTTAGAAAGCTCTATATTTATTTAAATGAAGCAGGAATGAGAAGGAAAATCCATACTATAACTTTTATTGTGTATATTCACAGCTTCCAGGGATCCTGTTAAAATGCAGGTGATGGTTGAGTACACCTGGGATGGGACCTAAAATTCCACAGTTCTGAAAAGTTTCTAGGTCCTAACAGTGCTGCTTGTCCTTGCTGCTGCTGCTGCTGGTAAGTTGCTTCAGTCGTGTCCGACTCTGTGAGACCCCATAGATGGCAGCCCACCAGTCTCCCCTGTCCCTGGGATTCTCCGGGCAAGAGCACTGGAGTAGGTTGCCATTTCCTTCTCCTTAGGCCACAGTTAAAATATAAAGGTTCTGAAGGAGTTAAGATCTATGTTAGCTTGGCGGGATTTCAACCAGTGAAAATATCAATGCCCTGAGAAAAAGCAACTAGGACATAAAACCTTCCCATGCCATTCAAAGCTGGTCACATGATATCTTCTTTTGTTTAAATGTGCTATTTCAAAAAGTAGCAAAATATGCAGTATAAGTAGGATGTGACTTTACTCTATTTGCCTTAAGAGAAAATTAAAATAGCTAAATATCCTTTCATTACCCAAGGACAATAAGCAAGGCATAGCAGTATTTGTCTAATTTAATTATTGGCTTCTTAGGATATCATTATGGTCATTTTAATATATCCCACATAGAGGCTATTCATTGATTTACAATTTAAATGTGTTAATTTCTAAATCAGGTGTCTTGCAATTCTTGTCCTTGTCACTTTTAATTTTATTGGTTTCCTCCATGTGAAAATCACTTCATGATTTTCTGCCATTGGTTATTCTGGATATTTTCACAGGATTAAAAAACAAAACTAAAACCTAGGCAATCAATTTGATCAATATAGTCAACAAAATCACCCAATTGGGTCAAAAATATTAATATAATGATAATTTGCTCAATTTCCAGGGCATCTTTCTAAATTTACAAGTTGTTTAGTTAAATTGTGCTGTTCTCTGGAGCAAGATATTCATGTAAAGATTGGATAAAGTTCACTGAAAAAGGCTTCTTAAAATGCTTGATTTTTTTCTCAATCACCCACTTACTCATCCTGTATAATAATTCATCCTGTATAATGATAGGATATCTATTGAGTAAGAGATTTATTTTAGTTTAAGTAATGGAAACTGCTATTTAAAATTTGTTCAGTGGAGATTTGAAGTTACTTTGGAGAATATCTTTTTATGATGGGAAATCATTGGAATTTTAAAGAGACTGCATTTGACTTTACAATGACCAAGGGCTTTCTACAACTAGGAAGATGGAATCCTGGCAGTCTCCTTATATACCCCGTCATTGGTGTAAAGAAACATTTGCAAAAGAGCTAAGTAACTAAATGATAGACAAGAACCTCTAATGCCTACTTCTCATTTCATGGGCTCTGTTAGACAGTTTTTAAAATTAATAATCATGAAACAGTTTTCTAGACATAATCAAATTCTATGCAATAAGCATACTTTAGTAATCCTGAAATTTTCTTCCTAAACACCCAAGAATAGTTTTAAGCCTGGATTGAATTTCATATATTTGAGACTCATCTCCCAAAGGTCATACACCCTAAGGAGCAGGTCCGTGTCTTCCTTGTTTAATACAGTGTCACAGTCCTAGTGCATCCAGATATACAAAATAAGTAATTGCTGAAAGGATTATTAATTACAACACAATCTCTCTCGTTAATTTTATTGCCAACTAAAAGGTTCAGGCTTGCCACAGAAAGCATTTGTGGTAAGTCCAGAGTATTTAGGTACCAAAGAAAGTAGGTCCAGGATTTCTAGGCCAACATTCCAAAGCTGCAATGAACAAAGTGCAGTTGTCCTACTGGGGAACTGGACAAATGGCTTCCCCCCCCCCATTTCCAACATTAGGTATAAGAAGCCTTGATTCATATTCTTAGATTCATCACAGATATCAAGAAGCCATTTTGGCACATATACTTCTTTTCTCATTATTATTAGCAGACTGTCATAAGAACTTCTCATGAGGAGGAAACCGTCTGGTGTGGTACCAAGTTGTCTTTCAGTATCCACAGTGTCCTGCCCCCACCACCACTCTGGAGATGATTGTATCTCCACCTACCAGCTTAATCTGATCCCATTCGGAACTTGGGTACTAAATAGGTTTATTATCAATATTCACAGCATTCAGTTCAGTTCAGTCGCTCAGTCGTGTCCGACTCTTTGCGACCCCATGAATCACAGCACGGCAGGCCTCCCTGTCCATCACCAACTCCCGGAGTTCACTCAGATTCATGTCCATCGAGTCGGTGATGCCATCCAGCCATCTCATCCTCTGTCGTCCCCTTCTCCTCCTGCCCCCAATTCCTCCCAGCATCAGAGTCTTTTCCAATGAGTCAACTCTTCGCATGAGGTGGCCAAAGTACTGGAGTTTCAGCTTTAGCATCATTCCTTCCAAAGAAATCCCAGGGCTGATCTCCTTCAGAATGGACTGGTTGCATTCATTCCCTCTTTCACTTTCATCAAGAGGCTTTTTAGTTCCTCTTCACTCTCTGCCATAAGGGTGGTGTCATCTGCATATCTGAGGTTATTGCTATTTCTCCCGGCAATCTTGATTCCAGCTTGTGCTTATTCCAGTTTCTCATGATGTACTCTGCATAGAAGTTAACACCATTACTGTTAGCATTAAGGCATTCTTGCTGTTTTCACCCAACAGCTATGAATCATCAGTCCTAATGATTCTGTTTTTGCCTTGCTTTGAAAAATAATCTAATTTTTTGTACCTCAGAGCATTTCTTCAAACATTTTCTTAACTTCGCATTCATAATATATGTTAATTATGTAAAGTGAAGTCACTCAGTCGTGTCCGACTCTTTGTGACCCCATGGACTGTAGCCTACCAGGCTCCTCTAGTCCATGGGATTTTCCAGGCAACAGTACTGGAGTCGATTGCCATTTCCTTCTCCAGGGGATCTTCCCGACCCAGAGATTGAACCCAGGTCTCCTGCATTGTAGACAGACGCTTTACCGTCTGAGCCACCAGGGAAGTTCTGGAATTATGTAAAATACAGTTCAATTTAGTCGCTCAGTCATGTCTGACTCTTTGTGACCCTGTGGACTGCAACACACCAGGCCTCTCTGTCCATTGCAAACTCCTGGAGTTTACTCAAACTCATGCACAACCACCCAACCATCTCATCCTCTGTCATCCCCTTCTTCTCCCACCTTCTATCTTTTCCAGCACCAGGGTCTGGCCTCTCAAGAGTCTTCTCCAACACCACAGTTCAAAAGCATCAATTCTTCGGTGCTCAATTTTCTTTATAGTCCAATTCTCACATCAATACATGACTACTGGAAAAACCATGGCCTTATCTAGACAGACCTTTGTTGGCAGAGTAATGTCTCTGTTTTTTAATATGCTCTCTAGCTTGGTCATAACTTTCCTTCCAAGGAGTAAGCGTCTTTTAATTTCATGGCTGAAATCACCATCTGCAGTGATTTTGGAGCCCAAAAAATAAAGTCTGACACTGTTTCCACTGTTTCCCCATCTATTTGCCATGAAGTGATGGGACCAGATGCCATGATCTTTGTTTTCTGAATATTGAGTTTAAGCCAACTTTTTCACTCTCCTCTTTCACTTTCATCAAGAGGCTGTTTAGTTCCTCTTCACCTTCTGCCATAAGGGTGGTGTCATCTGCATATCTGAGGTTATTGATATTTCTCCCGGCAATCTTGATTCCAGCTTGTGCTTCTTCCAGACCAGAGTTACTCATGATGTACTCTGAATATAAGTTAAATAAGCTGAGTGACAATACATAGCCTTGACATACTCCTTTTCCTATTTAGAACCAGTCTAGTTAGTTCCATGTCAAGTTCTAACTGTTGCTTCCTGACCTGCATACAGATTTCTCAAGAGGCAGGTCAGGTGGTCTGGTATTCCCATCTCTTTCAGAATTTTCCAAAGTTTACTGTGATCCATACTGTCAAAGGCTTTCGCATAGTCAATAAAGCGGAAATAGATGTTTTTCTGGAACTCTCTTGCCTTTTCCATGATCCAACACATGTTTGCAATTTGATCTCTGGTTCCTCTGCCTTTTCTAAAACCAGCTTGAACATCTGGAACTTAACAGTTCACATATTGCTGAAGCCTGGCTTGGAGAATTTTGAGCTTTACTTTACTAGTGTGTGAGATGAGTGCAATTGTGTGGTAGATTGAGCATTCTTTGGCATTGCCTTTCTTTGGGATTGGAATGAAAACTGCCCTTTTCCAGTCCTGTGGCCACTGCTGAGTTTTCCAATTTGCTGGCATATTGAGTGCAGCACTTTCACAGCATCATCTTTCAGGATTTGAAATAGCTCAACTGGAATTCCATCACCTCCACTCACTTTGTTCATAGTGATGCTTCCTAAGGCCCACTTGACTTCACACTCCAGGATGTCTGTCTCTAAGTGAGTGATCACACCATTGAGATTACCTGGGTCATGAAGATCTTTTTTGTACAGTTCTTCTGTGTATTCTTGCCACCTCTTCTTAATATCTTCTGATTCTGTCAGGTCCATACCATTTCTGTCCTTTATTGAACCCATCTTTGCATGAAATGTTCCCTTGGTATCTCTAATTTTCTTGAAGAGATCTCTAGTCTTTCCCATTCTATCATTTTCCTCTATTTCTTTGCACTGATCACTGAGGAAGGCTTTCTTATCTCTCCTTGCTATTCTTTGGAACTCTGCATTCAGATGCTTATATCTTTCCTTTTCTCCTTGGCTTTTTGCTTCTCTTCTTTTCACAGCTATTTGTAAGGCCTCCTCAGACAGCCATTTTGCTTTTTTTGCATTTCTTTTTCTTGGTAATGGTCTTAATCCCCATCTCCTGTACTGTGTCACAAACCTCTGTCCATCATCAGGCACTCTGTCTATCAGATCTAGTCCCTTAAATCTATTTCTCACTTCCACTGTATAATCATAAGGGATTTGATTTAGGTCATACCTGAATGGTCTAGTGGTTTCCCCTACTTTCTTCAATTTAAGTCTGAATTTGGCAATAAGGAGTTCATGATCTGAGCCGCAGTCAGCTCCTGGTCTTGTTTTTGCTGACTGTATAGAGCTTCTCCATCTTTGGCTGCCAAAGATATAAAATACAAAAAATTACAAATGTATATATAGAAACCAAATATTTCTGGTAATTCTAGAAGTTGTACCTGGAACTTTTCCCTTGTGCTTCAATGTTTCCTGATAACTTGCCTTATTCTCCAGCCATGTGAAGAATGGAAACACTGCCTATTCTCAGTGATTCAGAATAGCTCTGTATTTAATCCAGTTATTTGATCTCTAATCTCCAATAAAAAACTTCTCTGAAGTTTCCTTTTGTCTCTGAATATAAACTTTTAGAATCTGCATTTACAGGTTAAGTTTGCTTTATTTCTCAATTCTTACAACTTCTTAAAATTGCCATCTTAGATTTTTCTAATCATGTTGCTTATTAACATATTCTTCTTCCTTCTGAGTTCTGTAAACCAGAATGGACAGCCCTCTTCCTAGAGCTTGTCCCACTTCGCTCGTGGTGCTCCCATCTGAATTACTCAGGGTCCTATTAGGAGACAGAATTTATGCCTTAATTTAAAACAAGAGACTGGAGTTTTGGGTTAGCTACAAAGCATATCCTACAGAATACAGGACCAGCGGCTCTATGAAGAAGTCACTAGCCCTAGCACTGATGCAAAGCACCCAAACAAGGAACACATCTGAAAGCAGAAGGACCCCAGAGCTGAGAATCAGACCTCCTTGTAGAGGGCGGAGCTGTGGCCTCCTGGAAGGTGGAGGAGTTAGTGAAGTGCTACATCTTCAGTACTTGCTGGAAAGCTACCCTTGGGGAAGTGCCACACTTCAGAACTCATTGTTAAGCCACCTAAGCAGGTGCCAAGCAACCATCCATGGGGCAATACCATTTAGGAGTGAAGCTTACTGGGGATCCACCCTCTCAGTGACAAAGGAAGCTGCCCACAGGGAGGTGGGGAAGCCTGCCAAGAATATCACACATCACAGTGCCCGCTAATGATGAAGCTTAACATCATGCTAGCTGGCGAGGGAGAACTATTCCAATATCACAGGCAGACACTTAAGAGTGGATCTGGAGTTAAGAGAAAATGAATTGGTAACTGAGATCATTTGCTTTTTACTTTTTATAAAATTTTTTTTAATGTGGATCATTTATGAAGCCTTTATTGAACTTGTACAACATTACTTCTGTTTTTGGATGCGAGGCTTGTGGGATCTTAGCTCTTCAACTAGGGATCGACCATACACTCCCTGCATTGGAAAGTAAAGTCATAACTGCTGGACCACCAGGAAAGTCCTCTGAAACATCATTTAAACAGTTACTCTCCCAATCTGTCCCTTTCTGCTGACTATTTCTTAAGGTATAAAAAAGATAGCAGAATAATGAAAGGCAGAAATCTTAGAATAATTAAGCAATATTAGATATTGATATAAATCTAATATACTTTTATTAATAAAATATTTTGTGGGTTTTTATTTGTTTTAAATGTGCCTTACTTCTAGCTTTTAAATTATATTTGCATTATATATATTATATATATCATATATGTTAATATAGCTTTTTATTATATTTGTTTTATATTTGTATTACTTCTAGCTTTAGTTTATTTATCTCCTTTAATTTTCTTTTCTGTTTTCATGTTTTGACTTGTCGTGTTTTGAAATGTTTTCTTAAATATAAAGAGTTTGACTAAATTATTTAAATTAGATCTAAATAGAAATGAGTGAGTGAGTGCTTAGTCACCCAGTTGTACCCAATTATTTCCAACCCCACCCATGGGCTGTAGCCAATGAGGCCTCTTTATCCATTTGATTTTCCAGGCAAGAATATTACAGTGGGTTGCCATTTCCTCCTCCAGGGCATCTTCCCCACCCAGGGATCAAACCCAGGGATCAAACCCACGTCTCCTGTGTTTCCTGCATTGCACACAGATTATCTACCAATGAGATCCTTTCAAATTAATATACAATATAATTTCTCTAAAATATCTATAACATTAAACATAAAAATTAAGAAATCAATTTTCCACATGTAAAGTTGGGAGTCTAATCATGCATGTTCTTTTCAATTCAGCTTGATGCTTGTTCAAAAATTTGTAACAAATATGAGACACAACATATTTTTTCCAGCACATAAACATTTCTTATAATTAATTAAGTATATAAAACAAGCAGGAATTTAGGGAAGATGGTGATGGTACAAGACTAGATTTTTAATGTCTTTATATACTCTAATAAAACTAGGCAAAACAACTATATAAGAAAAAAGAAAAAAAACATGGACACAATTCTGCTCCCAGTCAGAATTTTTAAAAAATCCAATGGAACTGTTGTTCCATTGTGCTCATCCTAACAATGAGAACAAACTGAAGACAAAAATCATTTAGCTTTTTTTTATTTAATCATTACTGAACAGAATAAGCAGAGTCTAAAATAACTACCTTCCGGAAGATGCAGAAAGTTGTCTTTCCTAGAGGAAAAGATATCCATAACTGCTTTCAGGCAGATATAGGAAGGATTACCTTAAAATGGGATAAAGAAGAGATTTCCCAGGCAAGAATACTGGAGTGAGTTGCCATTTCCTTCTCCAGGAGATCTCCCCTACCCAGGGATTGAACCCAGGTTTCCTACATTGTAGGTGGATTCTTTACTGACTGAATCACCAGGGAAGCCCATGGAAAAACCAGCCACCCTTTCAGCTCTGTGTCCAGAGCTTAATGTCAACATGTAGCGTGTCTTCAGGGATTAGCCTCTAGAAGAGCCCAAGTAATGATGTCTGCATCCACAGCTTCCCACAGGCCTTCACTGGATGAACAGGGTTTAGTGAATTTAAACCTGCAAAAAGGCAAGAGAGCTGAAATAAATTCCTTCCCTTCAGTGTATTTCCCCATGTCTGTACACAGGACAGGTCAGGAGATGAAGGAAATCTCTCTGGGCGCACAGCACTGAGTAAAACATAGCATACCTCAGAAGTCTAGGGACTGATCAAGAGTGCTGAGAGCAATTCCTCTGAGGCCACCGAGACCTCACCAAGGACATAAAAGTGGTCCAACAAAGGCTAAGAGCAAGGCAGCAGGGTGAAGAGAGTTCTCCTTAAAAAAAAAAAAAAAAAAAAACGCCCCGGGGAAGGTTTAGGAAAAAAGCTAATTCCCGGGGGGGGGGGGGGGGGGGGGGGAAGAAAGCTAATGAATAGGCTGTAATGTAGAGAAAGGTCTCCTAAAAGTTGGAAAGTTAGCTGCTGAGCTGTCAATTATAAAGAGATATGCAAAGTCTCATAAGTGCTGAGACTCAAAGCTCTACTGAAAATAAAACCCTGATCCTACCATTAAAATATCTGAAGCATGTAGTGAAGTGAGTCTAACTGTGGATGTAATAGAGCTCAGACCCAGCTCAACCGCAGCTTAAACTGGCTCGGCCTTTGATACTAGCCTATCAGGAATATGGCATGTCCTTTTCTGGAGTGTATATTATTTTCTTCAGCCATTTTTTTTTACAGATATTGCTCAGCATAATATCAAGTTATAATACAATAATATTATATACATTATATATATAATATACTATTATATATATAACATCAAGTTAATAGAATATAATATCAAGTTAATACAATATAATACATAATACTTGGAAGGAAAGTTATGACCAACCTAGATAGCATATTGAAAAGCAGAGATATTACTTTGCCAACAAAGGTCCATCTAGTCAAGGCTATGGTTTTTCCAGTGGTCACGTATGGATGTGAGAGTTGGACTGTGAAGAAACTTGAGTGCTGAAGAATTGATGCTTTTGAACTGTGGTGTTGGAGAAGACTCTTGAGAGTCCCTTGGACTGCAAGGAGATCCAACCAGTCCATCCTAAAGGAATCTAGTCCTGGGTGTTCATTGGAAGGACTGATGCTGAAGCTGAAGCTCCAATACTTTGGCCACCTCATGCGAAGAGTTGGAAAAGACCCTGATGCTGGGAGAGATCGCGGGCAGGAGGAAAAGGGGACGACAGAGGATGAGATGGCTGGATGGCATCACCGGCTCGATGGACATGAGTTTGAGTGAACTCCGGGAGTTGGTGACGGACAGGGAGGCCTGGTGTGCTGTGATTCATGGGGTCGCAAAGAGTCAGACATGACTGAGAGACTGAACTGAACTGAACTGAACTGAAGACTTTAATGACCCAGATAACCACAATGGTGTGATCAGTCACCTAGAACCAGACATCCTGGAATACAAAGTCAAGTGGGCATTAGGAAGCATCACTATAAACAAAGTTAGTAGAAGTGATGGAATTCCAGCTGATCTATTTCAAATCCTAACAGATGATGCTATAAAAGTGCTGCACTCAATATGCCAGCAAATTTGGAAAACTCAGCAGTGGCCACAGAACTGGAAAAGGTCAGTTTTCATTCCAATCCCAAAGAAAGTCAATTCCAAAAAATGTTCAAACTGCTGCACACGTTAGCAAAGTAATGCTCAAAATTCTCCAAGCCAGGCTACAACAGAATGTGAACTGAGAGCTTCCAGATGTTTAAGCTGGATTTAGAGGAGGCAGAGGAGTCAGAGATCAAATTGCCAACATTGGTTGGATCATAGAAAGCAAAAGAATTCCAGAAAAACATCTACTTTTGCTTTATTGAATATGCCAAAGCCTTTGATAGTGTCGATCACAACAAACTGTAGAACATTCTTAAAGAAACGGGAATACCAGACCACCTTATCTGCCTCCTGAGAAACTCGTACGCAGGTCAAGAAGCAACAGTTAGAACTGGACATGGAACAATGGACTGGTTCAAAATTGGCAAAGGAGTATGTCAAGGGTGTATATTGTCACCCTGCTTATTTAACTTCTATGCAGAGTACATCATGAGAAATGCTGGATTAGAAGAAACACAAGCTGGAATCAAGATTGCCAGGAGAAATATCAATAACCTCAGGTATGCAGATGACACCACTCTTATGGCAGAAAGTGAAGAGGAACCAAAGAGTTTCCTGATGAAAGTGAAAGAGGAGAGTGAAAAAGCTGGCTTAAAACTCAACATTCAGAAAACTAAGATCATGGCATCTGGTCACATCACTTCATGGCAAATAGATGGGGAAACAATAGAAACAGTGACAGACTTTCTTTTCTTGGGCTCCAAAATCACTGCAGATGGTAACTGCAGCCATGAAATTAAAAGACACTTGCTCCTAGGAAGAAAAGCTATGACCAACCTAGACACCATATTAAAAAACAGAGACATTAATTTGCAGACAAAGGTCCATCTAGTCAAAGTTATTGTTTTTCCAGTAGTTATATATGGAGTGAGAGTTGGACTATAAAGAAAGCTGAATGCCAAAGAACAGATGGTTTTGAACTGTGGCTTTGGAGAAGACTCTTGAGAGTCCTTTGGACGGAAAGGAGACCAACCAGTCCATCCTACAGGAAATCAGTCCTGAATATTCATTGGAAGGACTGATGCTGAAGCTCCAGTACTTTGGCCACCTGATGCAAAGAATTGATTCCTCGGAAAAGACCCTGATGCTGGGAAAGACTGAAGGCAGGAGAAGAAGTGGATTACAGAGGATGAGATAGTTGGATGGCATCACTGACTCAATAGACATGAGTTTGAGCAAGCTTCAGGAGTTGGAGATGGACAAAGATGCCTGGCCATGGAGTCGCAAAGAGTCAAACATGACTAAGGGACTGAACTGAAGATATAAATATCAATGCTTATTGAAAATTACTATAAAATCCAGAGTCAGTACAAAACTCAAATTAAATATTGCCTGGGCATATCATATCAATCTATGGATCATCAATAATAAAGAATACACTTGAAAGCATCAGAAGAAAAATGACACTTTGTACACAGGGAGACAATGATTCAAATAAATGAAAAGTCCTCATTCAACTTGTAAAGGCCAGAAATCAGTGGAAGACTAATTTTTAAAGTTCTGAAGAACTTTAATATATGTCATTACCTGTAAGAGTGCAAAAAACCCCTCATTATACCACTATGAGTTTCAGAGATGTTTGGCTTAGCATTTTATCCACCTAGTATGCTAAGCTTCAGAATATAATAAATGTATTAAGGTAAACTTTCATGATAACTGGAATCAAGTTTCCAACTTCTCATGTCTTGTGTCTGCATTTCTCACCATTCTGGTTTCATGACACTTACTGTCTACTGCTCATTTTTTTTTTTATTAGCTGTCTTCCTGGATTTCTCATAAAATGTTGGCTCAACTCAAACTCACAGTTCTTTTTAAAAATTTGTTCCCTTAATCGTTGGTTTCTTGGTAGCGCTCCAATGTCTTCAAAATGTTTTTAACTTATTTCAACCACTTTTTAAATTGTTCTCAGTGAGGACATTGGACTTCTCAATTTACTACATCATTCTTAGAATGTTATAAAATAATAAAATTTTATTGAATGAAATTTAAGAAAAGCTAAATGAATGAATATGTATACCATAACCATAGACTGAAACATTAAATATTGTAAAGATATCTGCTTTCCCCAATTCATATTTGCATCTCTAAAATATACGCAGATGTTCAAAGGGTAAGATACTGTTGACAAAATAGGAAAAGATGAAAGATATCTTAGTATGTATCAAGACAGGGCATAATATGAACTAGTTATGAAAACAGTATAATATTTGGAACTAGGCCCATGAAATTAAATAACAAATATAAAACTCTCTTATACATGTATGGAAACTTCATTTATGACAATGAATTGCAAGATCAATCAGAAAGAGGGGACTCTTCAATTAATACTGCCGACAAAAATGAACACCTGTATGCAAAATAATGAGATTGAAATCTTGCATCTACCATAATAAAAAAAACCAAGACCAGGTAAATTATAATCCTAATATGAAAGTCTAAACTAGTTAACTTGTAGAAAATAATATGGACTAATATCTTAATGACCACTGCATTTAATTAAAAAAGTGAACATGCAAAAGTCCCAAATTAAGATTTTCTATATACACATTGAGAGATAAAAGGCAAGCTACAATTAGAAAATATTTGAGACACATACAAGACTAGCACCTACAAGTCTGTGAAAAAAAGACAACTCATTGAAAAATTCAGCAAAATATTCCAGTAGATATACATAGAAGAAATTCAAATGCTTCATAAACATGTGAAAAGGTAAGTACTCAATCTTATTAGAAATCCAGGAAATGCCTATTAAAGTCATAGTAGAATTTATTTCACATTTATGAAGATGGCATATATAGCCACACAACTCAAGGGGCCACATGGTGAGGTCAAGGCAGAGTGTAAAGAGAGAGACAAGACCTGGGGCACAGGCCTTCATTAGGGTCTGTGAGAGCACTTTGGGGCTCCTGGCTGAGGCCAATCTGGTGAATTCAAGCCAGATAGAGTGAGATTTTGATAAGCTTCGTAGGGGTCCTAGCTAAGGGGCACACAAAGAAAAGCCCTGGGAGGTAGGGGAGAAAGCTTACCACAAGGGTGGTTGGGGCGGGTGATGGTGTCATATCAGGAATTTATATTTATTTATGATTCTGCAGGCTGTTTTCTGGCATATGTGCTCAGGGCAGGGGCTACTGTAAGCTCAAGAACCCTGTCGGCTTCCTGGCCATCCAAAGGGGAAGAGTTTAGCTAAACTCTTAACGGTTCATCCTGTGATGACTTAGTGTCAAGAATAGCAATCACTTGTGTAACGAGTACGTTAAAGGACACAGGTATTGTTTTTCAAAACCAATTTAAAGCACATTTAATCAGAGCAATAATGATGATGCCTCTGATGAAAAGACTACTGTTTGAATAACTCTCAGTCATTTCTTTCTGGCAGATGGTAAGAGTCATGGGAACAAATCAGGGACCCCAGAGTGTGAGGCAGGGTTATGATGTACAGTAGGGATTATGAGTAAGCTGTGGGGAGGAGTGGAGATGGCAATCCGGGTATCTGCGGTACCCACTAGCAGAGTCGGCCCATGTTACATCAGGTCCTGGGGGAAGGGATGGCGCTCCCTGACTGGGCATAGAATGCAGCATCCCCTCATCCCAGCTTTACTAAAAGGGGGTAGTAAATAACTGCCTCTTTTGTGCCTCAACAAAATTCTGGAAGGCTCCCAGGTGGGGATATAGGACATGTGCCCCAGGGAGACAGACCTTGTTAGCAATGGCAAGCATGAAACCATTAGCGATGTTTTCACATGGCCACTACCATCCTCTGCTAGTGCTGACAGGTATATACAACCACCATCATACTTTTCCTGTTTCCTGCTGGTAGCTCCTTCCAGTAATGCTGTTGGCCATCATGTACTCTTTCTCTTAACCAGGTATGTCCTCCTCCTCTTTGGCCCACCAGCCATTATAGACTCAAATCAAAGACTCTTGTGGACTTTCTTTCTATCTGGTTTACTTGCCCCAAGGAGTTGGATTTATAGAGAGGCACAATGGCTTATGCAAAGACACATTTCTCAAGCTTTGAAGCAGTAGATGGTCCCCTAAATGAGCAGAAGTTTTACCCCAGGCTGTAGGACTGCTTAATTCACTGGTCCTCAGTTCTCCAACCCCCACACACCACCTAGTGGTCTTCTCCAAAGATTCTCGCATTAATCCTGACTGTGAACCCCGACTCCTTTGACATTAGAGGACGCCATTCACATCTGCTCACCAGATAAATGATCCCTCTACCGTCTTGATTTTTTTATGGTCTCACCATCTTCCACACAGTTGTAACCTGAGAGCAGGTTGTGCAATAATAGAGAGCACAAGGGGACAAACCCTTACCAAACAGCTTAGCAAGCAGGATTATATAGATTTTATTGACCCATATCAGATATGTTTTAGAAATATGGTACCAATAGACATATTGTGGCTTCATTTGTACTTCCTTTAAATTTTTACCTGCTTTATCTTGTAAGCTGTATGAGGTTCCTCTGGGGGAACTCAGTGGAGTTATCTGAAAGTACCATGACTTGGCCTCTTTTGTCCAAAAGAGCCAGAAATATCTGGTTATTACTTTTGACTCATTGAACCTCCAGGGTGGTAAACGTGTAATTGTCCTTGGAAGGTGGTATAAGCTCTAGGAAGCTGTCAATCCCTGGGGTAATGCTCTGGAGGTCTTTTAACAGGTTATCCATTTGGGGGTCCTTGGATGTGCTGGCAACTTATCTTATTCCTGTGGCAATCAGTAGTAGCTCAGAGCCAGTATTAAATACTCTCAACAGCCAGTCAGCACATTTTTCTCCCTTCTGCTCCATAAAATCTTTAAAAATATCTCAACTCTTGAAACTCACGAGGTTTTAAGTTTCAGTTTCTTTCTTTTTTTTTCTTGGATCAGTTTCTAATTGTCTGTTATCCCCCCACTTATTTGACTTTAAGAATTGTCACTGCATTGGATGTCCCCAGTGGCTGGACTGGTGTCCCAGTTGACCCCACTGGGATTGGGAACAGCCTCCACTAGTACTGTCATGGCAGGACCATCAAGGCTGGCTCCTGGACCCTGAGAGCATGGAATAAGTGCCTTGCCATGTTGGACCTGTGCAACACAGAGCAACACCTGACCCACTTTCATGAGTATCTTTCATTTAGGGAGGAAGCTAACTCCCACACAAAAAGGATTTCAGAGCAGCGATATTATGGAGTAAAATTAGCTAAACTCTGAACAAGCCAACATCTAACATCATCAAGTACCAGTGAGAACAGAGCAATAGAAATTCGGCAACATTGATGGAAGAGCATAAATTATAGAAGTCTTAGAAAAATGGCTTGTCAGTACATAATCAATTGAAAATCTGCATACTTCTCCCAGAGAAATGACTTGGAAAAAATTTGGTCCCTGTTCTTTTGGATACATATGCAATATTATTCACATTAACATGTTTTAGAACAGAAAAAAGAAAACTGTAAAAAGCCCACATATCCACAAACAGTAGGATGACTAAATCAATTATGGCACAGAAAATGCTATACAACAAAAATGACTGAGTCAAAACTAAATGTACAACATGGAAGATTCTCACCCACAAGTTGAGTAAAAAGAAACGTTTAAAAAGACAACAAAACTATGATTACATTTATATGAAGTTAAAACATATATAAATACAATTATCAGCAACTGTAAAGAAATAGCTATCACAAAAATGGAGATGGCAGTCAGCCTTTATGGAGATTGCAGAAGGGTCAAGGAATGGTTCTTGAGTCCTAGCAGTTTTCTCTTTATTGATATGAATATTGATTAAATAAATGTCAGCTTAGTTGTACATGGGCTTCCGAGGTGGCACTGGTGGTAAAGAATCCATCTGCCAGTGCAGGTGAGGTAAGAGACACATGTTCGATTCCTGGGTCTGGTAATTTAGTCTATAGATTTTTGCAAGAATGGAAAATGTATATACAAGCATTGCAGCATTTTTGTTAATAACAAACGATTGGAAACAATCTAAAACATCTACAAAGAATGAATTATATTGACTATTTCATGGTACAGCTGCAATTAGGTTGATATTGGAAGAAAAAGTCTATTTATCCTGATATAGAAAGATTTCAAGATACAAAAATATCATGGTGTAGATATAAGTGTGAAGGTTTATATATGGATGGTATGTTTCATTGCTATTTTTCTAGAAGGATATATCATAATCTGCTTTTTCTCCTCTTCTTTATTTTTCTCTCTCCCCTAGGAGGCTGGTCAGAATAGAGTAAATCAATGAGCTTCTTTGCACTTTGGGTTTTTATTGAATTTGACCAAAGGGGATCCTGGTTGGGGATCCAAGAAATGAAGGAGAGTTAATTCAAATTGTGTGTTCCCAGGGTCATTCCTCAGCTCAGGTTCCCTGAGTTTCAGGAACTGCCACCTTTCCCCTTCAAATATCTGTGTTGCTTTTCTGGTTTCCTTACACTTCAGCTAGACTTGTAAATAGACCCTTTATTAAGCCCTTCCCAAATTATCATCATTCATTTGTGTCATTTTTTTCATGTTGCAGCTATAATAAAAATTTAGTACAATTATACTAAGTACCATGCTTGCATGCCAAGTCACTCCAGTTGTGTCCGACTCTCTGTAACCCCATCAACTGCAGCCCACCAGGTTCTTCTGTCCATGGGATTCTCCAGGCAAGAGTGGGTTGGAGTGGGTTGCCATGCCCTTCTCCAGGACTAAGTACCCTGGTACTGTTCAAAAGAGTAAGCAAAGTTCTTTGATTCTATTAAAGAACACTTTTCAAGGCACATTGCTAGTGAGGAAAAAAAGCAAGTGAGGATTGGTTTAATTTCAGTCATGCAGTCAGACCTAACTAAGTAAATATAATAATGCTTTGATGTATTACCTGGTATGTTTTGTTGTTTCTGTCATTTTTTTTGCCATTTCAATCAATCTTGTTTGATTCTTCCCTTAATAGTGGCCAGGAACTTGTGCTTCTTCATTCATTCAAAATGCCCCACATAACAAAGTTTTTCTGAGTAAATGAGTCAATCTTGGCTTGTGAATTTGAAAAGCCTGAGTCCTACACTCTCATGACCAAAAGAACTCAGACTTTCACCATCCCCCTTCTCTGAAAATATTCTAGGAATTGGGAAAGCATTGGAAGTTAGGAGAATTTGAATGGTAAAAGTCTCCTGAAATAGTGCTCTACGGTAGCATCATTTTCAAAATGATGTAATAATCAGATGTGTTTAGCGAGTCTTAGGATAGAAGTGATGGTTAGTCATTTCCAGGGAAGTTCCCACTAAAAACAAGATCTTAACTGACTTCTACTCAATAGCGAATGAAAGTAATGAAAATACTTATATAGTAAGTGTAAATACTACAGTAATGAAAATAATTAGGTAGTAAAACAAGCAAAACAAATCTGAGACAACTTTGAAGCATTTTCTAGAACCACAGCAGAGGGTAAGAGCAGTAATAAGTTTCCCACCATTCTTTGTTCTTTTAACGGGCATTACTGAAGCCATTCCATATGCCAGTGCATGCTCAGTTGCTCACTCATGTCCAGCTCTTTGCAACCCCGTGGACGGTAGCCCACCAGGCTCCTGTCCATGGGATTTTTCCAGGCAAGAATACTGGAGTGGGCTGCCATTTCCTCCTCCAGGGCATCTTCCCGATCTGAGTCTCTTACATCTCCTGCATAGGCTGGCAGATTCTTTAGCATTGAGCCACTTGGAAAGCAAATTTGGAAAACTCAGCAGTGGCCACAGGACTGGAAAAGGTCAGTTTTCATTCCCATCCCAAAGAAAGGCAATACCAAAGAATGCTCAAACTACTGCACAATTGTACTCATCTCACATGCTAGTAAAGTAATGCTCAAAATTCTCCAAGCCAGGCGTCAACAGTACATGAATCATTAAATTCCAGATGTTCAACTTGGATTTAGAAAAGGCAAAGGAACCAGAGATCAAATTGCCAACATCCATTGGATCATTGAAAAAGCAAGAGAGTTCCAGAAAAACATCTACTCCCATTTTATTGACTATGTCAAAACCTTTGACTGTGTGGATCACAGTAAACTGTAGAAAATTCTTAAAGAGATGGGAATACCAGACCACCTGACCTGCATCCTGAGAAATCTGTATGCAGGTCAGGAAGCTACAGTTAGAACTGGACATGGAACAACAGACAGGTTCCAAATGGGGAAAGGAGTACGTCAAGGCTGTATATTGTCACCCTGCTTATGTAACTTCTATGCAGAGTACATCATGAGAAACACTGGGCTGGAAGAAGTACAAGCTGGAATCAAGATTGCTAGGAGAAATATCAATAACCTCAGATATGCAGATGACACCATCCTTATGGGAGAAAGTGAAGAAGAACTAAAGAGCCTCTTGATGAAAGTGAAGGAGGAGAGTGAATGTTGGCTTAAAACTCAACATTCAGGAAAATAAGATCATGGCTTCTGGACCCATCACTTCATAGCAAAGAGATGGGGAAACAGTGGAAACAGTGAGAAACTTTATTTTTGTGGGCTCCAAAGTCACTGCAGATGGTAACTGCAGCCATGAAATTAAAAGACCCTTACTCCTTGGAAGAAAAGTTATGACCAACCTAGACAGCATATTAAAAGCAGAGATGTTACTTTGCCAACAAAGGTCTGTCTAGTCAAGGCTATGGTTTTTCCAGTGGTCATGTATGGATGTGAGAGTTGGACTATAAGAAAGCTGAGTGCCGAAGAATTGATGCTTTTGAACTATGGTGTTGGAGAAGACTCTTGAGAGTCCCTTGGACTGCAAAGAGATCCAACCAGTCCATCCTAAAGGAAATAGAGGGTGTGATGATTTGGGAGAATGGCATTGAAACATGTATAATATCATGTAAG